>NC_142375.1:11124339-11458923 GCF_059441005.1 Hippichthys cyanospilos | reverse complement strand
ATAATTTTTTGTCAACAGAAAGTGAAACGTGTTTAAAGGTTACTAATTGAAAAATGAAAAATAATTTTGTTGGCAGATTAATTACAAAGAAAATATGACCTTTACTGCAGAAAATGGCCAAAGAAATAAAGCTTCCCTTTCAACACATTAGTGATATGCTCCAAAAGATGACGAAGATGAACACACAAAGTTTTCTGCAGATGTGCTTCAAAAAAGTTTTCCAAGTGAGGAAGCAGATGTAGCTGCTAAGGAGATAATTGAGGTTATTTGAAGTTGGAAGTCGATTTAAAAAAAAAAGTACAGTACTTCTGAAGTAGCACATGACGTAAGGCTACTGTAGAAGTTGGAAGATCATGATTAATTGTGTGCAATTAATAACAATCACATTTATTTTAATTATGTTGATCAAATTTTTAATATATTTACTTTGCATGCTAAATAGGTCCAATTTTTTATGCATTGCTCTTCTTGCGTTTGAGCTGTTGAGGGTTGGAAAATTCAGGTCCACCACATGTGAGGTGGACACTGATTGGTCATTACTTTGTTTGGCATAATCTGATGGGCTCCTGTTGTGGGGTGGAGGAAAGAGGAAAAGCAAGAAAATGGAGCAGCATGAGAGTGTTGTTATCAAGTGAATAGAAAATTGAACTTAAAAAAAAAAAAAACACATCCTGGTGACACCTTTGATAAAAGTAGAATGAGATGCCCTCTTTGTAAATGAAGAGATTTCTTACCCCAGAAGCAGCTCAAGTTTAGTCAATCACATAAATACAAAGTACTCAGCTGCATCTGCAGCCCGAGCTAACGATAGCAACAAAGATGCTAATGTAGCAAACCTCCTTGCAAAACTAAACTTGGGAGCCCCCAGTATTTGGGCAAGTCTGCGATGGACAGAATGAAAAAACATTTTATGTTGATATTATTTTCCAATTGTTTGACAATTGACAAAAGAAAATGGCATCTTTCCTCCTGATGGTTTCAGCAAGCACTTGGGACTCAAATACAGAAGAAGGTAAATTGTTACAAGTGCATCTCTTAAAGAAAATAAATGACTAAAGCCAATTTGTTGTTGAATATCACTGTTTTGATTTGCCTTAGTGACGTAATCTGTTAAAAAAAACTGTGAGGTTTTTCTCAGAATTTTGTAATGTGAGATTGAAAAGGCATTAATTAGAGATTACAGATTTTAATTAATCTAAATGTTTTAATCTCTTGACAGCACAAGATAACTTTACACTTTTGTGCTGCTTCAAACTTTGCTTGTCCAGCTATATTTTATAATACGGACATTGTGACATTGGAACAGGGTCACCATTTCCATTATCAGTATTTTCAATGGGAAAAATGTTACGAATTAATGTTATGATTTAAAAACGAAATGGGAGGTCAAAAAACATCCTCGAATGGATTGTGTTTACTCTGTTTTCATCTATTGATAAATTGGGCAGGTGTCCCTTTGTATGTGAGGTCCAGTGGTCACAGTGACCTTGTTCAATAATGATGGAGGCCTCTAGCGGTGTGCCGACCACTCCATTTCCATCCATGTCGGGTAAAGCTAACATTACAATCACCCTTTCTTTGGTACACTTTTATAGCTCCAATCCTGCTGAAGTTTTTATGTCAATGCGAGTCGGCCTTCATCTAGCCTTTTTTTTTCTTTGGTCTGTCGCGCAATGATGGCGCATCACCAATGATGTGATTAGCATCAGTATTGCAAAGGCAGGATAGGTGTGCTGATTGCATAATGGTGAGAACTGCTGAAATGTGATAAATAAGATCCAAGTGATGTTATTTCAGAACCGCAGAAGAAAACACAAGGTTAAAGCGTTAAGTGCCAAATTGTGACACTGACAGCATGAAAGAAAGAATGAAAGAAAGAAAGAATGGGTCGCTTGTGTTTGGTGTTGCTTGGAAGATGGCAGGCTGGCAGAGTCATCACAGCCTGGAGAACATGACAGTCCATGCAGAATGCTTGGCATACAAAGCTAAATCATTTTTTTCAAGTGACAGATTGTGTGTTTGTGTGTTTGCGTGCTCTTGCACACACATGTATTTGCTCCCTCTTTGCTCTAGTTGTTGTTTGTTCTTGAGATGCATACTTATGGCCAGAGGTGGGCATTTCACTTTTTCTTTTTTGCTGGTCCATCTGTTGTTATTCATCAAGCCAAAAATTGTAATCGTCAGTCCGTCACGCCGTCAGTAAGTCTCCTCCCCGTCATCACCGTCTCCCACATTTAAATAGTACTCTCTACAACTTGGCCTTCAACAAAATGCAATGGCTAAACTTCACAGTCTTCACTTGTCATCTAAACTAAGCAGGGCAGTTTTCAAAAAAATTAACTAATCATACTTGCCAATGACTAGTGAGTGTTTGATTGTGTTCGATTTAATCAAATGACAGCTTCGGCTCACGGGATGTCAACTGGACAACACACTAGCTCCAGTGCTCTTGAAATTTCCACCAGCTATTTGGGGCTGCAAGCGTATGGAATTATATATTTGCCACTATCGCGAGCGAGCAATTAAAGATTTTGAGAGAGCAAGGATAGATTTTGAGCACACAAATCTATATTGAGCGAGCAGTGATTGATTTTGTGCGAGCACCGATGGATTTTGAATAAAAAAAATATATATTGAGCGAGCAATGATTTTTGTTTTTGTTTTTGAGTGAGCATTGATGGATTTGGAGCACAGAAAAACATTTTCCTTGCTCCAAATCTCTCATTGCTCTCTCACGATAGCCCTACCTTCTTCACTCAACATCTAGTTCTTTGCGTGCTCGGTTTATATCTTCTTTGCGCGCTCAGCTTGGGACACACTTTATGAACGTGCCACAAAGGCAGCCAATCAGAGCTAGAAAAAGTATACTGATTGGCAGTTTGGTCTCCAATTAGATCGCTGGGTACGTTCACTTGCAAAGAAGCAAACGAGATCGCGTCCCACAGACTTGGGCGAGAGAAGGTGTACTTCTTTGAAAATAATATACAGGCAGTATTTATTTTGATTATTTCATTATAATTAATATCTCATGTGATAGAACTGCCCACTGTTCGAAAAGTATCATCTTGCCTGACCGCTGAAACACTGATGTAGACGTGTCCACACAATGGTCAACACACTTCGGTTAAAGTACCATTGCATGAGACATATTACCCCCCACCCGCTTCATGAGCAAGCACAGTACACAACCACAATAACAAGGTTGATGGTAGTGGGCTTTAGCAATAATAAACCTCCTAACCCTTTTTCCCGATCTGATTCATCCCAAAATGAGATGTTTTTCACCCCCCCTACGCACACACACACACACACAAACACACACTCCCCTTCCTTTCCCTCTCCGTCTTCTTGCCAAATACAGTTAAGCTCTAACCCCCTTCTCCTATTGCTCTCATACGCTGGCACACTATCTGTTTCACACCCTGTTTCTCCCGCCCGTTCTCTCACATCTCTCTCTTCTCACCTCCCCTGGCACCTCGATGTGTTTCTCTTTTAATTGAGATGCATTTCAATGTGGTGCAAATTAGCTTTCTACAGCTCCAGTCTCAACCTGCATGTGTGTGCGCATTTCGGTGTATGCGCTACGTATGAGGGTGAAAAGAATTCCCACAGTTGGAAGTGAAGGCGCCACCTTCCCGTTTGCACCTCCAACATGAGTTTTTTCCCACAAAATATATTTTTAGTCTGGCATTAGCAACATTTGCGTGCTTGGCAGGAACTTATTGGCAGAAAGAATCTTGTGGTTTTCCTCTTTCCTCGTGTATTTCGGGGAGGTGTGAAACCATACAGCAGGGATCACTCCTGGTCCTCGAGGGCCGCTGTCCTAGATGTTTTGTGTGTCTCCCTGCCCGATCACCTGCTTCAAATGATTCAAAACACCCGGGAGGCCAGCTCTCAAGAGCTAAGAGTGAAGACCCCTGCCATACAGTGACTAGCATCTCATTAGCGATAAAGGGATATTACATACAGCATTAACGTTAACCATGATCTTTTGTGTGACATAAAACGTTTTCACAGGAAACAATGGATATTTGATTAATCCATTACAGGGTCAAACATTTGCCACCATGACAGTGCTCCGCACTTAAGCACCAATCCCACCGAGATGCAAACATTTGCAAGTGTTGACCAAGGTAGCGAATGCGCGTTCACATCAGGGATTTGTCAGGGTACTGCAAGTCAATATTTACTGCAATTACTTTCCCAATACGACTGGTAAATTGGCTGAGCCCCTATCCCACTGAAGTTGGCGAGTGTCTTTGAAGGTCACGGCTCTTTTGAGCTGGTCAGGTTTCGTTCAAGGTCGCAATTGTTCAGAGGATATTAATAAGCCGCTCTGAAACTGTCTAATTGTTCTAAAACAGTAATCATGAAACTCAACTAAGACTGTTTCAGACCAATTGGGTCTGTTTTAGTACGCCTTAAGAGTGTCTGAAGAACAAACGCGATCTTGGACGGAACTCACTAAGCTCAAAAGAGCCGCTATGTTTGCAAAACTTGCTAAGGTTGGCCCCTCAGCGGGTCAGGGGCTTAGCTGGGTTATCAATAATATAGTGAAGGTATATGTGAAGTGAACATGTACTTTGCAAGTCAAGTTGCAGTATGAGAGTGGCATTTGAGAGAGTCTTTTTATCGAAATCCTAAATATTATTTAGGATTTAAAAGTTCTTCAGATTCTTCATCATTTTAGCCCTGCAACGCTAAATGTCAGATTTTTTTTAGTCCTCAATAAAAGAAGACTGATGCTCATTTTGGTATATCAATATATAAACTTTCCAAATTTTTGCTTTTTGTGAACAGTAAACAAATTATGAGAAAAATGGCATTTTCTGCACTAATTAACTTTTTTTTCTGATTATTATGACATACACGACTAATTGATAGATACGTCATTCCTTCCTTCCTCCTTCACCAAGATGTCAAATTGTGAATGTGAAACATTTTGCATGATGAATTTAAATCATTGCCAAAATATACACTGTTGATCAGATCCGTTTAGAATGAGTTTGAAGTGTGTCATGTCATTCATGTAATGAAAGTGCTGAAAGACACTACATAGATTTACATCACATTTGTGGCAAAAGAAGCTGGTCATTGCCACTTGATTGTTTAAAGTGAATTATCCCCTCTTTGTGAAAGTTAAAAATGACAGAGAAACTAGAACATGGTTTCTAAATCTGAGCATGGAGAGAGCCTTTGGGCTTGTGTGCAGCAGACATTCAGCTTGTTGACTCTTGTCTCATCTTTTTCCCTAAAAGTTATTTCTTTTTTTCCGCCTGTGAAACGGTGGGTAGTTGCAACTCCTCAGCCCTCTAAAACCTCGGAGTCTTGAGGAAGGGAAGTGCGCCAAACTCACAGAAGCATGCAGCCTCCGGCAAGGGGAAACAACTAGACAGCACTTAGTTTTATAGCGATGCTTGCAATGCCAAAATGCAATGAAATGAAGGCTTCACCTCCCGGTTTCAAGAGACAAGAGGAGGTGTCACATTTTCACACTTAAAAGCAAATCCGGCGTTGTGCGCCGGGGCGTTCCTCCCCAGGGTGGCCGCCGCCTGCGTCCGCGGGTCTTTTGTGTCCCCTTTATGTGTACATGTGTGCACACATATGCATTTGAGGGAGCGAGAGGGGTCGTTAGGGAGAGTGATGCTGACAGTGGGGTGACCTTGGGGCTCCCTGTCTTCCTCCTGTCGATGAAGGGGATGACTTAGTGCCTCTCCTCCCGCCCATGATGGCTCATTTATTATCATTAGGCACACAGTCAAAAGATGCTGCTCAGGCCCTCAAGACAAAGTGTACGCGTGTTGCTTAAAGTGCCGGAAAAAAATGACAGAAACACAAATAGAAGTCTTTTCTTTTCGAATACCGTAAGCGGTTCACACTCGAGCATATGTCGCTGTCAGCCTGTGTTTAGCGCCTCGGTGTTGTCTTTTCAGGCGCGTGTTTATCTTTAGTTCCATGGCAAGACGAGCAACTTGTCGTGACGCAGCTACCACCTCCCCCTCTACCTGCTCATCCTGCAATTTACATAGCGCCTCTTGTCATCATCTAACCTTAAGTCACCTCAGACAGCCGGGGAGGGTATATATGGCGGGGCATACATACAGGGCGGTGTCCCTACCGTCATTTCTCAGTGTGATGGATGGAGACTTCTGCGGGCCAGTCAATACCCAATCTGAGCCCCACTGTCCTGATTTAAGATACAGCGGCACCCAGGTGACACACTCAGAAGCGAGCCCACTTTAATCACTCCAAGCATCAACTCTACAGTGTCAAGATCTGTATGTGTGTGTGTGTTTGCGCGTGGGTGTGTGTGTGTGTTTGGGGAGGCTTTGTGTGTGCTTTTGTAGTATCTCACTCAGGCAGCTGCAATCAGTCTGTGATCAGCACATATGCACTTCTGACTTCTGAGTTCACTTTTATGTCACGTAAATAAACAACATATATCATGTAGTGGCGGGATTTAGGATTTGCACAGCTCAAGTCATTTCTGCATAAGCTAGACAAAAAGGCAAATTTGTTGTGACACTTGCCAATTACAGCAATTGCAGCATTTTTTTGGGTGGCGGCGTGGGAGGGGGGGGCTAAACTTCTGTATTTATTAATGTTGATTAATTCAAACCTGTTTGAAATGGAGTTCAGCAGGTTTGCTCAAACTCAATTATCAGGGCTCTCAAAACACCACCTTGCAGGTGGAAGGCATTTAAGATTCGATTGAAAACAGAACCAGTGAAAAGGTTTCTGATACAGTCTCAAATTCAGTGTATTTTCATTTATAAATTTCCCAAATTATAGAATATTTACATCAATGACATTAAATAAGACATTTTGATGAAATGTTAATCAACACAGAAGATGTGTAATTTCAGTTCTTCAAAGGATGCACTTTTTTCCTGGATAACAGCTTCCCACAGCTTGCTACTTGCTCAGTCAGTTTCTTTGATGTGAACAATGCTTTATTAGTTGAAATTACTTATGCCTGTTACGATAGGTGGTTCTTGGGTTGTAGCAAGGGTACGGCCTGCGAGGGTGATTGCACCTGGCATTATGATTTGGGAGTAATTTAACTCATTCAATGTCAAATTTGTAGTTGATGCTTTTTAAGACCCAAGAAGAATATGAAAACGCCACACGGGAGGCCAGAGCCGGTATTGAACCCGTGACCTCTGAACAATGAGGTGTATGACTGTGCTACCAGCCTGAATATTGATGATTATTTTTATTGTCATTATTATTAGTAGTAGTCGTAGTAGTTTTCATTTCAAATAGTAGTGTAAAGGAGTGCCAGAAAATAGAGAGTGCATTTTAAGTGCAATGCGAACCTGCCACGATAATTACTATATCGACTTTTGATGGAAAAATAAAAGGATGCGCGATAGTTTTTTCAACCTCAGTAAAGGGTCATTTGCATGCGTGTTTGTTTATATATGTCATCAACATTCACTCATGTGGCATCTTCCTTGTCTGTCAACTTGTTTGCAGCTGTGAGTCGGAACTCACAAGCACACACGCACCCACATGCACAATAGGGGAGTGCAATAGTTTTAGAAAAACAGTTTACTACTACTACCAATCCCCTTTTCTGATCATGTAATATCAATTCAAAGTCATGCATGGCTCTCTATCTAATGTTCAGTGTGCTGCAGTATCATACTGTAGAAATAACGCTAATGCCAACCATCATTCCACTAACAGTGATATATCTACGGTTCGTTTTTCTTTTCACAATTTCTTTGCTTGTTTATATAAAGTGGGTCATGCGGACACCAAGAACTTAAAGAGAATGGTGACCAGCACCAAATACCCAAATTAACAGTGAGTCCGTGTATCATGCAGTCTGCATTGCTTCAATGCAGGAACTCAGGTGTATCAAGAGAGATTAGCGCTAATGATTCAAATTGAGTAGCTAACGCCAAATCAGAGTTTTCCCATTATGGTCAAATGTGTCATAGCATGTTGTTGTCAGGGTGGAACGGAATGGTTAATGATCTTGCACTTATATAACACATGAACCTGGGGAAAGCTACTTTACTAGCTTAGCGCTAGCTAGCTAGTATGACAGACAAAACATCATGGTTTGATGAATTTACTAAAGGCAGCAAACCATACAGAGTTCTGCTGTTGGCCAATGTATGGTGAGGGATCCTGTAGGTCAAAGTAAGTGATTTTAAATTAAAAATGAAATCTTTCCATAGGGTGACACATTGCATCTGCCACTGTTTTACCCAAAGTGAATATAACTTCTTGGTAAAAGAAGTGTAGCTGAAGTATACCCCGTTCATCACTTGGATCTTTTTCATTAGTTGGACTATGCCATGTCTGCCTGCGTAAGTATTCGATTTGAATAGATTTGGAATTTGGGGTTCTAGTCCAAACCCCAGTTCCTGCAAAGTTGGAGGCATACACCTGTCCACAAAGAACAGAGTACACAGACTCAAGAAAAATAATTATATCTGTCTTTTTAAAGTCTACTTTTTAAAGTTCTTTTCTGATTTTTTTTAACCTTTAATAACTGAGATTTCAGGCAATCTTTGGCATAGCTCACTAGTTTACAACTCTATAATTACACTGACTGGACCTTAGGGTGAGGTGTGCTGGGATCTGTCCTCATCTACCACATGCGAAACAAGTGGGAGTCCTGGTGAGTAGAGAAGTTGGAGGTGCTGACATATAATTAAATCTAATCTGAAAAAGAAAATTGCAGATGATTTTTTTGCTCTGAAAGCAGCTTTCACGCAATACTTTTCAAATGTGTTTGCAAGTTGTGGCATGCTGCTTGTGAGGTGCACGGATTAGTGATGGCAGCTTGGTTTATACACTGATGTGATTCAGGACCAATCTAAGCCTTTTGTGTAGATAGTGGTGGTGGATGTGGTTTAGAAGTACTGCAAGAGAGAGGCCCTCGAGATTAATTTGGAAGTTTCCATAGCAGAGGTTTTATCATAGGTGAAAAATATTTCATTTAATCTAGCACAGACAACAGCAGTGAAGGCGTTTCCTGATGGAAAGGATGCTGTCACCCTTTTCTTTGGCCCCTCATCAACTGTTATGTTACTGTGGAGGATGCTTGAACTGTTTTTTGTTTTTTTTAACAAGCCTGCCCCTTTTCAAACAGTTTTTATCAATTGCTTTACCACAAAGTTGTTAGGGAAATTAACCATCTGGAATGTTGTGAACAAATCATGAGTCCCTTCTTAAGTCAGCTTCAAGGCAGCTTTTAAGAGACCTTTGAAATGTGTGCTTTGCTTGTCAGTGGCAGATGTTGGAAGATCTCAGTATGTTCAGTATGAATGTGTTGGATTATGAAGTGAGGAATGGTCTTCCAACAAGGACCTGACCGATGTGTTTTTTTTTGTTTTTAGGCCAACGCCGAATAATTTACCTGCAGAATGAAAAGGTTTCTTTTCATAGTGCTAAATGTTTTCAGTAATTTTATGAGCCAATCAATAAAATGGTAAGTGTGCGCTACAACTTGTTACCCTGGAGACAATTACCTGCAGCACAGCCGCTCAAAAATCATCACAGCAGTGTGTCAAGTCAAGCATCTCAGAAGTACTGCGAAATTCCTGATATTTTATAGTTTAAATGCTGGTTTAAAGGGGACTCATTCAAAGGAGCTCACATTTTCCTGGTAATTTTGGTCGGTTTTATTTGTGCTAAAAGTTATATAAATAAGAAAGGTCCATTTGTTATTTTGATCTTTTTAGTTTATTTTACTTTTCTTTTATTATTGTAACATTGTGCTGGTATCATTGTTTTCATTCAACTTACTTCTTCTTTATTTTATTTAAGGTCTGAAATTACAATACTTTACCCCTAACAACTACAATTTTAATAGGGCTAATGTAACTGTGAATGATTATTTGTCAGTACGTATCTAGAGGACCACAACTGTCCAAAAAAAATCTGAATGATTCAACAAATAAAAAATACAAGAATATAAAATTATGATTGAAAATTTTAAACATGAATGGATAAATAGAAAAGAAAGCTAGAACAAAATTCTACCAACATACAAAACAAGATTCAACAAGATTAAAAACAGAACAAAAACAGAAAAAAACAAAAAAAGAGACTATAATGTGTCAATGAATGCAACAACAAATACAAAATAGGCCTAAATATCCATGAATAAATTAAAACACTCTGCTCATTTTTATTTCATGCTGCAAACTATGACCGCTTGAAACGTTAGTGAAAAAAAGGGATGTCCTTATTGTGTTGAACTATTCCCCTCTTGGATGATCGATATGTGAGTGCAGAAACCGACCACGTACGCCTGCCTCTTGCTTTAACCAGAGCAAGTATACAGGGATAAAGGTAGACAAAATATTTGCTGTGGCAATGATGTCTGGTCTGCCTTTTTCTTTAGCGAACAACAGCAGCATTAGCAGTTGACTGGGTGAACGTACCGTGTGTGAGTTTTTCGCCATTTGCCAAAAAAAAAGAAGCACTTAGCAAAACACCATTGGTTTCGTCCTTGCTTTTATTGACCTCCAAGCCAACGGTGGATGAAAACCACATGGGAAGAAGTAAATAGATTTAGATAAATATTCATACAAAATTTCAATTAAATATTGAATATTGGCACTGTCTACTGAGGCAGTCATGTTTTCATGGGATCAAGGTTTTTTTACACACATTTTGGAAGTTGGGGGAAATCAACAATAAAACAAATCCTTTGAACAGATCTTTAAAAAGTATCTGATTATAATGATTGAGTAATCCTAAGGAATTGTTTTTCCATCAGCAGACATCTTGCTGAGATTTTTGTTTCCGTGTCGATCAATCAATAGGCGAATAGTTCAACCCAAGACACTTACTACCACCCCTTCATCTGAGTAACACATACAGTATTGCTGACATTTCCTGCGATGTCAAATGAATGAATATGGGACTAGAGCATTTTTAATTTTTGATTTATATTTCATTTTCTTTCTTTTTTTTTCATTTTTATATACACTGTTATATATCATTATATATGTATGTATTTGTGTGTGTGTATATTTAAATGTTATATTTTTTGTAATTAATTTTAATTGTATATTTTATATTTAAATTGTATATTTATATTCATATATAGTACATTTTTGTAGTTCTTTTTCAATTATTTTTTATATTTATGTTTATTTTCACCTTATTTTTATTTTGTTTCTAATTTTGCCAGTTTTTGCCCTTCATCCTAGCTTACCCACGACCCTAATAAAGACAAGTGATACATGAAATTGCTGGATGTATGGAAGTAAAGGATAAGCAGATGTAATGGGTGTGTATTCTGCTTTAGGAAGAAATTGTTTCCTCTTTCTCTAGTGGGAACGTGAGAAAATATGGCTCAAATAAAATGCACGGCAACTGAGATTCAACATCTTCCATGTGTTGGGGTGTCCATGCTGTTTCCGTTTATACTAGGGCCAAATACACTCAGCTACGTGCCGCAATCACAGTGAGATTGTGTTTGCGCCAAAGACTGATTCGATATCTCTACTTTATCAGACAGTAATCCGTTGGTGCTGGCCCAAATGGCCCCCCTCTTGACGTGTCATCATTCACGTATATGCACATGTGAACACATCTTCACAAGCCGGTATAAACACATTTACAGCCCCTCCACTTGGGCTGTTAGTCTAATTTATGAGGTGCCGTTAATTTGGCCTAAACGCTCGTTGCGAGACCTCCCTCCTCTCCTCATCTCGGCATCCCCCCTTCTCATCCTCACACTCATCAGTCACTCGGCAAAGTAAATCAGAGGGGAGGTATTGCACAGCAGGCAATACGTAGACTGGACACCTTGACTAATATATCGCTGTCCTTCTCCCTCCTCCATCTGAATCTCAACCTCCCTCCCCTCCCCTCAACACACTTCTCTCCCCCATTTAGGTCTGCCGAAATCAAATTTGGCTCCGTTCTTCATAGATTGGGCTCTCTCTCGTTCCCATTCGCACTTCTGGCCCCGTGCTTCTTTCTGATGCACTCTTCCTCCACTCGTCCCGTGACGCCTCCGCCCACCATTTTTTGGCCTACGCTGCTGGTTCCTCCCTTTCCACCCGTCCTTTTTCACTCCCTTAACTCTCCTTGCTACCTCCGCCTTACCTTACCTCCTCCCCCATTCTCCTATTCTCATGTTAGGTGTAAATTTAGAACAGAAGACATGAGGGGATGCTTGGTGTAGATGTGCATGTGTGTGTGAATTAGCGAGAGGGGGGAGAGAGATATAGAGAGAGATTGAGAGAAAGAAAGTGAGAGAGAGAGAAATACATGAAAGCTTCACAGTCCCTGCTCAGCTCTTAGATGGGTGTGATTAAGAACCCAAGCCTTGGTTTTTCATATGCCACACACACAAACACACACATGCAAGATACACATTTAACGAGGCACAAACTGGCATGAAATTATACAGTCATCTACCACTTCATTAGGTAAAAGTGGTTACAGTTACAGTACATCAGCAGACTGCTATACAACCACGCTGTAGACATGTTATTCAACAAATACCTCTCAGATTGTGCATGGTTTGTTTTGTTTTGACACATTTCTGTTGGATTTCACTTAGACTGGGCAAGAGTAACTAATGTTGTGCTTGACATCTTTACAAAATAGTATTATTTTCTTATTTATGTTCTTGGTTGACCACAACCAACAGTATCCCCCCTTGGGTCGATGATTGGTGCATTGTTCTCTTTATTTCTATTTACCCTGCAGACTAGCAGAGATCACCAATGTCAATTAGTGCTACTTTGTATGTGCCTCTTTTGTTGTTTGGAGTTGGAAAATTACTACTGTGTAACTGCTGCTGTCAGTCACATTCAGACCACACCCAACCCTCTCCCCTCTTGCAAGCCCAAAGGGCCGCGTGGCAATCTCTTTTTTGAGCGCTGTTTTCAAATATTAGAGATGTGTGGAGCAAGAGTCCGGTAGAGGGAAGAGTGCCCCTTTAAAAACACTTTTACCGCATGATATGGATTGAAAATCACTTCACACGTACTCATACCTCAGGTAACAACCAATCACTGATCAGTTTGCGAATGTCAAATGACCAAACCCAGAGAAGAGGTGAGCCGTGATAGGTTGTCGCAGGGGGGTGCCCATGATCATGCCGGGGGGGGGGGGACCCCAGACTTTGTTTTTGTCATGTGAAGTGTAGTTGCAATAAAATAAGACTTGTTATCATATTTTTAAGTTCAGGCACTTTGATGCACTTTATTTTTTTCTGTTTTAGACTAAGCTGCAATCTGTATAAACGCTGTCAAATAATACTTAACATTTGCTGAAAGTTGATTTCTTTTTCTTTTTTTCTTTTTGTTAAAGCTAAAAAGGATACAGGTTTAGGTATATTAATTCAATTTTATTGATAATAATCTTATTTATAGTCAGCGCATCAAGTGGGGGAGTGGGAAATTTTTCGCTTTCCTTGGGGGGGGTTGGCAAAATATAATTGACAAGCTCTGCTCTAATGCCACAAGATCAAAATAAGGTTTGCTCTTTTTCTTTCTTTCTTCTATTTTATAAAGTTTCGGAAAATCTTTTTAGGAGGTGACATCAGTATTTTGAGATGTTTTTGTCGATATTTATATATTTTGAGCAAATGGGGCATTTTTTACTAGAACCTCGACAAAAATGTCATTCCACAAGGATTTCAACATTTTTAGACCAGACTATCCAATTTAGTGGCATCTAGAGGTGATTTTACACATTGCAGCCAGGCCACCTGAATCATATCCTTTTCCCCAATGAGTCGCAGAACCCTCCGTGGCCTTCAGCTGTTATCACAGTATAACGTAAATCACTAGCTGGGAAAAGTTGGCGACCCCACTGTTAGCATGCTGCCAGCGATGTCAGAAGTGATAAATCCTGATTTATGCTGCTGATCCCAGAGAACATGACTGGAATGTGCTTACAGGTGGATTTAGTTCACAAGTCAAGCAGAAGCTCCCACAGAATATAACCAATTGCTTCCTGTTGAATGTACTTTTTTATCTTTTCTTTTGTTATGTTTGTATTTTTTCTTTTAATTTGTTTTTCATTTATTTATGTATTTTAGCTTGGCAGCTAATAGCAGCCAATGTGCAGCTGTGTTCTGACCTTTATGATTTAAATCACAGCTATGGCCTTTTGTATGGAATTTGTATGGTCCCTCCATGCTTTTTCCCACACTTCCAAAACAATTACGTTAGGGTTCATTAAATACTCTAAATTGTCCATAAGTAGGTATATGCGTGTGTGTTGATGTGTGTGAATGATTGTTTATTTTTATGAGCCCTAAGTTTGGTGGTTCAGTGGCCCATTACCAGGTGGGTGTGGGCTGCTCTGGGTACCTCACTATACGATACGATGTGTAATGCAAGGCTAAAGCAATGATTATCTCACAATATGGTAAAACAGAGACGATTGATAAATTGGTCAGGAAATTCATCTAACAACTATTTGAGGGTAAAAGGATTTTTAGAGTGAAAAAAGAATTCACTTTTGTGTCACCAATGAAACTAAAACTAGTGACTTTGTCACTGTATTCTAGTGTATTTATTTTTGTAACAGAAGAAATAGTTTCTGTGTAAAGTTGCTGTAAAGTTAAAATCTAATGCAAAATCTCTCCCTGCACATTTAGAGGGAAAAGGTTGACAAGGTAATAAAAGGAAGAAGTCCAGACAGCCAGTCCAAGCCACTTCAGTAAACAAATAAATATGCGAAGAATAGGACGGCTTGAGACGGGCATGCTTAGCTCTATGCAAGGCAAGGCATTGTTGTTGCAGTTTTTCTCACTACCTAGCAAGAGGGCGATTAGTTGTTGCTTCTTGACTAGCTTGTTTGTGTCATATATTATTTAGGATGTATGGTGTTTTCATTCAGGTATTTGTGTTCTGTTCTGATTGAATTTGGGTTACTATTTGGCGTGTTTGATTGACGTGCTCGCAAGAGAGAAAGAGAGAGAGACAGAGAAAGAGAGAGAGAGAGAGAGAGAAAGAGAGAGAGAGAGAGAGAGAGAGAGAGAGGTGTGGGAGAGCAAAAAGTTGAAGGAAAAAAAGGGGTAGACTTGACAACACACTGTACCTGTCATATTTGTGCTATATAGCAGTAATTTTATATTCATGGCTTCACGAGAATGGGACCCGTGATATAGTCGCCTTCAGAGACCCTAGAAGCCCTTTTACGAATTAGTTTTGTGAGCAATAAGTTACACTGCAATCATATGTGCTTTTCATAACTTGTCAACTAAAAGGTAACTGAAAATTTTCCACCTTTTATCTAACGCAGCTGTTTTGTTTGTGAGGTAAGGACAGAAGCGGTATAGATTGCAGCACATTTAAGTGTGGTTCAAGCCACAGCACATCTTGGAGCCACTTTTCAGTGAAAAATAAATGTTCAGCTAAGGCTCGGTTGTTTTCATGGGTGAAAGTCAGGTAGGGTACGCAAATGTGTGAAGTCAAGCACATACGCTACGCAGCAGTGATTTCTGTCGTGCATGCGAACTTGTGTACCCTATTCCACAAACAGATGGGAGAGATAAAAAAAAAAAAAAAAAAAAAAAAACATTTTGGCTTGTTTGCTAAACATCCCTTGAATTGAACAGAACGTTGGGGAGACATTTTTTCAGACAAAGACAAAAGTAGAACTTTTGTAGGTGTGATTTAATTGGTGTCAATCTAACAATTCACGTTCTGCAAGATAATCTTATCCCAGGTGGGAATTCATAGCATTATTATTTGCTTTGCTTCTGCACCAGGATGACACGCTGTCATCTGAATTCCAGCACAACAGTCTGTGACAATAATATCGAGCTGCAGAGTGGATTAAACATCAAGGCAACCACCGTAAAATATCATGCCATGTTTAAAATGAAAGACGTGTTGTTTTATGAAGATGAATGGGATTGAATATGTAATGAGATGAATGCACAAGGCTGGAAATTTTAGGGTTGAAGTTGTTGCTGCACACCATAGTGACCAGTGATAGATCAGAAGAGCTGGTCACTAAAGAAATACTCAGGGTTGAATAGGAAGTAACATCCATGGGTGTTGATTGCACAAACAACTGAAATTTGAGCTCCGCTGTAAATACATTCAGGTCATGTTCTATGGGATCAGAAGTCTAAATCTGGGTTTAACAGATTCTCACTTTGCTGCCAAGCTGACAAAGAAGCAGCAAAAGGAAAAAAAGTATAGAAGTATAGAAGGTGTAAATACTTTTCTATTGAATGAATAAATAGATTAAATATATTTTTGAGGTGATGTATTTTTGGCTGTCAACCTGGTCAAATAGATAAAGCTAAGCTGAATAAAAACGGTATGATGCGTACTGTATTTGAAACAATTTGAAATATTTTCAGACTATAAGGCGCGTAGTAATGTTTAGCAAATTTCTATATATAGGAACACCGGTTTATCAGGTGCATTACTGCACATTAAATGAAACCAGTTTTGAAAAAGGGTCAAACTTTATTAATTTTCAGTTGCACCTGATTTTTAGGTGCATGTTGATATGTGAGAAAATAAGCATCTCTTTTAGTCAGAAACATTTAGTAGTTTAAATTAAACAGTGATAATGATAACATGAAACTTGGAAGTCAATCTAAAAGGAGAGGTACAGCTGGAAATTGGTACAAAATGTGAATTGGGCTACACTGGGAAGTGTAACTGTAATCGTAGACACACACGCACGTACACACTCCGGCACGCCGCTTAATCCCTGAGCGCTGAATGGCCATCCACTAACTTGTCCCTCTGTAGCGGACAAGAAGGATGTGTCGGGGCCTCTGGGGAACTCTTAATCATGTTGCTCATCTCGCTGTCGTTACGTGCATGCGCTTTGACAGAGCGTGCTTGTGAGTTATGTGGAAGCTTGTGTCTTTATCTCCCTTCCCCTTCTGTCTCCTCGCCTCCATCGCTCTTTTAGCACCTCCATCACCGTCTGTGTGTTCACCCGCTCATCCCCGTGTCTCAGGACTTATGTCTGTTTTCCTTTTCCCTCATCTTGCTAGCCTTTCGTTCTCTCCCTCAACAATCTTGCAGCCAACTACCACATCTCCCTTCTCATGTCACCCGTCTCCTCCCTGGTTTACTTCACTTTCTCTGCTCCCTGTGAACTTCTTTCTCTCTCTTTCTCCCTCTCTCTCGCTCTCTCTATCATACTTTTCTGCTTTGCGATGAGAACGATGGCGGATGTGCTTGAGGAGATTTACGGCTGGATCCCATTTCTATCAGGTGTGGAGACGAAAGGAAAACGATGAAAGGGGGAAACAGATGGAAGATGGAACGGGCAGAGAGAGATGAAGAAGAGGGGCGGGGAATAGAATCAGAGAACGTGTGAGAAGAAAGAGTAAAGGACATTTTGGACATTTAGGAATGACAACAAGGAGAATAACAAACATGCAAATTGTAAAGGCTTAAATGTGAAAAATAAAATCTCTGTTTCATCTTCAGCCTGATGTCTACTCATGCCAATTCAGTGTTAGATTTGGTGCTAAAAGGTCATACCAGGATTGGTGGGCATTTAGGCTCCAAAATTTGTGTATCTTACTTTCATATATATATATATATATATATATATATATATATATATATATATATATATTAGTAATACCTACTACTGATGATTTAGGAAAAATCTTTAAAGGCATGGTTTATTTTACACGAATTTATATATATATATATATATATATATATATATATATATATATATATATATATATATATATATATATATATATATATATATATATATATATATATATATATATACATTCAGTAGATGAAGGCGTTTGGCCAATAGCATATCCGCATCTCCGTGACTGAGACGGTGACTGTGACCTTAATCGACCAATAGAATATCGGCATCACCGTGACCGTGACCTTATAAGACCAATAGAATATCAGCGTTTCCGTGACATGCGAGAATAGTTATCTTTGTTGATGCAGCAAAGAGAAAAAAAATAGTGCGGACACATTGACCGTCATGTTGGATTGTTCTTGAGGCGAAAGGTTTGTATGTAAGAGGGGGACAAAAAACGCCGCGGTCCACGTTCGTAAGATGAAAAATTCCTAAAACAGGGCGTTCGTAAACCGGGGGCCCACTGTATATATTTTTAATTCTTAGTGCACCCCTGACATTCTAATCACAATAACAGGGTTGCGAATCAGGGCGAATGTTAGCTTTCTCTCAGGAATAGAAGCTAGCGGTTTAGTTAGCTCTCACAGCTGACCAAGAGGGCAAAGAAGAAACATTTTCTAACTGGTCATATGCATAACAGTTTTACACACGGTAGAGTGAAACATTCAATCATGGCTGCTGTACTTATGTTGTAAAAATCTGAAAAATACTTGAAAGTTCATAGCTCTGCTCTACCCATTCTTTAGAAAACTGATCTAATCCAGCATGCCATGTGATTCACATCTTCTTTTTTTTTTTTTTTTTTTTTAACCATACTAAAAAGTGTGTTCAAACAGTTCAAACAATTATGCAAAGAACAGTGGTCCCACAGGGTGGTCTCGGTGTGATATCAATATTGATTTGATGGAAAAAATGCTTGTATGTGATAAATATTCAAAAAATTAAATAAGGGAGGGCACACATACTTTTTCACGCCGCTCTTTTATGTTTATTAAAACGGATGTTCTCACAGTTAGAAGCAATGAAACAAGTTATATGACAAAACGGAAATCTTACTCATTTTAACTCTTATTAGAGATTCCATTTGGTTATTCGGGGGAGTTTGATTTGTGAAAAATGACATCTGAGGGCATACTCGAGACGTGTTTGGTCTTTTAAAAAACAATTTTCACACCTTCTTTTCTCTTAGTTTTTCAAATTTTGTCTCAGGAAGAGTAAATTTACTTGGAAACTGCATATTTTACAATTTTGTATATGGATTATTTAAAAACTGATGGATGGGATGTAAGATGTCCTCCACCACTGGAATCACTCTAATGCTGGTGTTTAGAGTTGTGTGCAATGTTAAAAAACAAACAAACAAAAAAGCAGTTCACATTTCCACTTCACAATTCAGGGACCCGAGTTCAAATCCACATTGCAGAATTCCTATGTGGAGTTCGCATGTAGTGATGGGAAAACATGCATGACAGGTGTATAGAACATGCCAAATTGACCTTAGGTATGATTGGGTGCTTGAATAGTTCGTCTCTGCATGCCCTGCAATTGCTTGGCAACCAGTTCAAGTTGCTCTAAGCGGGTCTAGAAAATGGATGGAATAATGGATGGATGGGTGTTTGTTTCTAGAGAGTGGTTTCTTTGATTTGCTGTCATTAAACTGTAACAGCAACTACCAATTATTTTTGATCATGTTCAATTTTTTTGTGCCAAACAATCAATTAACCAATTAAAAAATTATGAAAAAAAACACACATAAAAATTTAATTTATTTCAAATTTACTGTGCACTACCATAAATAGATAAACATTGATTTCATGATTTGGTCCGTGGCGTGAGAAAAATTACTCCAATTTCGATCATTTCATCCCAATGTAGAAGCAAATGTTTGCAAATACTTTCTTTTGATTGAGTACAACAATAATAATTTAGTTTGTAGGAGGACTACAGATACTGCATAATTTTTTGTCTTAGACTAATTAAAATTAAAGTAGGTCGGAAAACAACGATTTAATTGTTCAAAACGGTTATCAATTAATTTGTGACTCATTAGCTATAGATTCATTATTGCAGCTCTAGTTTCTTGTATTTATTTTCTTAATGGCAGGAGATTCACTTTTGATCAAATTCATATTTAGTGCTGTCACTCTACAACAGTAGCTTAACAGTACAATATGATTCATAACTATCAGCAGTCTAAAACCAAGAAATAAATAATTATTCTTTACCACTGAGTGGTTGCTCGCACATTTCCAAAGCATCAACTCAGGCTGTCAGTTTCCAGGTGAAAGCTGGGCCCGTAACAACCACAAACCAATTTGTGATCCTGTCGCAAATACAGCCACGTCACCTTCTTGTTTAAAGCTCTCCGCCATAAAACTCTGGATGTTTTTTATGACTTAAACTTCCAGCCAAGCTGGGTTGCAGTGAATATCTTTAACCCTCTAATAGATTATTGACACAGTTTTATGGCCCCAAGTGGTAACATCCATCTTTAAAGACTGTCTGCCTTGAGTACAGTTTGCACACATCATTCTTTTTCTACTTTGCAGCAGTCTCGCTACTGTCTATAAATAAGCACTTTACTTCAACAGGATATAACTGCATATGCCTGCCCGGAATTTTTAAATATTTCAATTAGGTGGAAATCTTTGATGTGTCAGCAGTTTTGAGACAGATCATCAAATCCTTAGTAGGACTTGATGTGAAATATAATAGAATGGAATGCCCTGCTAGTAGTGCAGAAGACATGCATACTTATTTATTTGGTTATTTTAAATACACAGAAAGGTGAAAAAAAGCTTTCACAGGACGTTTTCCTCCAATGTTTTTAGTAACATTTAAACATGATATTTGCCATGTTTAATTGGTATATTTCTTACGCTATTAGACATTTCAGTGGTAGTATTGTACATTTGGTTTGTTGAGAGGAATGATTCATCAGATTCAGTGCCTCACATCCTCTGCCGTACTAAAAAGACTCCTTTCAAATTGATTCTGCTTGTGTACAAAATTAGAATGGGTGAGTATTTTTAGCAGTGCAAAGCAGGAAGACCCCTCTTAAATGCTTCCAAAACTGTACTTGCCCGGCACTTGAGGACATTTATCCACATATTTAAAAACATTATAGGGAAGGACGTGCACTACTTGCCCAGCACTCGAGAACATTTACCTACATTTTAAAAAACATTTTGGGGAAGGGCATGCACTATAAAAGAACAATCTATGCCCCCAGTTATACAATGATTAATATATAAAAATATTGTATCGCTTCATTGAAAGAAAATCAAAAAAACAAAACTTCTCATCAAGTGCTATGATTTCTGCCACTAGAAACTAAGCTCAGAATGCGTAAGTACAAACGGGACTGTCAAGTCAGGTCAAATTAATGCATACACCCTTTTTATATAACCGTCTATCCTCCCAAGGATTGCAGGCTTGCTGGTGCCTATCCCAGCTGACTTTAGGTTGTAGGTGGGCGAACTGCTTGCCAGCCAATTTGGCCGCAAATTTAGCCCTTAATCACAACAAATTTCCAAAGTGCTTCACAGGCAAAAGAGTCACAGTGAACATCACAAAGTCACAATGGCATCCCCTGAACTAAGATCCTTGAAGGACAAGGAACATTTCAAACCATCATCTGGTAAAAAATAAGAAACCTTGAGGAGGGTGCGCAGCTGGGAAGAGATCCCCTTCCAGGCTCAACAGCCGTTGTGTGTGTGTGGGTGTGTGCCAATGATTGAGATACAAATGCTGAAGTCCCCCCGCCGAACATAATCAAACCAACTTAACCGAATCATTGCGTAGGAGTTGATACTCCTTTAAGGTAGGATTTATCAACTCCTAACAGTTTTTTCAACAACCCTTTTTCAGCAAAAATGTAGCCAAAGACTAATAAGGCTAACAATGGAATTGAAGCCAACTAACACAACCAGTGCTATTGCTCGAGATCTTCATTTTCAATGGTCCATTCCCTCCCCCCTGCAATTCTATGACCACAGCACCCAATTTGAAGCACTTTTTCTATAAGCATGTTACACAGATGTTAACAACTGACCGACCAATCAAAAGGTGTCTGTCTAAGATCCTTTTTTTTTCTTTGGTTTCTTGACCTTATTCAATGTACAGAATGTTTTTCCAGCGAACTGTGGAAGGTATTTCTCATTAGGCCAAACATCCTTCAAGGGCCGGGAAAGAATATTGGCTAACTTGGCTAAAATGATGACAACATTATGTTAGCAAAAGTAGAATCAATATTGTTAAAACTGAACTTGGGATACCCTGAATCAATGTTTGGCCAGTTTTGTGTTTGCTGCATGTACATTGTATGGTGTATAAGGTCTGTGTATTTGCAAAATGGAGATGGTAGAGGAATGAGACAGGAATATGGGAATAATGTCCGATCACAAATTTGGGGGAGCAAAACACCTGCGACCAAATTGTCATAACTGGTGAAACATGTCTCAGTGCATTCTCCAGCTATCTTAGAATATCAAGCTTTAGCAACATATCGAGTGTGAATGTAAAGTGATGTGATAATTGTATAAAAAGTTCATCAAAAGACTAAGCATGGTGAGACTGGATATTTTCTCAATATTATTAATTAATTAAGAACATAATTATTCTTAATGCAATTTTACATCCACTGCCTGCACACTATTGGTGCAGCAAAACAAAACGTCCTTCACTCAGCAAAAGATCACAACACCAGACACTGGCTTATATAAAATTAAATTATATAAAATTAAAACTTTTTTTTAAACTCTGAGATGCAAATCTATACAACAAAAACGTAACTCATGATGACAAAGCCTCTGAAGACCATTAACAGTAGTAATATGTTGTTTTGGCATTTTTGTCTTGTTAAAGGTCATCAACTGTCATCATAATTGATATTGGTGGTAGTCCTTGCCTGAGTTTTGTCAGCAGGCTTCTGTCCTGCCTTGGCTTATTAAGCTTCAGATCATCCATCTTTGTTGGTTGAATTTCACATTTACAACTGTCAGTTTTTATTAAGCGTTGTGGCATTTCACAGTAACAAACAGTCTATTTCAACCCTACATCTTGTGCTTGATAATATTCTTTATTTTGTGTCATACCGTGTTCTATTACAACAACGGTACAATTAGAATCCTTTTTTTTCTGTCTGAAAATATACCAAGCAATGACAAAATCAGTTATCCTGTAAAGGTAAATGTGCATGAATACAAGAAATGACAACATTTCTATTGAGGGGAAAACAAAACACTGGTGACATTACCACTTGGCAGCAGTAAATAAGGATTTGATCCTCCCATCTGCCAAGCAAATAGAGCGGTGCCATAGATAAAAGACTGTCAGCTTTCAACTTGGTGAAAAATATTCAATACCTACAGTATAAGTACCTGCCTATACCCTGGATGATTTAACTTAAAAAAATAAAATAATCAAATAAATATTCCTTACACATTATGAATAAATGAATGTGCGTGTGCACTCATGTGCGTGAGTGTATGTGTGTATAAAATGTATGAACTGGCAGGCTTTAAACAATGATACAATACTTTTTTTGTGCAACAGTAATGAAAAGTAACTTCAAAGGTAGCCATTTAATGGCTAAGGACAAGTGGCTACGAAAATGGATGGGTGGATGGATGGATGGATGGATGGAATAATAATTAGAAATGAGGCTTTCAAACTGGACTTTAAAGGCGTCACTGATATACAGTATGCAGATAAATAATAATGGTATTAAGTGTAAATCTTAAATCTCAATCCTTCAGTACACTCCCAATGCTGAACACATATATATGACCATCACAAAACATGCATATAAATCATGAGTAAATAACCCAATAGAGGTGATTGTATTATATCAAACTTGAACAATAAAGGCAGTTTTTTTTTTCTTTGTGCTGTAGCTGTTCTTAATCATTAAAATACCTTACAGCATTTCATACTGACACTGAGCCACTTCGTAAGAACTCAATCCTGACCTTACAGTACATTTTGTAAAGGCTGCAGTAAAAAGGTTAATGAATGACTCTTGGCAACTCCAAGCACACAATTGACAACCTGACTGCCTAGTAAGTACAGTACACTTGCAGAAAAGCAACACAATGAAGATACTGTAGCTATATCGGAAATGTCTGAGAAATAAATACACTCCAAAACGGGCCATGGCAGAATGTGAGACAGGCGGAAGGGAGTGAAAGACAGACAGCCGGAGGAGAGAATGACAGTGTGCTCCTGAGAGGAACACTGTGTGTATTTGTAGGGGAATGTGAGAGCAATGGTGGCTAACTTGTCTGTCAGTTGCAATCTGTGATTGGCACCTAAGGGTCCGCTGGCCCTCACTTGGCCCACTGGCTCCTTCTGTCAGGATTTAGGGTACAGGGTCACACACAAATACAGTACACACACATATACACACACACTCAGTTCAACTGGATCTCACAAAAGGAATTTCCTCCTGTGGATCAGGTTGCCCATAAGGAGGCTCCACATACTGTATTTTGTGCTGTATAATTTTTTTAACCACAAAAGCATGATGCAATTGTTAAAGTGACAATATGTTAGATTTAGACTGTTTTTCATTACAAATGAATGAATTAAATTATTCTACATTTAAAAAACTTGCAAATAAATGTGTTCTTAGCGACCAGTAGTATGACTATAATCGTAAGTCTAGTTAGTTACTCAAATTGATCATCGTCCATCTAATCTTTTATTCAACACAACTTGACAACTTATGAACATTTTTGACAACTTCGATCGCCATGTTTGTTTTGAAAAAAGATTTTCAATCGAGGACAAGAAAAAAAAAAGGTTCTTTGTTTATATAAATGCTGGTCACTGTGAGCATCACGCTGTGAGGTAATGATCAAGTAGATGACAACTAGATCGTTGACACGACCATGATGGGGAGACGACAAATGACCATGACAATTGATGACGTACATTTCATCCATTACTGAACATTCCGCATTTTATTTTGAAGCATTGACTTCCTTTACTTCCAGCTGCGTCATCTTTCAGATGTCACTAGGGCACATGCTGGACAAAAGTACTGATCTGCAGTGCTTGGGTAAAAATTTCACCAATAAAAAGAAATTCCCTACAGAGTGCACATGCCGCCTTCTACTTAGTGTAGTAATTAATTGCTCCTGTATTCACTCGACTCAAACAATGCGCACATGGCTAATATGTAGTTGATAGTCCTTCCGTGAGCGCGGGGGGGATCGGCAGGCAGTGAGAATCACAAGAAGTAGTGTATTATTTTTGAACTGAGAGATGTAACTCTGAGATGCATATCAGAAAATGATCCCCCCGTAGCAGTGAGGAATGAGGGCGGCAAATGAAGTCCTAGCTAGCTAACATAAGTCTTTCTTGAGTTCATGCTAAGTTAGCTAATGTTATTTCTTGTGTTAAGCCAATCATTTTTATTTGCTCTACGACCTGTCGTGGAATTTGGATTAATGTATTAATTCTTTGCAAAGTGCACACAACAAATAATATTGTAATTTTTTTACATGTAGCTGCATGAAACAATGTGGTCTGTTGGCTCTGCGTGGATGATGGTAAATGGTAAATGGATTTTCACTTATATATTTTCACTTTTCTACCTTGGGTACTCAAAACGATTGACGCTAACTAGTCATTTACCTACTGATGACGCGGCATCAGGAGCAAAGCTTATGTGAGCTAACAGATATAGTGGCTGAATCAGGGGTGTCAAAAAACTGCCCATGTGCCAGTTTTGGCCTGCAAATGGGTTTAAAGCGGCCCGCGAGATAATTTGGAGCCTAAAAATGTGCTTTACTCAGAGACATTCAGTGGGGTGTACTCATTTCTGCACCACACTAATTTTAACAAAACTGGAAAAAAAGTTATCTTTGGTCTTTAATGCTTCACAAAACCATCTTGTGGGCCAATTAAAGCTCCTGGCGGACCGGATCCGGCCTGCGGTCTCTACGTTTGACACCCCTGCTCTTAATTGCACTTAGAACCTGAAAACTGACAGACTGTTAACGTTGCGACATTACACTGCTGCTGAACAGCAAGTCACATTTTTAATCACAACAAAACCACTGGCCGCTTTTGAAAATTAGTTGGTGAATCTCACACTAATTGCAACACTTCAGCTGGTTTTGGCTCCATCACTCAGTGTGTGGTGGGCCTAAAAGAGAAAAGCAAAAGCACTCACTCACAAACTCACACATTTTATAGACACGGCAAAGACACTGACTGAGCAGGGGTGAGATCTCTTGTGAGATCCACTCTTGCTGACTGGACTTTAACCTTTGACGTTTAACCTATGGCATTTTATGCTCTCAGCAATATGTGTTTTTACTGACCCACTCCTATACATTTCTCTGAGTTTGTGTGTTTGCTTCATGTTGAATTTTTGGCCCTGAAACCTTAATAGTTGTGTAATTTTGTTTAAACGCTTACCACTTAGCCAATTTACACATTCTCATCCATTATTCACGCATAACCAAACCCACGCATCTCATTTTCGATGAGGCAAGATGGGGCAATGCTACAGAGCATTGTCCTTTGTTGGACAGATAATAATAATAATAATAATAATAATAATAATAATAATAATAATAATAATAATAATAATAATAATAATAATAATAATAATCCAGAAGACTGACCACAGAGGCTGAAAAACTGTTGTGAACTTGTGTGCGTGAAGAAAACCTCACTATTTGATTGTCACTGTCGAGTGCCTTTGAATATTTCCTTCTGAGGGAAATCATTGGAGCATTTGGTAAATAATTAATATAAAGTGTACAAATGTATAGCATTTCAAACCTAAAAAATCTAAAAATTAATCTAAAAAATAAAAAAAAAAACTATTTCATCTGTCAATAGTGAACAAAGGACTTTACATCATTGGTCAAAGACACCAATTGAAGTGACTCATTGCCATTATTTGTACCTAAAATCTAAGTGCAGGAAAAAAATATCAATATTGCTAGTACAGTATCAATACACGGGAGTCAACTGTATTAACACTGTTGTTGCTGTCCAGGTAAAATCAACCAGTTGGAGGAATGTACTTTCAATACAATTTTTCCTTCTTATTAAGATATTGCCTGATGACTTTGACCCAGATAGTGATGACGGTGACAGCATGTTTGTCTCAGAGCCAAGAGATTCTGCATTCTCGGCTCAAGCCATCTTGTGCGGCGCGAGCATGTCCTTCCCCCTGTTCTTTTGTTCAAGACTGCCAGGTTTGGTTTGACTTTCAGGAGAAAATCCGGGTGAACACATTAAATTATTTTTCAAATGTAGGTGGATAAATATATATTTTTTAGCAACCCAAGTTACAACCTTCATGCTATTGCATGCATCATCACCATATAGTGGGTCTGTCCTGGCTACCTTACTCAGGAAATCAGTTTTCTTTGGTGACAATGGTAAGGTAAGTTGCAATGTGTTAGTCCCTAGTGGTCATTAGACAATAAACATATTTTTCGTACGGCACAGCAAGTATGATCTCATGAGATTAGCGTGAACTACTGTAGTTCATTTTTGCATCACTCGTAATGCCCATATCACACTGAAAGGCGAACATTGCGACTGTTGGCGAAGGTAGCAAGTGCGCGTCAATTTTGAAACGTTCACCTGCGAGTCGAAAAAGTTCTCCAGTAAGGTTGCAAATGTTCTCCAACGGTGTGGATTTTGGAGCAATCAACAGCTCCATGGTGGTGAAAAAGTCACACTTCAAATAAGGATAGTTATCACCAAGGCACGATGAGAAAAGATGCAGAAGTAATGCTAATTGCCAAGATAACATTAAGGCCCCATACTGTGGAAGTTAAACTTTTTGAAGATTTTAATCATGGTTGTTAATTTCTCACCCTTAACAACTCCAAAGTGTTATTTTCCTTTATTGGTGCTTTTGTAAGAATACCTTGCTTATTCCGCACTCTCACCACAGGTCCCTCTCGAGCAGATAAGAAGGGACTTCCGTTCTTGCGTCTACTTGGTACATCACACCGACTTTATCTGAAGAGTTGCTCAAATTTCATTATGGGGTTAGGGAGAAGAGCTTTTGCACCGAATTGGCCAAGTAAACAGCCACATTTCATTAATGACATCATATATTACATCATTGGTTACGTTTTACTATAGAGAATATCACAGTGGCGCAAATGTTTGTTCGGACAATCAATGTTGTAATACATAATTCACAAAGGACTGCTGTCATGAGTAGAGTTTTCCACAATACGATAGGAGGAAACAGTGTTGTGGTGTAGGCTCTCTTGACATGTCTTTGTTGGCAGCTCCAGTTTATTTCAGTGTCAGTAATATGCCTGTTTTTTGTCTTTGTCATTCACCTTGGCCCTGACTCCCATTACCGCTCGCTACAACTTAGCTTTTTTGTTGTTGTTTCCTCGCAGCTGACGGCTTTAGAATAACATTATGAAGGGGACAAGTCAGCCACATGGTTAGAGGCAGGGTTTGAACAAATGTGAAATAACAAATGGCAAATACTGCATTGTTATAAGTAACATTTGCCACTTTAATTATCAGGAACAAAACACTAGTCTCCACAGAAAAGCAAGTTGTTGTGTGGAGCCACACACATACCGTTTTTTGACGTGTAAAAGAAATGACTCAAAAGATTTACTTATTTTCTTGGAACTAAAATATAAATGTTTCCACGTACCCGTGCCATGTCCACAGCCCTAGATAAGCTGATTTGATCTTATTATATCTTTGATATCTTATCTTTCTTATATCTATCATTATTATTATTATTTGTCTATATTTTAAACAACTTTGCTTTGCTTCTAGTCTATAAAATACACATTACTACTGTACAATGTGTAAATTTAAGAAATATAACAAATATACAAACAAACAAAAAACAACTGTTGGTCATATCTGTATTGTTTAATAATACCCTTGCATTGTGCCCCCTGGGATTAACCGGAAAAACAAAAGAAAAAAAAAAAGTGCTCCAGAAAATTTGAAATTTATTCCTCCAACTCAGTCAATACATCACAAAACTGATCTGCAAATAAGTTTACATATACATTTCGAGTCTTGCAAAACAAGAGCCACTCGTTGTTACTTTATTCTAATAAAACAAGTCTTGAGAATTCAAATTGCAAACAAGGGTAAAAAGAGGGTAATTAAGGACATTTGCCTGTATGATATAATATTTCCAACAGCATTACCGACTTGTCTTTATATTTGCTCGTAACGTAAATACAGTACAGTAGATGTTCGCTCGGCTGCCATTTCCAATTTTTACATTCTAATCAATAAAGCTTAACACCTTCATTAGCTGTGCTTTGTCCACGCAGCGCTTGGTAATTACACCAGAGTGCGTGTGTGTGCATGTCTGCGCGTGTATGTGTGTGTGCACACATACACTTTAATGAGCACAGGTGTCCGTGTGTGTGTGTGTGTGTGTGTGCGTGTGTGTGTATGGGCATGCGCACGTGTCAGGAAGGTGTGTATACACCAGTAGGGGGTTGTGGCTAATGGAGCCATAATTGATGCTGAGTCTGGATCACTGCTGATTACTATGGTTGGAAGCCGACCTAACGAGGGCAGAGACATCCACATAAACACACATATGCGCTTTTCATTCCTTTAAGACTTTTACCACGTTATCTATGCACATAACCCACTTTAATTAACAAACTCACCCAGAAATCTTTCTCTTGAATTACATCATACATTCCAATAAAAACTCATTTGTGACTTTTAAACCTATAGTTAAACCCCTAAGTTGAAACACAATCTATTTTGAGACATTATTAGACCTTCAATTTGTTCAAGATTTCAAAACTAATTCTAGCATGAACGTGTTGCAATCATTAACCTATTACAGGCAATATTTTCATTCATTTTTTAACATTCTTAACAACGACACAAGTACAACTCTTATTTACGTTTAATTTACTGTATTTGCGTTCACTTTAATGAAGATTTTGACAACTCATGCACATCATTAAAAGATAAGTTGAAAAAAATGCTGTTAAATATAAAACAACAAAATGCATCACATTCGATACGTGATGATGATGTGCCGCTATCAAAGTCATACTTGTTTGAATGAGTGAGTGATGAACTTCTTGTGTGAGTTTTTCTTGTCCTACCTCAGATCATTTTACACTTAACAACAAATAAACAAGCAAAACTGCTCAGATAAGCGTTTAATGCTCCCTGAGATGAGGTCTAGTCAGTTATGCCGAAGTCTCCTAACTTAAGATACGCTTTACATCTTGGGGACATTGTGAATGATGACGGTTCCATCGCAGATTTGTTTATGTGACTTTATCTCCAAACAGAAGGGAGCTTGACATATGATGTACAGCTAGTCTTTTGTGCATCCAAATCCTTACACACATGCATTCACAGGTAGGACAATATTCACAGAATGTACTTAAATAGAGGTAAAATACTTCAGTGCTAAGCATAAAAATACTGATTCAACTCCTTCACCTAAGTAAAAAGATGATACCCTGGCATTGTGAAATTGAAAACCTCTTCTAACAAAACATTTTGTATCTGTTATTAAATTGCTCATGCTGAGAACAAAATTGATTCCCTGGAAAATGAAAGCTAAATTCTGAGAGGATTGTGTGCACTGAACTGACAACAGGTCCTGTATGAGCAAAACAAAACAACTTAAAAAGTGCTGTATTAGCTAGTGACAACAGAAAAAAAAAATACTGAACTACTGTGTATTTTGTTTTTCCTTTATATTTTTTTACTGATTAGACAGAATTTTTGAATGTCTGAAGCAACTCACGGCTCAACCATGACAACATATTCACCACTTATCATTTTTCAATCTGCCATCATCAAACAATCCTTTCAAATAAGGCCATCAGCGGGGTGTAATTTGAATCCCCGGATGTTTTGCCATCATTAGTGATGCTCCTCGTTTCATGTTCCATGTTGCTGGTGCCCCTTTTTGTGTCACCGTGCAAGTCCCATTCTCAATCAATCAATGAAGATTTCAACAACATATCCAAAGCATCTCTTCCGGGTGTTATCCGCAAACCTGTTTGAAAGAAGTCAAAAAAGAAAGACTCAAGAAAAAGTTAGGAGTGTCCAATTTGTGTGATCAATTAAATACAGTCATAGTTAAAGCATTATTTTTTTAATGATGGTCATCTATTTTTCAATTTGTAACTTTATGCTTTTTGTATGCTGATCAGGTTCGTTTTTATGGATTGGGATTCTTCTACTTGAGTTTTGGTTGGAAAAGAAAGGTCAGTTACATCTTGAAGAGGACAGTGATTGGCTGTCAATCTATTTGACATAACCTGATTGGCTCCTGTTGTGGGTGAGAGGGCTGAAGGAAGACAGCACCTTTTGATAGAGATAGTGACATGAATTATTTGGAGGAAGGAGCTTGCTTACACAGACGCAGCTCAAGTTCAACCTACCGCATAAAGGCAAAGCACCCAGGTGAGACTGCAGCCGCACCTAACCATTACCACAAAGATGCTAATGTAGCAAGTCATAGCTAAGGTCTCTGCCAAAACTCAAAAATACCCATGAATGAGCAAGTATGTGATGGACAGGATAGATAATATGTTAAGGTTTATTGTTTTTTTAACAATTTACAAACAAAAAGAGCACCCTTCCTTTTGATGGTGCAAACTAAAGGTTGAAGTCAGAATTTGGGAATAGTCGCAAATACGGCAAACGATTACAGCGACATCTAGTTTGTTGAAGTAAATAATTGACTAAAGCCACATTTATGTTGTTGTATATAAACATTTTAATCTATCACAATAATATATGTATCTAAAAAAAATCTCTTGTTGAGAGTTTTCCTCAGTTTTTTTTTGCCAGGTGAGATTATAAATAAGGTTAATTAGATTAAATAATTACAGATTTTAATGAATAAATCCCTCCGTTTTTGATAGTTGTTGATAGTATTAGTATTAGTATTAGTACGACTACTCAGAAAAGTCAATCAAATCAATAGAAATTATGCCATCTTCACAACTAAAATAATGGGAGAGTTAAGGGTTTTTATTTTTTCAACAATACGCAAAAGTGAAACATATGAACGTGAAATTTGATTGTAGTTATCTGCTTTGGTTTGTGTTTTGTCATTTTATGGTTGTTTAGTATAGGCAATGCTCATGAACTCTGAACGGACACTTTTGTTACATGAGACATGAAACTGGCTGGTCCATCAATACTGTCATCACCAAAATGGCAAAACCGGAGAATCCGTCCTTATTACATGCCAGTAAGACCACCATTGAAGACATGTTATTTTAGCATCAATTTGGACCATAGTTTAGTTTTATAATCTTTGAGCTCGTCAACAGATCCGATATGTTTGGTACAACACAAAACCCAACCGTGTGTCCTTACTTGTATGTTTACTAAACCCTGTCCTGCTTTCATTTGAAACAAATTACACACTCAAACTGTTTATTTTCAATAACAAGTCCATGGGATGGAATACTTGAGATTTCTTGTAGCGATTGCATTCTCCTGTATGTGTTTTGTGTGCCTCTTGTCTGTCTGTGGTTCTACAATGTTCAATGTCCCTGAAAGCCACTGAAGTTTCTAAATCAAGTCTTTTATGAAGTTCTGCTGCTCTGGGCACACCATTAACATTTCATGTCACCCTGACTCCCTCTCCGCCATACTCCCATGGGCTCCACGCAGAAAGCACCTCTTTCAATAATACACTCTGCAAAGTGCGCTGTATTTTATATATTTTGATGAGACCCGATATTATTTTTATGTGAGAAACGCCATTAAGTGCGAACAGCTGCCGACCTTGAACCTGCACGAATTCCAACATTTCTTGTTCATTTAGACCAGTAATGCCCTAAATCTCCTCATGGGGAGCAGGTTTTGTTTTTAATCAGAGCCGTGCCGAAGGGTGGAACATTTTTTTTCTCTAAGTTTCATCACTTTTTCCCAGACTCTTTTTCTATCACGGTGTCCTCACTCACTCAACGCTCAGCTCCCACTTGTCAGTTTTGACGTGCAGCTTGACTTAAGTATCGGGATCGTGCACGTAAGCTCATCTCATTATATCCCCGTTTGGGTGTTTGTATGAGTGTGTGAGTGAGTGATGGGTGGAGTGGGTAAGCCCCCTCTTTCCCCGCCCGCCCCCACCCTTCTCCCCAACTCAAGTCTCCAGCGCGCTGTTTGAAATAAAGCGACAGATAATCGCAGGGCTCTGGTGAAGTGAGCTCATCTGAGCGCCAATCGATACGAGCGCCATAGCTTCAAAGCGAGTCTTCAAAGAGGAGAGGAATAGCCATATGCTCGACGTGCTTTCTGTGCGTGTAAGAGTTAGGAGTGTGTGAGAGACGGAAGGTGGGGGGCGTGCGAGTAGATGTGTGGAGAGAGACTAATACCAAGATCACGATTGCAAAAGTGGGCGAGATTGAATGTGAATTGTCCTCATTTGGTGCCGAGCATTATCATGTAAACAAAGTCACATAAAATCATGTCACTTTTACAGTTTTTTTTTCTTTTTTTAATACCAATCGAAAATGCAATTTCAACTTACTCTCAAATATGGTTGCTCAGTGTGAAATCCGGGCCTGTTTAATTGTACACCAAGCCGATCGACTCATTTTGTTTTCTCTTGAGGAATGGCAAAAGATAGATGCATAGACGGGCTGAACCATTTATCGTTTTGGATCTAAATTGTAATTCAGATTTTTTGTCATTTTCTGTTTGTCTCATTCAGAATCTGTTATGTCAATTATTATTTACACACAGTTTCCTTCCTCTTTCCAAAAGCTACATTTAGCTGAGCGTAAAAACTTTCCAAGGCTGTTTTAGAATGTTAGGGAATCTAACAGCTATGCGCCATGCTTGGCCTTCTCGTGAACTGAGGGCTTTTTTTCTCCATGCTTACAGTGCACATGACAATTTAGGGCTGAATGTAGACCAAATATTACGGTTGATGGATACAGGTCCAAATTGTGACGTAGATGATGATTTTGGTGAATTTATTGGAAGCGCAGGCAGACAGATTCTGAGCTCTTCAGACGTGTTAGGGTGAATGATATCATATTTCATGCATAAATACATCAACAGATGGCAACAAATGTTCTAAATTGTTGTAAAATTGCATTAGTTCAAGACAATATTCATTATTATTATCATCTTTATTGTATCTCTCAAACATCTATCCATCCATCCATGAATACATACATTTAATGTATTATGTGAAGCTCAGTGCTCTGTATCATGAGGTGCTTGTGATGCTCTTTGGTGTCGCTGCTGCAGTTGGACAAAATGCCTGTTTTGTGAGCAGCTAATCTGATATTGCGACTGTCATCTTTTATTCAGCAAACCAGCAGCAGCTGTGGCCTTTGTTGAGGAAACTGGCTGGGAGAATGTGCATGCATGCATGCGCACACGCACACGCGCGCGCACACACACACACACACACACACACACACACACACACACACACACACACACACACACGAGCACACGCACAGTACAAGTAAGGGGAGTTTCTCCTGCGCTTCAAATAATATCATTATTCAACAAAAGTAAACATTTCAATTTGTGATGTGCTTTAAACTTTATTTATGAACGTTTATTGCCAAGATTCCTGTCATTAATAGACTTTGCCTTCTTCGTCACAGCTGATCAGTGAATTTCAATGTTTTCCATAGGATTTTTCTTACCGGCAAGGGCAGGTATTCCGGTGAGCTAGACGTGCTTGCTGACCACGACCTTTGAAACAAGGGGGGATTTGCAAAACATACTGCAAATATTCATGCACAATCATATTTCCATTTTCCGTTTGGAGACAATTCTATATTAACATTCACGCTGGTAACACTGATGTTACCAACTTTTTCAGTTTGTCACACAGCACAGGATTAGGTCATAGCTTTTTCGGGGCAGTGCAGCATGACTATGTTTGCTGCTATATATTCATTTCAATTTGTACATATTCATTTCAATTTGTATCCTGTAATTTTACGTGCCATCAAGATTGACGGTGTGATGCTCAAACGATGATGTTTGCTAAATATTTTACTGTAAAAAGAACGGTCTGAAGTAAGCAATAACTGATAAAGCATGTCAGTTATTTTATAGAATTTCAACATAAGACATCGGAAAGAAGGCTTTGCTTTTATGTGAATGTTATTTTGTTCAACGCAGACAGGCCAGCTCTTATAGTGCAATTAGGTCCTCCAATGCAGTGTTTCCCAACTCGGGGTTACATGAGCAAATTGCATTGGATATGTAGAAACTCATTCAAGCTCGGTTGACTGATGACAATGAAATAAAACCGCATAGTATGGCTCTGAATATTGTTCATTTTCAGTGTTTTATTAGATGTAAGTGGATGTTTAAAACTGCAGTTTCTTAGTGTCCTTAAACAGTATCTGAATATAATCTGTGATGTGATAGCAATAATAACTGAGTGACGAGGACTCGAGACAGTCACTTTGAAACCACAGCTACAAATTAAAGGCTTACTAAGCCAATTGCATTGTAGAACATTAAAGTGTTGTTTATTTTTAAGTTGGCTTTTGCAACATGTCTTTTGACCTGTGCTGCGATGTTGTTGCATCCTCCTTAGTAGGTGTTTTTTTTTTTTTTTTTTTGTGTTGTGCAACCCATAAATAACTATAAATTTTGTCATATCCATGTACGGCAATCACTAAAACATGTACTTGTGCCATGAGACTGGATTAAATTTTTACCAGTCTACACTGGAAATTTGGGAGCATTTGCGGGTGAATCACTCACAGCTGTGTCGCGCATAGTGCTGATTTTTTTTCTCAATCACATTGATAATTAATGTGATTAAGAAAAAAATTTTGACAGCAATTTAAAAGGTTTCCAAAGCTTGCGCACACTTTGACAATTAGAGCGCCACAGCACTATCTGGCGCCGTAGATGTTAAATTACACATTATCCGACGAGCCCCCACCATCACTGCGCAATCGCATTGCGCCCCACTATTTGAGAAGGACTGCGATGGACCAACGAAACTGCCTGAGTCCACACTGAAAAACTCATGAATCATTTGCGGTCTTGCTGTGTTGGCGATAAGTAATAAAAGCATCTTGCGTTGAGTTTCATGAACATGGAAAACAAGTGCCATTAAGACAGCCATCTCTGCTGTGCGACCCCCGTCTTTCTGTTGTTAGTTTAGCAATCATCGTCGCAGTTACTGCACAATTGGAGGTCAGCAAGTCCAGCCAGCTAGCACGGACTTATTTATGTATGTCCATGCAATTAAACGGCAGCCCCTGCAGTTCTCAGGGTCTGGGAGCTTAGGAAAGGTTCTGGCATGTGACCGTGTAAGTCGGTATGCTCAACATTGTGTGAGGAGAAGAACATTCGTACCGGTGTTTAAGGTAAATTGGAGTTGTAAAAGTCTATGTGCGACCACTTTCTTTGCAAATATTCAACGTGTGACCATTTTCTTGACAAATAATCATAACGCATCACGTTTAACGTGCTGCACAATAACGATAGCATGCTTCAACTATGGAGAAACTAATTAATCATATTACCCAGTTAATATAAAAACATGGATTTTCCTAAGGCTGTTTTTTTATCACCATCACTAAGTGCAAGTGAGACATACAAGACAGACTGTATAAAAGCATATGGTGAGGGGTGAAGAAAGGTGTTAGTGACAAAGGAGGTGTAGGGAGTGTGTACAGGTGAGAGGGAGAGACAGCTTTGCTTAAAAGTGTGTACCCGCTCACAGGCAAAACAAGAACTTGTTTGTGTGTTAGTGTATGCATATGATTAACTGAGAGCCTGGAACAGGCAGGTGTAAAACAGTAATTAATGACACAACTGACTGATTTCATTATCTGCATGTCCTTCTCAAAATACCCACTCATGCACACGTGTGCACACACAAGCCAAAGGAAAGTTGTATAACATGTTCACTGAAATGCCTTTTAAGATGTAATATATTGCAATTAACACCACGAGGGAGTGTTTTGATTGGCATGGGATTGGCGTTTGTCTATGCATGTCTGCTATTTTGTTTTGTTTACCCTTTGGGCCTGATTTATTATGATCCGAGGTAATAGATGCTATATGATGTTCTCAGATTGCATATGTCGTTGATGACTGGGTCGCACGTGATATATTTAGGCTATGATTTCTAAATTGCGTGTTTGCGTGACTAACAGATTGTCCGTCCATCTATATTCTATAGCTGCTCACAAGGGTCGCTGGCTTGCTGATGCCTATCCCAGACATCTTTTGGCAGCAGGTGGGGGTAACATGGGCTGGTTTCCAGCAGAGCACACAGATACATCAAACTATTCCCACAATCACACCTAAGGGCAATTTTGGAGTGTCCAGTACATCTACCATGCATATTTTTGGAATGTCCAAAGAGACCGGCGTGCCCGGAGAAGACCCATGCGAGCATAGGGAGAACATGCAAACTCCACACAGGAAGGCTGGGGCAGGTTAGAATTTAACTGTGCAGCACAACTAGTTAACAGTTCTTGGAGAAGTTAGTACCTATCGTCACATTGGACCGAAATGACCTAGACTCACGCAAATTCCGAGCTAAAATAAATGTTGTCGTGCTCTAGGTGAAATGGCATGAGTCCTTAATTAATAAATTAAATTAATTTATATGATATATCAATAATAACATTTTTATATTGTATATATCATGGTAATTAATTACGAGTACTTGTATTATATCATTAATATTACAATTCATTCATTCATTAATATTAAAATATAAGAATAATTCATGTTTTATATTTTTATTATTTATTTTGAAAAATAAAATAGATTGTGTTCAATACAAAAAAAAATCAAAAAAGCTGTAATTTTAATGCTGTGATTTTTTGCCCATGCTTATCACCATCATAATCTAATTTTGGCCCATGCCTAGAAGGGATATTATTGTGTTTTCTCTTAAATATTGTGTTAGTATTTTTGTGTCACTATATATTAGCCGTGTTGCTTGTGGCAGGGGGGATAGAGATGAAAATTAGCCTTAAATTAGCCTACCATTAATTCCGGACTTAAGATGCAACGGTGTCGATCTAGATCATAGATTTATTTATTTATTTATTTTTTAAATACTGGCCACCACCGATATTATATACATCATGGCTTTTTTTCATCTTGCTGAAGTTGGGGTGCTCCTACTTCCTCCGCTCAGAGGTCAGCAAACGAGTGAAACACAGCATATGAACTGTCCAGAACAACTCGGTAGTGGAGGCATCTGAGCCAGTGTTACCATCTACAACTGTGTGCAATACAAACGTAAACACGCAAAATGACTAATTTGTGTTAAAAGACATAATGTTGTAAAACAGAAGACTTGTGCTCGCATTCAACAACACATGCACCGCCTGGACTTCCGCAGCTCCTGACCATGTGTTTTTCAATGAATCACTGCACATACCACAGTGGTTTAAAGGAAAATATATTTTACTCCTGTTGGAAGCCGCGGAGCAAATGAAGTCCCACAATACGTCCTTACAGTTTAAGTACAAGGCAGTTGCCTTGACTTAGAAGTCTAAGTGGACACGATCATGGATGTAGCCATTGGGCCACTCAGACTCTCATTTCACTCCTAAAAGCACTCATCACTAATGAATCACAAGCTGCTTTAGCGCAAGCTGAGCACACAGTAAATCCTTGGCCGGGCTCCAGTTCGCAACACACACTGGCTTTGACAGAGATTGAGAGTGTGTGTCCAAGAGCCCCAATTACCTTCACATCCAATGTAAGACAACAAGCTGCAAAGCTAATTACAAGGCCGCCACATGGAGATGGGAAACACTGGAGCATGCACATGAGATAGCGCCACTTTACACACTTTCTCAACGCTTGATTGTTTGTTTACAGCACATTCATCATAGGAATTAGTGCCGTTGTTAAATTATTAGCATAAATGATGATTACAACCTCTGAGCCAGAGATCTTTATTGAGTCATCAATAAGACTGTGATTGCTGCGTTGGCTAGATTGATTTACACTTCACTTCTCCTTCCGGGAGATCAGATGATACAAGATCCCCGCTATGAGCTCTACGTTGTCGTTCGGTAAATCTCATGAATTCATTTTATTTATCGCTGAGAGCCTATCAATCTGCCGCTGGTTATCCTGGGCATAAATATCATGGATGGAGGCTCTGGTTGGCTGGTGGTGATTGGACAGAGTAAGTGGACCTAATGAATATGCCAACAGCTTGCTTCTTTTGCTCTCCATTAAACACAACTAGATTAGATTTACTGTGCTTACTTTAACTTAAAGACTCCATCAGTAGGGTACTTCATTCACGCTCATGCACACACACACACACACACACACACACACACACACACACACACACACACACAGAATAGCTTAGCTCAGTAGATCAATGGCCTCTTGGTCAATGTCTCCTTTGGGAGGTTTATCTATCTGCACCTCACTAATGAAACACTCTGATCTCTTCAAGTGTGTATGTGTGTGTGTGTGTGTGTATGTGTGTGTGTGTCAGTGTGAATGTAACATATACGTCCAGCATTCATTGATATGTGTAATTCTGTTTCGTTGTCAGTTAATTACAGATTAGTTCTATTTGCAGCAAGATGCACCCTGTTTAATTAAATGTTCATATTATTTGCGTAAGGAACCCAATTACTTGATACTTTTTTTTTTAAAATTGAGCCACTTATTTTTCTGTCCTTATTCAGCACATTGAACCGTACATTATTTTGGTCTACATCCTTATATGGCAATGCTGAAAAGCATTCAATCACAAAGTCTGGGACATTTTGTTTAGGTAGACAATTACGCTAATTATGGATCATTCTAATCCTTAAAAGGGGACTGTTTGCAACCCCCCCTCCCCCACCCACCTCCAGCTTCTCTAGAGTTATTTTTATCTGATTTCTGTACACCTCCATGAATGAGGATTGATTATCTGTGTGTGGTGCATCAAAATAAAATATTTGGGGGTAATAAAATTTATCAACAGTGTTGCTCTTTTGCTGACATGATCTGCGACCAAACCTGTAACTGCTCATCAATAGTTAACGTCAATTTAAAATAATGTCATGTTGTGTGATAAACTCGCAGTATTGAAAACATTGGAGAAAGTCAGATCCATCAAGTGGTGCCAAAAAAAAAACAAAGTCAGCACAAACAATATAAACTAAATAATTTCCTAAACATTATTTCGTGTGAGGCCCATGTGGCCCGGTACCAGTTGATCCACGGACCGGTGGTTGAGGACCGCTGCTTTAGACACGCAGAATGTTTTACGTACATTGTCTTTTTTTTTTTTTTTTTTAATTATTAACCCATTTACTATAGTGTGGTGCTCATATGCTAATGACACACCCTACACAAGTGTGGGGTGTGGGTGGGGTGTTGAGGTAGGAGGGGCGGGGGGTGTTGAACCGCTACTCACAGTCGTTCAAAAGACTGGATTCAATGTCATCTTCATCATCATCACTACCCAACAGCTTCTTTAACCTCTATGGCGGCATCATGTTTTCCACATAATCTTTGGTCTGCATGAAACTGACAGACCCTATTTCACAACTTTCAAGTTGCTAGCTTGTCAAAAGCGCTCTCGCTGGTGTGATGCCCGCTAAACAGAACTCTACAGAAGTATGCCGATGCCCGGGCAAAAAATGTGCTGCTTTTGTAGAGTCAGAATTTTTGATGGTGCGTTGAATTTCACAATGCGCATGTGTACCTAATGTTGTGGACTGATTTAGTGCTAGGTGAGTGTCGCAGTAAGAATTATAGCACAGTACTGTGTCGTTATTTTAACGTCTGGCACAAGAAAACAAAGAAGAAGGAGAACACACAGTGCACCAGCACTATCGCCCCACTTTCAGCCTCTCTCTGCTGGGGTTTGAGATGAATAAATATTGTACAGGTTCCAGAGATTCAGCAAATGAAGGCTGTTTTTTCCGGAGTATTTGTGTGTGTTTATTTGTTTAAATTCTGCAAGTTCTCACATAGACTTGAGCATCTTTTTGAGCAGCCTTTTTTTATGATTATTTTATAACATTCCCATCAAACGTGTTTGTGTGTGTTTGCGTGTTTTTTGTTTTTTTTTATTGCTGCAGCTTTGTACTGCTTCTTTCTGCATCTGCATTATTTCAAGTTAAAACATGCAATTTGCAAGGGGAGCTTTGGTGCAATAAGGGGTTTCCCTCTTTGTTAGGAACTGTAAGATCTGCTGAGGCTGAATGATGTCTTCAGCTCCCTTGTTCTTTGGAGAAGATGATCTAGCATTTGTTGTAGCATTTCAAAATTTTAAATTCACTGCATATACAAAAAGTTACATATGGTATTGTCATCCTGTGTGTGTGTGTGTGTGTATGTGTGTGCATGATTAATTTTCCACTTAACCGTTGCTTTACCTTGAGTAATATGCTAAATGCTGTTTTCATTGTGCTTGTATTGCCCGGGGAGCTATGTGTAAACATGCATGGGAAGAAGCTGAACAGTCCTCCTTGCGGTTGTGCAATTACATGTAGTTTTTTTTTTTTTTCCATTTTTTGTACCCTTACCAACAGTTCTATTAAAACGTAATTTCTCACCACCTATCTCTCTCCTTTTTTTTTCTCTCTTCACAGTTTGACGTGTTGAAGTGCTTCTTAAGGTAAGAGAGAATCTCATTATTTCATGATTTATTTTCCCCCTCCCCACATCCCCAAAACACAGCAGGCCAACACCACGCTGTCTCATGTCCTGTGACAAAGCAATCTACTTTGGCAAATGATGTTGAGCTCACTGCATTGTGCTCACATAAAAGAAGAAAAATTAAACACTGGACACCTGCTAAAGTTGTGTTCACTAATGCACCAAACCTGAAATAGTCCAAAAACCCGTGATTTGACCTAACACAAGGGTAGTTTGGAGATGTACGATTTTTAGGGTTGGCATCTGGTCATGAAACATTTTAGTCACTGTGGTAATGAAACATTTTAGACATTGTGCAACTGATCAAAAAACTCACAGTTGGACCGGATCACAGATCTGTGCCATGAAATGAATTGTTGTTTGAATAAGAAAAAAAAACTGAAAAATGAATTATAACTTCTTCATTTAATCCATAAAACACATTTGCCCATTAAAATCAACGCAATTAAGAGAAAATGTAAAACACAAAAAGCCAAATATGATCATTTAGATTTTGGGAACACAACTTAAAATTAAATATTGTTGACATGAACTTAAAAGACAAACAAATTTAAAGGGCCTAACTAATAATATTTTTACACTTTCCACAGTTAAATATATGGTTAGCAACATAATTTCTTGTCAAATATGATTTTTTTTATGGTACTGATATCTCTAACCAGGAAGTAAAATGCCTTGTTTGGCAAAACCGCCCCTCTTATTGTGTGGCTGCCTCGCCTCCTTCATGACATCGTTCAACGTGGATCCATCCAGCATCTTGACCGTTCATCTTCACAAGGCTCACAGCAGATGGAGACAATTCCAACAGTGTGAATCACAGAGCTAAAAACAGACATTTTACTGACATTAAAATGCAAAACGGCATCAATACACCGCTATCACTAACACCCGCTGCTCCTATCAAATCAGTCCCCGTGGGAACCTAGTATTCAAAACAATAGTTCCACCTGCAGGTGAATTATTTACTACCGACGTTGATTGTTCGGCTGTGTGCTCCCAAACGCCTTTTCGCCAGCTCAGCATTTTCTACAGTAAAACGTTATAGCAACTAAATGGAATATCGCTATTTACTAGGCCATATCGGTATAAAATCTGTCCTTCTCAGCTCCGGAACCAGAACAAAACTAAAAGGTGTGTATTTTCTCTTGCGCCGCATTTGACAGGTGAAAAACCCTATGATGAGATGAGATTTTGGGTTCCGAGTTATACTGTACAGTAGTGACTTCACAACCGCATTAGCGTTAGACGCCAGGCCAGGGCTCTTCATTAAGTCTAGTTGAGTGGTGGCCTGATGAGTCAAATTGTGGTGACCCTGCCAGAACCAGCACTGGCCTTGTATATCATTAGCATTGGGCCAATACCCTCATGTTACAATTTCGGTCATTTGAATATTTTTTCAAAAATTTATTCAATCAGTCAGTCCCCATGTATGTGCGTTATTTTTCCAAATTATTCATCATCTTTCTTACTGTGTGCCAGTAAAAGCACTGAATATTTATATAGTGGAGAGTGGTGATTCATGTTGTTCCTTGGTTGCGTCAGCTCATCCATGTTTTAGCCCTGCCCAAAAAATCCAGACAACTGAGAGGGTGAGAAAACATTTGCTAAATTGTTTTAATTTGTTGCAAGTTTTTAGCTCTTACTGTATCTTCCGGCATATTTAATGTATTTAGCAAAACACACAGAGATGATGACTTTATCGTGTCTTTCACGTTTATTTCATATATTTACGTGGATTTGCTGTTATTAAGTTTGAGAACCATTACCTCGGTTGAATGATTGATAGTTATTACATTTCTGTTACTACTATCACTGAAATACGTTGGCAATTAGGAGTGGCCCAATTCCAAAATTGATATGGATGTTGGCCCAGTATCAGCTCCACAGTATCAAATTATATTGGTCTACCTCCAAATCTCGGTCATTTACAAGCAGCCTATTCCAGAGATCGCTCTTGCTCTTCTATCCGATAAATGGTTACTATTTTTTCCTAACTACAGTTACTGACGCTTCTTCTTGGTGTGAATATTATTACTTGATCAAGTCTCTTCTAACTATACTCATACTAAAAAAAACAAATACATTATCGTCTTAGATCCATATAATTGTCGAACACTACAGTAGGCTGCATTGTTGGTATCTTCTCTTGTCAAAAAGCTATCCAGGGACATCACTAATGACAATAGCTGAGATAATGTATTTTCTTATTAGCACCCAGTGTGCCAACAGAGTAAATTTGAAGCTGTTGCTTTAAGGTTGCAGGACATGACATAGTTCTGCTTTGTAGAAGCCATAATTAGCATTTTGAAAACTAATATAATTGCAAGGAACAGAAGAGCTGATTTACTGCAAAAATGCAGCAAGCTTGATCTATTCAGTAAGGGCACTCAGAACTTAATCGGATAAATTTATCTGCCAAACTTACTTTGGACCCATATTCTCCCACGGCAAGCTTTTCTGGTTGTGCAGATCCTACCGTCCATTTATATCTATCCCTGTTTTTACATCTGTTGCTAACGGAGCACACAATATGGTAGAATGAATCAATACGCAAGTTTACATTTAATCAAACAAACACAATCCTAGTAAATCATGCAGAATTGTGCATTGTTATATGCAATTTAGCGCCATTATTTGAGATCTTGGTAAACCTAAATATAAATCTAAAAATAATTAAAGAAACAGACACCTGTTACACTATCCCTTTGAGCGCATAAGATTTAAAGGAAGACTCGTGTTATTGCAATGTACGTTTCACACGCAACCAATAATGGTAAGATACATTGCAACAAATCCTCACTCCCAGTGCTTCCTAACTGACAGTCACAACCTGTTAGTCATAACCGCCTCCAACTTTTACCGAGCACATCCGCTGTTATTGTTTATTTGCGGATCAGGGCATACAGCTTGAGTGTATCTCAAACTTATTACTCTCAGGCGGAGATGATGTGTTGTAATAGTCGACCCGAATACTTGAAGTTGAGAAAAAAAATGTCATGTACCAGGACGAAGACAAAGCTGCAGGAAGATCTTTGTCCACTTTTCAGCCATAGCAGAGCTCTGTGCTCGGTGTATTCTTGCTATATATATATGGTCATCATGCTAAAGCACAACGTCTAATTCGACCTAAGATTTTTTTCATGGCACTGTACAGTATATACAATGACACCTCAAATTGCTACCACCTCTTCAATTGAAAATTAGTGACCGCCTGCATCGTTCACTTAAAATGAATAAGCACTGCTATCACTGCTATTACATTTTAAATGAAGTATAGTGCGGTCTGCAACGACACAGCCAAAGAATAATCAGCAAAGGATCAATGGCATGCATCTAGATTTAGAATGTACACATTAATGAACATGTTAAATAAACAACTATATTCAGTAGCTAAATTATTCAACAAAAACAAGCCAGCTTCCCTTGAGGCTCATCAATACTGTGAGTCTATATCCTAGCCTAAATAGTATGCTAGTACAAACTGACACATCACGTATCACTTATATACCTAATACCATTCACACCAATGGCATTAAGTATTTTATTATCAGGAATAGGAGAGTACCAATACCAGGCAACGTTATCCGGTCAATAACCAGTGTTATTTCAATGAATCTATACTCACGATGGTGAATGGTACTAGTATTGGCCTAGTGACTGTTTTGTGAGCAGAAACTAAACATATATTTTTCTAATAGATGCTCATAAAGAACTTCGGTACGTAGATGCTGTGCAATACATCATCATTCTTCCATGATCCGTATGGGTCCAGTGCTACGGTTTTGCTACGGTCACAACCTTATAAATCACCATGCCTTAAACATCAAAGTAAACAAACCGTATAGTACATGGAGAGACATTGAGCTATAAGAGGCTCATATTTTGATATAGCCCCTTGCAGTGGTGGTTGTGTAGCAACTAGCTTGACTCGTCCTTGCGAAAATCAATTTTTTATTGTCATCACGTCACATAGCTACCAAAAACACACCACCTTTGAAAACAAATTATATTCAGTCTTTGAATGAGGATGCTAAGAAGTTATTGCTTAATTATTCTTGCATTTTATGGTACAACACAAGTCATTAACGCTCACCACTTCGGTGAGTTATGTGCGGCATTTAAATGCAGTAGCACATATCAAACTCTGAAGCTGAGATGTATATTAAAAAAATAAAATTCATGGGGATAAAAATCACTTTGCTATTTTACTTACTTACTTACCATCAACGGTCTATTCAGTCATGAAGTTACAATACCTGATAAAAAGAAAAAAAAAAAAACCTCACTCATTGTATTGGTGAGAATGTCACTGAATCAAAATAAAGAATAAATCTACCTCTGATATCCTGCACATACTGGTCTAATGTGTGTTTTGAGGTCTTAATCTTCACAGTTCAGGTAGATATAAGAAGGCACGCTGCCTTATATTGTAATTTAAGATATATTCCTGATCGAATCTGTGATTGAATCCCAATGTGAGTTTTCTGGATCCGATGCATCACTAGTAGAAATAGAAAAAGATAATCGAAAACAATGTTGCTGTTAATTTCATGTCGTCTTAAAGCACAAAGCTATTTTAAGTTATGTCATTGTTTCTTTGGAGACTTTATGGATCAATAGTCCCACTGGTATCGTTCTGAAAAAAATGTCATATTTTGAGTATAGAGACCCAAATGCATGAAAATACATGCACAAACTGGGATCATGACAAAAAAATGGTATCAAACAAGCCTATTAAAATTATTCAAAAACAGCAAGGCTTCTTTTTGGGGGGCAAACAACAGCAATGAAGTAAGATTTAATTCAGTATCTTGGATTGTGATCTAAAAATATCTGCAAACCCCTCCTTAAATATCTACCAAACTGCCAAGTCATACCATGTTAGTGTACCCTTAGGTGTTTCATTTTCTTTTGTGCTCAAGGTTGTTTTTAAGTGTGTGTGTGTGTGTGTGTGCGTGTGTGGGCGTGTGTTACAGCTCATCCTCTCTCCCGTAGTGGTTGTCTGGTCACCAGAGTTTGGAGAGAGCTCAGTTGGAGTTACACGTAGAACCTCATTAGTGGCTAAACTTTGGCTAGCGCTCGTCCACTAAACGCACTTGAGAGCACAAAGGCTCTTGTTTCACTTGCGTTGGCCCATCTGTCACATTGGCCCCAATTTGAGACTTTTTCATGCGGGCATTCATCTTGGTAAGTAGAGGTAGAAAATAAATCAGTATAATAACGAGCCCCCAAGTGTTGTTTAGCTCTCTTCGTTGTATGCTATTTATGATATAATAAATTAGACTAAATTGCCCTCATCACATCATGGCATTCTTTTCTACGTGTTTGTGTTCATGTTCCTTATGGTTGAGGCTGGTCCTCACAAAAAGACAAAGATAAACCTGTACTCATGGTCAGAGTTAATCATTGGATGGTCCTTGAGTTCATTTCTGACCAGTTATACCTCATGGGCTTTAGACTATAGAATAGACTTTACACAGATCTGATCGGCAGATGTTTAGCCTTTCATGCGAAATTGATGATCGTCTGTGATGTCATAATATTCAGGTCGATCTATAAGGTCAGTGTGTAGATCCACAAAGTAATGACATAATAGTAAAGCAAAGACAATCACGTTCACCTTGTGGACGTTGCTCTGCCTTTTCTGAGCACATACAGTTAGTTTTGTTTTTTTCTGTTTTGCCACATTCTCCATGTGTTCAATATTATCAATGACTTGGGGAGAATTTATAGCGTTTGTTGTTAGATTTTTCCCAGTGGTTTTTTGGTGGTCAATTATTAGCATAATGCAGCCTAGAGTACTGTTCGATACTCATGTCGATCCACATCAGCGCTACCTAGAAAATGGAGCAGATATAGTGTCTCCGCTTCAGTTCCCATTGGCCCTAGAAAGCCAACGTAAAAAAAGTACAACTGGATGTCATTTTTTCCTTATGAAGCATATATATTTTTTCTTCCGAGCTCTGGGGGTACAGTTCAATGCTGTTTGTTAAATTAGATGTGTACTAAGGAGTTTACACATCGGTGTTGATGAAATCTCAGGCTTGTAATTAGTTCTATAGAAAATTACTTTTGGACTTGGAACAATGATCTCTGCACAATGCGGCACGAATGTGTTCAACACCTCTGAACAAACCAACTTGTGTTACGGTTTGTGATCGTGACAAAACCCCTTTTCAGTCATGGTTTTAATAGCTCAGCTCAGCAGGAGAAAGGTTAATTACCACATCCTGCTGCACACACATACATACACACTCAGTGGGAAGCACGCAAGTCGATCAAAGACGCTGCACTGTGTGGGTGTGTATGTGTGTCATATGAAGATGTAATCTAACATCTGTTTGTCCCCATTTCCCTCATCACTTGGCTGAAGCCTTGCTTACCGTCACCGCCTAAATTCAATCCGGTAGCCTATTGTGGCAGAAAAATGTCAGAATTCCCCTCGGATCACATTTCTTACATTTGATAGCATGTGTGAATTGGGCAGGTCTCAAAAAGTGGGGCACAATTTGAGAAGAAATGACAACTGAGCGGACAGAGGTGTGAAGTGGGTGTGATTCAAGAGAATGATTGCTGTTTTGTTGCCTTGGAGCCAAACACATACACGTGCACACACACGCACGCACACACATTGACAACGCAAAGGAGCATGTCTTCATTTTTAACAAATGTCCAAACATGAACCTTTCACAATGTCTTTATAGTCCTTCTGCTTTAATCTTATTTGTCTTGTCTTCTCCTCACTCACTACGTCACCGGTCTAGACGTCTTCAGCAGCAGGTGCCGAAACCGGGAAGGGTGAGAAACATGGGGTGAGGAGGAGGAGGAAAGAGGTGGCAAGGGAGGAAAGGAGCCGAGGGGATGAGGAAAACTGAGGGCGAGTAACAGAGAGATTAATAGATCAAGCGGTGAGGCGAATGATGAAAGTTTAGGGAAGAATAGAGAGAAAGAGGAGAGGAAAGAGAGGAGAATGTGAGGTCAAGATAAGGTAGACTTGGAGTGTGAAGAGAAAGTGGGTAATCTGAAAGTGAGAGGCTGTTTAAAGCAAGGAGAGAAATTTGGTCCTGCTGGTGGGGAGGACAGAAAACGGAACGAGATGGAAAGAAAGTTGTGAAATCTGGAAGGGGAGAAAGGAGGAGAAATAGTCTGGACTGAGAATCAATGGTTTCTTGGAGAGACAGTTTGAAGGATGACATTTTTTTTTATAGGAGAAGGTAGAGGGGCTGAGAGGTTGGGACGATAAAGTCATAGCTCATGCCTGTACATATACACAGTTTGTTTGTGTGTGTGTAGTTCCTCTCATAAGACTTATGCCACCTCGTTTTTCAGCAGTGGAACGGCAGCAAGTGCTATAGGGTGCACCATTACACACACACACACTCACACGCACACTTGTATCTCATATACACCGGACTGAATATATATCCACTATTGGCGGAGTGTATGTATGCATGTACAGTATGTTTACATGTATGCACGCATGTTTGTATAGTTTGGATAGATAGATGATTTCTTGTTAGGGGCAATTTAAAAGAAAAAAGTAATTGCCTGTATGAATTTTAGATCTTATTCTTTTTTTTTTTTTTTTTTAATTTAAACATTTCTCTCCGAGTTTTGACCCGAAATGTTTTGTGTGTCCAAGTCATGTAATGTAAACTTGAATATCTGCCCCAACAGTTGGATTTTCTCAATCCTGTCTTCTTGCAATTTTTGCTCCAGTTCGCTTTTAATGTGTACTGTATGCATTTAGATTTTGTGTATAGTTTTTTTAAAGTAAGGTTTTCTATTTAAATAAGGGAGCTCATCATAAATGCCTCTAATCTAGTCCAGTCTGTGTGTGACACTTTAAAAATAAGTATGACTCCTTTGGCGTGGAAATACACGGATACTACAGTATACTGAGAAGAGAATTTCAACTAGTTAAAAGTTAAATCCTCCTCAAAAGGTGTTGGTGTTTAAGAGGCGGCAATTTGTCAAAAGTCATTCTTGATTAACCTGTCGACCACGTTGGCTTGTCATCTAAACATAGCCCTTCGCCAAATCCTTCAAACTGGCAATTTTATTTTTTTTCAGAGACCAACAGGCGCTGATAAAAATATAACCTTCTTCTAGTTGGTAATTATCCTGCATCAAAAGTGATCGGTTGCATTATTCATCAGCATTTCTCAGAGTGATCAAAGGTGCTTTTAAACCACATCAAAGTCTCCGTATTTACTTGGAGCATCTTTTGTGTTGTGTCCATTAAAAAATTTAATAAGGCGACGACAACATTAACCGTAGTGATTACAAACACCAAAATATGTGCCCCCATTTCTGTTTAATCTAGCCCAAATCTTACCAAATCGTATCAAAACAGGATGATAGACATCTCAATTACTTGAGTGGCCGCAGCTCAGTACACACATGCAACATATCGTTGTATTGGAATATGGATATTACAATCCAAGCCTTGAATTTTTTTGTTTGTGGATCAGTTGTGCTCATTAGTGATTTCATTTGAGGAGCAATTTTTTTGCAGGTTAATCCCAGGGTCATGAAGCAAGGGTTTTATTCAATATAAAAATATGCCAGTATAACAATGAAAACATTTGTTGTCTTTTTTTTTGTTCTTTTTTTTTACATATAATCAACAGTGTTTGTGTATTTAATTCAAATTGTGAGAATTTTATTTCATTGATTCTAGAAACACAATGAAGAAAAAACAGTGTTGCCATCATCGGACCTGAGCAACAAAACTCACAAAATCAGAACTCAAATTAAAAAAATAGCCAATTTGTTACTAGATATGTGCCAGATTGTGAATAAAAATGTGGATTGTGGATTGTGTTCACCCATTTAATGTGATTTAGTTTTTTTTCGTCATCACTAGACAGTTTCTCAACATTGGGCATGTAAGATGTGTTTGTCATTTGACAACTTCACATGACACAGCAAACATGCAGGCAATCCTTCCTTTGCTTTTTTGTAATGTGTCATGTGACCATTGTGGTCTGTCAGTCTGTGATACAGTATTCAAAATAAAGGATCTAAACGTAAATACAAACTAAAATTAATTAAATTAGTTAGGTTTTTATATGAATTGAAAGAAATAGTCAAATCGCAAACAATACTTTGTTTGTTGTGTTTGCCTTCAAACACAGTGACCACCAATTTTTCTTGTTCTTACCTCAAATTTTAGAAATGTATGAATAAATTTGCCATTGCAATTTTCAGTTATTATTTTTGCAACAAATTTGAAATGGGCCTTTTTCATAAAATACACACTAACCCGACACGTGTCCGCCCTTCAATAATAAATGCTTTTGTACACTACTCCAAAAACAAAAGTGAAAATTATTTTTTTTAACGACACCGTGTGAAATTATCATGGCTGGCAGTGATATACAGTATCATCATCCCTATCAAAAACATCATCATGTACAGCTCCACCGAGGCACAATCGCCTCCCCTCAAATAAAAGCCATACTTTTGATAAACCCCTGGTTCTCTCCGCAGTTGATTAAATGAGAAAAGGGAAATTTAATTATTCCTTCCGCAATGGCAGCATGAAATGATTCGAGTTAAAAAGTAGAAGGACATTGACGGTTATGTCATCAACTCAATCTAATTTTTCGGCCTTTGAAATGAAAGTTCATTTGCGCTGTTGTAATTTCCATGATGACATTTGCTGCCACCATTGCAGACTGACCCCCGCCAGACTCCTCACCCACTTGAGTCCAAGTAATCCTAAGGACTAATAGTTTGGGAGAAATTGAATATAAAAATCTTGACCAGTCATTTTTGCCCGTTTTAATTAAATTTATGTATTTTCTCAACTGGCGGAGAATTTAGGGCATCTGCATCAACGATAGGGGAAAGGAAGAAGAGAGAGGAAATGGGTCACTTTGGCGCAGGGACTGCGAGCCTTCATTAGGAAACCATTTGCAGTCATTCAGGGCTTCTTCTGATTCTGCTTAGTATTCCTGCGCCGGTGGAATTCCAATATCAGTCTTACATTTGCAACATCATCTTAAGTAAAGAAAAAAAGGGTGGAGAAGTGCAGATCTCACACAATAACACCTGGGTGACATTTTTGCTACTTTTTTCTATTAATTCTGCTCAAATTAAACCTCCCCTGGCATGGTGTGAGAAATGTCAGGTTTCTGATCAAGCCAACTCTCTGCAAATTAGCCGGACAATGAGAGAACAGTGGTGGTGGTAAAATTTGATGCAACGTTTACAAAAGAAATCAATTTGCCATACTGTAATTTTGCAATAAAGCAACAGTGACAAAGCGAAGCTCTGGCACTTTCCTCCCTATTTTGTTTGCACTCTTTATCTGTCCTCCACAGTGTCATTCCATTACACTTGTTCATTATTCTTACAACGCGTCTGGATTCTAGACACTTGCTTTAATGTAGCTCTTTCGTTTCTTTGGCCTCGAGTGTCGAATACGTCCTAAAAAGTAGGACACCGCCAAGTAATATGTTGCCATACCAAATGATGATTCACAATTGTCACCATATATCTATGACTCCAGGGCCACCCTAAGCCTGTCTGCTCAGTCATTGTCATCTCATTGGAATTCAAAAATATTATGCAAAGGAATAACATGATTTCCCTCAATGGATTTTTGTGCATTTTATGTAAGCTATCATTAAGATGCCAATATTAAATGGGCATAATTTGTGATGTCACTTTTTGTACAATATCTGACTAAGGCTGAATGAAGAAGTTGAATGAAAGGTTCATTTTAAAAACATCTGAGTGTATTACCAATCTTTTAGTTCATTATGTTATATCTTGGGTATTTTACTTTTAGGTTTAGAAAATTCCAAAAAATGAATTTGTTGGCACATGCAAACAGACATACATTCACAATCACATTTACATTTTGGACATTTAGTCTTTAATGCACCCAACAAGGCTATAGGTCTCCTTTGAACACCTACCTGATAAATTATGTTGTTAACCAGTCAACCATGCCGCAACGTTAAATGTTTGATTATTTATAAATAAAAATGTTTATTTTGTTTTCTTTTTTTTCTGTTTTTTTTTCTTTAATGCTCATATCGTTAATCCTGTGATTTGTAGGTCTGCAATTTTTAGAAGGTTTATCAGATTAACATTCTGTTAAAGTGTCTTTTTTTTTGTCTTTCCGGTAATCTCATGTTAAATCTGTAAATGTGTGCATTCTCAAAGTTTTTGTCCATCAGGCTTCTTGTGCTTGAGTTGTTGTGCGTTGCAAAACAAAATTCAATCACACCCTGGAGATAGTATATGTAACTATTGGAAAAGACAAAAAAGGAAAAAAAAATACCCTGGCAGCACCTTTGATAAAAATAGAGTGAAATGCATTTTTTTGTAAAGCAGGAGCTTGCTTACCAAAGAAGCAGCTCAAGTTTACCTTACCACATAAATGCAAAGCACCAAGCTGTGACTGAAGGCACAGCTATTGATAGCAACAAAGACGATAATTTAGGGAATCATAGCTACGCTCTCTGCCAAACTAAATTTGAGGTCAACCCACATTTGAGCAAATCTACAATGGACAGGACAGATAATGGTTTCTTTTGTTAATAATGTTTTCTATTTACTTGGCAATTGACAAAAGAAAAGAGCACCATTCCTCCTGATGGTTGAAAGTACAGATTGCAGCCAGCACTTGGGACTAGTTCAAACTAAAGCAGAAGGTAAATGGTCACAGCAGCATCTGTGGAAGTCTGTTAAAGCAGATAAATAACTGAAACAGCTTTTCTGTTGTTGTATATCAATGATTTGATTCAACACAATAACAGGATGTATCTAAAAAGAAAAAAAAAATCTCTTTTTCAATTTCAGTGAAAAAGTATTGCTTTAAGACTACAATGCCAATGAGGTTTTTGCAACCTCTGCATAGGGTCCTCTTGGTAGATTTTTCTTCTTGGTAGGCTATACCTCCGACATGCTAATATTGCTTCCATATCAAAGGCGCAACTCTAAACGTGCCGCTGGAAGGCAGAGAGCACTCAATGGGGCCCCTACCAGCAGGCTTGTTGTTAGTACATTGGCAGCGCAACAAAATAAAGCCAATTAATCAGTTTCCCTTTTGTAGGTCTACAGGGGTCTACAAACTCCATTGTGTGTGAAACTACACAAAAATATATTGACATACACTTCTTCAAACCTTTAATTAGTAAACATTTTGTCTTTAATAAAGAATGATTTGCAATGTCACAATTTTTTGAATGTAATTTTTACTGAAAAGCACATGGCAGACATGTTTCCTTTCAATATCATCAAAAAATCATCTGTGGTATTGACATTTGGTCAAGTGGTGATTCGCAGTTATGTAGCCATGAAATAACTGAAATGTCTATTAAATGTGTTGAGCTGTATAAAGGCTGACTGCGACACAATATCTTGAAGGTAATAGACCCTCCAAGATTTTATAATCCCTTTCAGGACATTAATCATCCTCCAGTTATGATTTCAACATATGTTTGTTGACCAATGTTTTTAACTCTTGTAAGGCATTTTGAGTTGCATTTGTTTGTATACATTGTAAATTATTGACTGAAGAGATGACAAATGAGAGAAAAAATGTCCTCTTGCAGCTGTACCTTCTAAAATGGTCTCCTTTTCAAAATGATCAACTACACATTTCAATTGTAAAAAGAAAGTATTAACACTAAAATGTTAAATTAACAAACGTAGTGATGCATATGTTCAGCTCCTAGTCATCCTTGCTCCAATTTCTAAGTGGTCTCAGCTTTGTCCTTGTGTTTTATGCCATTACAGCATTTTGACTTCCAACCAACAAATTGCTCCTGAGACAACATATAGCTAGCATGAGCAGCTAGCAGTGACTCTGAAATACCTTACAGTCATAACTCTTGGACAACTGACAACTCAGATATATGACCGAAGTTTCTCATTGCTATGTTATGAAGTCATCCATCCATCCATGTTGTATACCGCTGATCTGTTCAGCGCCATGGGAAGCTGAAGCATATCCCAGTTGACACTCTTTCGATTGCTTGCCAGTCAATCACAGGACACATATAGCAAGAAACGCATTCACACTTAGTCACTGAGTGAAAACCAAACCCATGCCACCTGCATGAGAATGAAGCCATTGAATCATTTCGCAACTTGGAGGCCAAGTAATTCAGACCCGATTAATAAAATAATCTGTCATCGGTTAACATTATGGACCTAATAATCTAAGGGCCTATACCATTCAAAAAAAAAAAAAAAACAATCTGTTGACCCCTCGTAATTGCACAATTTGTCCTGTACATAAAGGAATGGTCCCTTCTAGAATAGTGCCACCCACCAAAAATTCAGTTTACTAAGCCTGCTTGAAAAGACAGCACATCTGCTGCCCTGTTTACCCACTTTCCTTGATGTTGGGGCCAGTTGACTGAACCCTAAGAAGAATGTTTCACACATGCTGAGTGACTGAAGATCTGCTGATTTGACCTGATTAAGGTTACATCTCAAAACTGTTTTCTAGGACAGCAAAATTGGCTAATCAAATGAAATGTTTTATATATTTTAATATAATAATATTTCATGAGGGAATTCCAGCAGCAAATCAAAGCTAAAGCAAACATAATAAATAATTATTTTGGCACACAAAACCAATTTAAACACTTTTTTTTTTTGCATTTAAAAACTAAACCATCATGCTAAACCATCATGTTTTTTTTTTTTTTTTTACCCAAAAAATAACTTATTTGAAGTCACCATGGTCATGACAAAGATGCCGTTCTTGGTTCTTGGTATTACAAGCGGGTGCACCAAGTATTAAATTATTTTGAACAGTTATTTTAAGGTCAATTCACAGCATATTCCTGCTTTAAAGTATTTCACCTCATATCACTGGTAAATCCAGCAATTCAAAGGGGAGTCACAGGTTCTTTTGATGGGGATTGGGCAGGCTGAGCAAGGGCTTAAATGACTACATATTATATTGCTTTAAACTGATATTAGGCTTCCACCGTGAGAGAAACGGGAAACTACAAAAACACAACTTATTTCACAGCTTGTGTAAACTATAAATGGCTGCTTGGACACAAGCTTCTTAAATGATCTCGTTTCTTTTCTTCCTAACAAGGCTGCTGATGTCTTAATTACCACTGCTGGTGCAGCACAGGTCTGACTAACAAGGTAGTTTTCTACCCAGGGACTGGTAAAAGCACATGGGGACAAAAAATAAAACAATGTACCATTTCCAAAGTCGAACTTATCTGTCATGTGTTAGTCATATTAAAGTTGTTATTGTAGCTGGTAGAACAAAACTTCATGAGTATATAAAATAAAGTAATATGCATAAACCATTCATAATTTCTATCTATCTATCTATCTATCTATCTATCTATCTATCTATCTATCTATCTATCTATCTATCTATCTATCTATCTATCTATCTATCTATCTATCTATCTTGTATGTCCTATACCATATATACAGTATGTACTGCTTAAGTTAATAAATGTAATGCACTGTTTAAGTTAATAAATGTAAAAAATGGCATCATATTGGTATTCTAAAATAATCTTCATCTTTTTGACCCCTGAACATAGGGAGTTTTTATGTCAGAAATGCTGTGTACCGATGGCAAATGCCTTAGCACTCATTTGTGGAGCAGTCACTGGGGATCTTTACATCATGTAGTTATATATGCTGCCATCATCATTTGCCCTTATTTAGTAAGTCGGTCACAACCAGAAGTGCAGCGATGGTGTAACAGCACAGACTAGTGGTAGATATGTGTGATGGTACCTTGCTCTTAGTTGAAACATGATTTGTGCTGACTGAAGTTGCTTGGCTTTATAATGTCATGACTGAAAGTGAAGCTGAAGGTATATGTCACATGACAACGTGCTTGTTTGGGAAAACGTGCAGAACAGCACAGTTCTGGGCTTCTGGGTACAAATCTCATTTCCAGCCTTTTTGTGTTGAGGCTGAATGTTCAACCTCGTCTTGTGTGGGTTTCCTTCAGGTCCTTCGGTTTTCTCTCGGGCACTTTACCAAAAAGCTGACATCTTAGAATTTCAGTGGGAATAGTTGATCTACACGTGGCCTCCAAGGTGAACGCGGCTTCCTTCCAAACTCCAGCACACTGTGCCCTTAATGAGGCCAGGCATAGATTATGTATGATTTTTAGGCATTTAAGACATTTAAGACCACTGAACAACAAAAATGTTCCTCGGCTTGATTCCCTGACAGCTTCAGCCTTGTGTGTTTTAAGAGACAAATGACACCAGGAGGGCCATTTTAATTGCAAACTACCAGAGGGTTCTCATTCGAGTGTGCAATCGCACAGAGCTTCTCGCTGCTTACGTCGCACACACTTCCGTGTCAGTATTCACATGTGTGTCCTAATGCTACCCCTTTGATCTGTCAGAATGTGCGCTTATCATACAGAGGTGCTGAATGCTTTTCCCACACTGATTTTCCTGGCCACACACACGCACACACACATATGCACAGCACATTTGGCTGCCAAGAAGAGGCTAGCCTTTTAAAAGCCTTAAAAGCCCCCCAGTGTGGATGTGGGAGCCAAAGCTGGACTGGCCGTTTGACCCATGTGCTTTCAGAAGCCGGCTGCAGCAGTTTAACTCAGGATTCCACGATCCAAACGCTGTGCAAAAACACACCACGCACGTGCACGGGCACACATAAACAAACACACATGCTATGTGCGCCCCAAAGGGAACTTAGCCCAAAGCCAGGGTTGATTTTAGGAGCGCTGAATTTTGAAGGGCGAAGGCTCTTTCCTAATCTCCTCATCCCTTTCCCACTCTCCCTCTGTGTTGCAGGAGAATTCTGGGGAGATTTCTGACTCTTTCAATCCTCAAAGATGAAGCAGCAGCACTGGGGACCTGCTCACTGAGGCGGGTAAGAGCTCACTGCTTCGATGACCTCCAAATGCAAACGTTTTCACATGAAGCCCTCGAAAGAATCATTGGTTGCTAGAAGTTTTGTATGTTTTCCTTTTTGCAATTTATACCTAAAGAGAGGATCTTGGTCATGGGAATGCGAATTGTGGTGCGCAATTACAGAATTTTAACATCTTAAACAATTTTAAAGTATGAGAGTACGCTAGTATTTATCTTATTATAATATTATCATATTACGATACCTGCCAACCATGCAAGCGAAAACAAGATGTCTGCCGTAGTACTAAGAATCACCTGTGAGAGGTAGTATGGTACCACAGGGAAGATTTTCAGAAAATATAATGCATCAAGAGAAGGAGAGGAAGAAGTCGAAGCTCGGCTTACTTTTAGCTCATAGGTCATTTCTCAGCTACATTGGCGTCACTATCCCAATGCATGCAGGTATCAGTCCTGATTTTTTTAACATGTAAGCCATACATCCATTATCCCAGCCGTCTCCAGGCAGTAGGCGGGGGACACCCTGGATTGGTTTCTAGCCAATCGCAGGGCACACAGAGAAAAACAACCATTCACACTCACACGAAGGACAATTTGGCGTATCCAATTCACCTATCATTCATGTTTTTAAAATCTGGGAAATTGGTGTAAGGACGGCCCAGTGAAATCACACTTCCTGTGTGAAGTTTGCATGTTCTCCTCGAGCCTTCGTGGGTTCTCTCCCCAGGCATTCCGGCTTCCTCCCATACTCCAAAAGCATGCATAGCAGGTGTATCGGACACTCTAAACCCTCCTTAGCTGTGATTGGGTGCATGTATGGTTGTTCGTCTCTGTGTGCCCTGTGATTGGCTGGCAACCAGTTTAAGGTGTACCCTCTCTACTGCCCATAGACAGCTGGGATAGGCAGCAGCAAGCCTGCAACCCCAGTGAGGAAAAGCGGCTCTAGAAAATGGATGTAAAATGTGTGTGATCTGCAGAGATTCATGTTTACTATCTTGTTCATTGTTGTGAGCCGTCACTAATGTGATCACTTAGATAAATATAATAACAAGGGGTGTCAAATTAACAAAATGCTATCAGTTCATTGCAGTCACATTTAAAGCGTTTTTATCACGTTGATCTAATTTTTAGTCTTTATGCTTTCTGGGTGATGATAGTTAGATCCATTTTTATGCATCAGGGTTCTTGTGCTTGAGTTGTTAGGGAGTGGAAAACAAAAGTCCACGGTCTGATTGACTTTTGTCTTTGGGGGACACCGACAAGAAGTACAAGAAGAGATGGATGGGTTTTTGATTGTCTGCCCCATCTGTTTTCCACACCATGGAGTAAATAAAAAAAAAAAATCACAATCATTCAGGGACATTCTTTAATTGGGCCTTTTCATATTGACATTGTGGGGGATGGGGGTTCATAAATACAGCCATCTTGCTGGTAAGTGTGTAACCTGCCTATGTGACTCCTGAGGGACAACGATATAAAAGTTTAACCAACATCCTCCACATAGTGGACAGACTTGCAAAAGAAGCAGACAAGACAGCGCGGTGATCCTTGTCTCTTTTTAAAAGGCCGCCTCTTATACATTATTGACTCTCGAGCTCCCGAACGCATCGCTGAGCTTTTTCACTCATGTCGACATTTGCATGGCGTCACCATTCTAAATATAAAGCATGTGCTCACCCCTTTCTGCCCTGTTAAAAGATGCAGCAGAGACTTTTCAGTGCCATTTTCATCTTACGTTTGAGCCTGAAAACTGCCCTTATCTCAGTCTTTGAGAAAAGCCTTCTCTGGGACCTCCATAAAATACAAACGGGATGGGGATGAAGACACGTTATTTCCAGGATAGCTTTGAAATCACACTGTAGCTTCATGTATTGAATCATATAGGAACGAAGTCAGGTTAATCACAGGTGTACTATTCAATCTGGTCTACAGGTGGCAGCGCAGCAGCATACCCAAAGGGGATCTTTCTCTTTTTGAGCTTTTCCCCAAGCGTGGAGCCAGTTTTTAGTCACCGGAAGCTTGTTTTCATTATTATTATTATTATTATTATTATTATTATTATTATTATTATTATTATTATTATTATTATTATTATTATTATCATTATTATTATTATTATTATTATTATTATTATTATTATTATTATCATTATTATTATTATTATTATTATTATTACAAAACGTGCATATTAAGTCTTTCCACAGCCTTATCTCTGCTTTGGCAACAAGCAACAAACTGATCATTAGAACATTTGTATAATCACTGTTAGCGTTTATTCATATTAAAATGAAGTCAGGTTAATGCAGTATATTTTCCATATCTTAAAATTGTCGCTACATCATTTAGGTTATATTGATAGAAAACATTCTATGTTTATACAGTACTCTTCTTCATTCAAAGCCTAAAAAATATTTTTAAAAGGTATTACTTTAAAGAGGGAATCAATCCAAAAGTTATACAGTATTTACATTATGTTCTCTCTGACTTCACTACTCTATTCAGCTTGTGAATGAATGTCACATGACGAAAGTCAGAAAACAGGTACTGTAAGTCATGATTGCCATTACTGTACTTGAGAAACTGTGTCATTTTTAATCGTCTGCAAGTGGCACAATGCCCACCTCATGAACTGAATGCTGAAGTTGATACAATGAACATTTAAATATTGTTTGAAGAACCAACTATCTAATTTGGGTCTTTTGCCGAAAAATTTGCAATAGCCCTTCTGTTGAGAAATTGATTGGCCCAATTTGGCATCCAGAGCATCTGCAAGCCTCACTTCATTTGTCTTCATCAAATAGACATGTTTATCAGGCAAGTGCCTCCTCCTGGGCGAGAAGAGAAACTATTGGCTCCAAAGTGAAAGCTTCTGTTTGATTGATCAAGTTTGTAGAAAGTTTATACTCTTCTCTTGTACTTGTTTCAGCTCCCACTTCAAAACATCCTGATCAATGATGAACCATGACTAAAGGTAATTTAATGCATCATTCTGGTAACGTGTGCATGCATGAGTGTGCTTGTGTGTGTTTGGGGGTGTGCGTGTTTATGCTGCCAGGTAGAGTATACAGTAGATGTTGGTGCGCTTTCTGCTGTTGATTTTATTACTAAGTTGTAAATGGCAGTCAGGATCAGTGTGTGAGGTTGCTATAGTAACAGTGCATATTAGTGCTGCTGGGAGGAGGTCTGAGTGGGAAATGAGGGATGCACAAGGTGAGGAGAGGGGGTGGAATTGGAAATTAAATGCCTCCAGCCATCGTGTGCATGTGTGTGTGAACTGGTGCATATATGTGATTGCGAAATTTCATACACACATACATACCTACATACATATGTTGAGGCTGCAAAAAAGCAACACAGTGTAGGTTGTGAATAACCTGCAAGTCTGCCTCACAGACCAACAAGTGACATCAGGAGTGGGTTGTGTTTGCAATCATTTCCATTGCCACATTAAAGGAGATGTTAGGCACATAAGATGAGACGTTGAACGTTCGAGTAAGGCCATTTTATTGCCAGTGGTAGTCATTGCAGTTATTGTGAAATACTACATCGACGATTGTTGATGAAAACTGTTTTTGAGGAGCAATAAAAACACATCGGTTTTGGTTGTTCGGTTAATAGATGGGGGTTCGTTGGTTTACATGTGTGCCTCACAGTTGAAGGACTCGAACTGTACCTTGCTTCGAACTTCCTGTGTGGAGTTTGCATGTTCTCCCCAAGCCCGCGTGAGACTTCTCTGGGCACTCAGTCTTCATCCCACACTCCAAAACCATGTGTGCCAGGTGTATTGGACACACTAAATTGCCCTTAGGTGTGATTGGGTGCATGAATAGCATGTGTGCCGTTGCAAATGGCTGGCAATCAGTTCAGGGTGTCCCCCGCCTACTGCCCAAAATCAGCTGAATTAGACACCACCAGGCCTGTCATCCTTGTTGAGATAAACGGCTGCAGAAAATGGATGGATGAATGGACGTTTAATAGATAGCAGGACTGTATAAAAACTAGCAACACAATGTGGGCAGAAGACAAGACTGCGTTGGAAGGCAATTTTAATAACGTCGTTTTCCTTGTTTAACCCTCTAGTTTTGTTAGGGGTGAAACTGAACCATTGGCAGGTTAAAGTCAATGTTGAATATAGATTTAAGTACTGCTGCTTGGCTTTTTGTATTTATTTTATTTGTATGCATTTTGTTACGATGCTTTTTGCTTCTTTTTTTTCAACTTTTGTGCTAGCTTTTGTGCTATTTGTATGAATACTGTTGATGTTCTTTTGGAGGAAAACAGGAATCATAAGGTCTGTCATCAGAATTGGACACACACACAACCTCAAAAAAGTATAAGTAGGAGCTCTTGGATAATTACAAAATGCCCGCCTCATGAGCTGATTGTCGATACATTCAATATTGTTTGTAAGAACCACATTTCATAATTACAAATGACCCTGGGTCAAACTAACCCAGAATGTCATTACAATTCCAGGGGGAAAAAAACCCCAAAACATAATACACAAGTAGAAAATAAAGTTTTCTTTTCTTTTCTTACTTCGCGAAAGTGTTTCCTATCAAAGGTTTCTTTGACACTTTTGGAAAAAAAGGTAATATTTACCGAGACATTATTGATGTATTGTGAAATTAACATAAATCACTGCTTAAAACAAAACACGATATTTTGGATTATACACATTTCGGACACTTTCGAGTGACCAGGAGGTTTTTTCTGTTGTTTTTTTTTTAAATGAATAATGAACCTATCCTAATTAAAAAATAGTTGCAGTTATTGGGTATCACTGAATATGTGCGTTTTGGTGTGGTTCAGTAATATTATATGAATACGAATACAGTACTGTACGGGGCAAAGATTTGCAGACACCATCTCATATAATTTCTTAAAGTAAAATGAGCTCGTGCTTTTCTTTAGTTGGTTGATTGGTTTTTGCCATATTGATGTTAACAGTTGTCCATAATATGTATTTTTACAGTTGTTTAATGTCGCTGTCAGCTGTGTAAACCTGATTTCTGCAAAACACAACCGATAGTCCCAACCCCATTGATAAAACAAGAAATTAGACTAAATGACCCCAATGAGGCAAAGAGCACCGTGATAACAAACATCAAGAGAACACCATGAGTGTGCAAAACAGCAATAGGAGCAAAGGGTGGCTAGTTTGAAGAAACTAGAATTTAAAATATTTCAGTCGTTCCACCTTTTTTCACCTTGAGTGAGAATCATATTATAAATATAAATAGAATAGAATAGAATAGAATATCTTTTTTGTCATTGTAAAGCGTGTATAAAACAAAATTGGGAGTGTTGCTCTGATTGTTGGATATTAAATAATTATGAACAAAATACAAAATCAATATTGTAGAATAAAAATCATAGCTTCACAGTCATAGTCAAGAAAATGAAGAAAACACATTGAATGAAAACACACTGAGTGTGTCCAAACTTTTGGCCTGCACTGTATATATGAATACTTAATGCGTTTAAGGTCAGCAGATTCAAAAGGGACAAAATTGTCTCTAGCCTATGTGGCCTTAGCTAAACCACCCCATTAGCACAAAAGCACAGGTCATGATTGCTAAAGGAAACATTTCTAGGAAACACAAATAGGAAATGTTCACTTTCCAAGTTCTCCAGAAGAAGTTATGTAACACACCAACTGCGGTGAAACTAAAGTCCCACTGTTCACTACACTAGTTCAACTAAATGAAGGCAATGTTGAAATCCTTTCAGTGCTATTTGTACAGTGCTGAAGTTATCTTAAAGGCATTTTTTGCTATCGCTTCCTCTTTTTAATAATACACAATGCTGAGGGGGAAGATGCTGATCACGTTTTTGCTATGACATTTTGCATTTCCATCAGAGAAAATGGCGTTTTCATTTTCAGTGTTTGAGATTCTTGTGACGATTTGGGTGACCATAACACAATGCCGTCAAGGCACAGCAATGTGACACATTTTGGGTTTTTTTTATTGTGCACATGATGTTTGCACATGATGCTGAACAATTATCAAATCCTCAATCAAATATAAAGGAGTTAACTTGTCACGACATAATCTGCTTGGAAGTTACCACTGTTACCACGACCGCATATTTGTCCATTCTTTTTTCAAATTAAAACGTATGTATTTTGTATGCGTTGTATCATTAGCATAAAATTCAAAGTGAGTTCTTCCTTTGCTAATTGGAAAATTAGATGACAAAAGAAGCATTGGATTTTCCATGTTTATTTGTATGTGAAAAGTTAAAAGGTTGGTGGCATTTCAACTTCCTCAGCATGTCAGTGTGCACCAAATAAACATGAATTCGGACTAGGACTCGTTTCACATCACATTTTCGAAAGCGAACAATGATGATTGTTCCATCACCAAATAACTGTAATGAAAGCCGGTATTCTTGAACACAAATGAACTGTCATTCAAAAACCAATTGGGACGCCCAGCTGGCCCTTGATTCTGAGTTTAGCAATTTCATGTGTTTACATGAGAGCCAAAATTTTCAGAACAAACAGTGCAGCGACACAGCTTATTCTGATCCTTGTAATGTAAAGCACAAAAGCGACATTTGAACGAGTTTGAATCATTTTCAGGGCTTTAGGCCATCTTAGCTGTGCCAAACACTCAAATAATATTTATTTGGTTGCTTCGGGCTCAGGGTGACCGAGCTTCTTTTAGTTTTATTTATTTATTTATTTTTGATTACTGTGTGTATGGATTTGTATGGATTTTGCTGGACACGGCATCAGTTTGCATGACGCCTGATTTGAGCCTGAAAAACTGCATGTGCACACACTGGGCACTTGCTCAATCTAGTCATTAAACAAATGGCCAAAATGATGTAATTTTTTGATCATGTTCAATTTAGACATGCCTTCATTGCCTTTATGCAGACCAAGGCATGAAATTTTATCACTCATGCTGATGCTGAGGTATTCAATAAAGCAAATCTGAATTATTTATTCAGATGTCAAAACCAGGAGATGTGCTTTTTAAATCTTTAATTCCTCAAACACAGAAGTTAAAAACAACAACAACCTGCCAGGACTATTTTTGGAGGGGAGGGCGATAAAGCGGCCTGACATGAACTTTTCATTTTAGATGACATTTTAAAGAAGCCTTGAGTCTTTGCAGCATATGCCCAGCCAGGCAACCAAACTCACTTACACACGATTTGTCTCCCGTGTTTGCACAATTTGAAGCCTACTGCACATTGCGGGACTTGGCTTCACACAGGGATTACACCGAGACGATTCTTCAAAAGAGAATTTAGCGTTGGCCAGTCGTGCTTAATCTGGCCGTGTGGAATGGGACCTCTGTATTGTGGAGCCTTGGGCCAGATATGACAGAGAACAAAGAGTAGGCAGATTAGTGGGCACGAGGAAGAGGTCGGCGCCTGACAGGCCGTCTCTTGGCAGCTCCTCCCAAATCTCTCCACTCTCCCTAATGAAGGCTGAGTGAGACATTATCCCCCTAGTGTCTTTTTGACTTTCTCTTTGGCGCGATCTGTCCGTTTGCCTTCCTGTGAGGTGAGCGTGTGGCCGAGAGGAGAGGAAGTGTGTGTGTGTGTGTGTGTGTGTGCGGGTCTTATTGCTTCATTAGCCCGCAGATTTCTGGGTCACTCGCAGCCTTTTTTCCCACTGTCTCTCATGCGGTAATTACCCTCACTTGAGTCACACCATATAATTAGGATGGCCCCACACCCGCTCGGTAGGGCCCACACACACAGAAACACACAAACGCACAAATGTTGGTTTTAGTAAGCTGCACAATTCTAATGAGATTATGTTGGATGAGGGTCCTGCTCACAATTAATCATGAATCATCACTTGCATTACTTCAATTTTTCTTCGAATTAATTATATTTTTCAGTCAGGGTTTGTGCTAGGCCTCTCAGTTTTTTGTTTTTTTTTTCAAACCAATTCTTACATGTTCCAGCGTGTATATGGCCCAATGCACAAGCAAGATCCATAAATGCATGCTTGGATGGTTTTCGTGTGAAAGAACCTGAGAGCCCTGACCTTAACCCAGCAAACACCTCTGAACACTGTGAGCTAACAACAGTGATTGGTGACACAGTCTTTTGAGTGAATAAACTAAATGCCCTGGTGTGGTCCATGCAGCACCCATGTTTTAGATTGAAAAGTATATTGTAGTATATTGTGTCTCATTTTTATCTTGGGCCACATTGTAGTTATAGTTTCTGTCAGAGGGCTGGTATGACTGTGAAGTCAAATACATTCTAAAGGTCTTCGTTAACACACTCACCTAGAATTTTTTTTTTCTACCCAAATTTTTAAAAGGTGAGGATAACTTGCAAGTTTGGTATTTTAGAAACTGAAACTTGAAGTCAAATCCCGGATGTGGCCCCCAGGCCTTAAGTTTGTAGATGGTAGCCAACAGCTGTAGGCTATTTGAGTGTGTCCTAGCCTACGTTATATTGAGCCAGATGTTAATCCATCAAATGAAAGAAATTCAATTCAATTCAAAATCAAATAACTTTGAAATATATCAACCTACATATTAGATCTAGGGCTGGTAAAAAAAAAAAAAAAAAGTCAACCAAGTCCAGTCATTCCACTGACTGATAGTCAAGCCATATGCTCCAAGAACCCAAATGGTTGAGGTCATTTGTGTGCTTAAGACACTTACAGAAGTTGGACAAGTAGTTAGGAATTTATTAATCTCATAGCTACTAACAGGCAACTCCACTATAAGTTTACTCATAGAATATTATTGAATCATTGCAAGTGACTATGAGGGCATACCTGTGTAATGTATATATGTATCACAATATACTGTATATGTATGAACTAAGTTAGTGTTTGTTGACCTTAAATGCAATCACTAGTGTGCTAATGGTAATTGTGATTGCTAACCGATTGGCATTGACATTTTTTTAAAATACTAATTAATTAGTTGTAATATGCACTCACAAAAACAGACAAATAATGAATAATGAGTTAAAGTCCACTCACTTCAAACTAAACCTCAGTTTTATATATATATATATATATATATATATATATATATATATATATATATATATATAGAAAAAAAAAAATATATATATATATATATATATATATATATATATATATATATATATATATATATATATATATATATATATATATATATATATATATTGTAGCGAGGCGAAGAAACCACACGTTGCTGTGCTAGTGGAGATCTTTACTCTTCAGTGGCAGTGCTGACCCGCATGCTGGCAGGCACAGTGGCTTCCGAGGGACGGCCGGTCACGGCTGCGTCCCAGTCTGTGCCTGGGCATGAACCTGCTGCGGCACCAACACCAGCTGACCCGCTCCGATGTATACTCGGACCATACCTGCGGGCATGGTGAATCGGAGGGGCGGCTGAATGATGGTGGCTGGAGGCCTACTGCTGAGGCCGGACGGACATCGGTAGTAGATGAGGCCGCCCGGCTGGAAGATCCCGGTCGACGGCCAGGGACTCCGAAGTTGGACTGCACAGCCGTTCTCACCAGCGCCCGTACCAGCCTGTTGCTGGCTGGCTCGATCCCTGGTGCGCCAAGGGACTGGGCGACGGGTGAGAGGACCCTCGTCGGGGTGTTGGCTGGCTGACGTGGTACCAGCTTGCTGCATTACCTGACGTATAGTAGGCTGGTGGAGGAATGTCACAATGTGGGACGTCTGCGGTGATTCCTCGCTGAAACATTCTGACGTCCGGGGTCACCCATGTGGCGAGACTACATCTCCAACAGCCTGACGAAACTTTCTAACGTCTGGGATAATAATATGGCAAGATGACCCATCCGGGGTCACCCATTCTAACGTCCGGGGTCACCAATGTAGCGAAGCGAAGAAACCACACGTTGCTGTGCTAGTGGAGATCTTTACTCTTCGCATGCCATCACAAAACTGATACAACAAAGTCCAAAACAGCAAAGACAAAGCCAACAGGTTCAAAGCATCAAAGGATCATAGCGACATGCCTACTGGGTGAGAGACATGGTCCTAGTGTCCGCCACAATATATATATATATATATTTTTTTTTTTTTTTTTGGGGGGGGGGGTGGCTCGATTACTTGATTATCTGATATAATCGACAGGTCAGTGGGCTTTAAAAAAAATCGAATGTGACACCTCTAATCAAACCATCAGGACTGAATAACAGTACTGAGATTCCACTTCATAGTGACCGAATTTAGATCTCACTGATAACCAAAATTTTACGTGCACCAATCATCTCCATGGACTCCAGCGAGTGTGTTATGCTTCTGCCATTTAGAGTGCACACCATTGGTTTGGAAACAAGTCGGCTGTGTTCACTCCCACGGCAATGCAAATGCCCCGTTCTAATGACGCTTATTCACAAATGCACCAAAAAAGAAAAGAAAAATACACTCATGGTTTGAGCTGGACTTGTGCTAAGGCTGAAAATAGATAGGTAAACAAGGACACAAGAAATGAATAAAAATCATTGGACAAAAATCATGGGACCGAATGAATAAAACACAGTAATGGACCACAGCAAATCTTATGATCTCTCAATGCAAGTGGGTGAGGGTCATAATATTCCCCAGTATCCATTTTTTTCCATCCATCCATTTTTTTAGCACATGTCCTCGTTAGGGTCATGAGTGAGCTGGAACCTATCCCAGCTGAGTTTGACCATGAAGCTTGGGTATACCTTGTGGTTGCCAAAAAGTCACAGAGAAAGGTTGGTGGGGTTCGGTGGGATCCTCTTTCTATCGGTCTTCTCTTTTATTGTTCTTCCGCGCACAGACAGAGGGCTGAAATCGCTTGCCAGGTTTTTACAGGTGTTCCACTGCTAGTTACTGCCAAAATAGGCACACTACCTCACTAATAAAATGAACAAAGTGGGTTTTGACTTAGGCTGTCCTATAAGACACTACATAAATCTACAGTTGGCCATAAAAAAAAGCCAGTGTACAAATTCTCACTTGTCATCCATTCTCCAGATGATAAATAATAAATTATTTCCCACAGTGGTACATAAAAACAGATTTGTTTTGTTTTTTTTTTGCTTCATCATTTATCCGTCCAAAACCTTTCAATTTCTTCTGGAATTCTCCTTCTTCCTCTGACTGAGCATTTAATATCTACTATTATGTGTCTACTAACTATTGATAGCACCAGGCCATTGTGTTGAAGGGTATCTATGGTATTACATGTATGTAGAAGGGACGTTGTGGGAAAGAGGCCCACTGGAAGCTTAAATAGCCCCCCCTCCACATACACACACACACACACGCTACACACATACACACACACACAAACAGGGGCGATGGATTAGGGTGAGGATTACGGAAGCATCCCATAGCTGTAAATCAGGCCGAGACAGATCAGTGTCATTCTTCATAAACATAAAAACTGGACAAGTATTATGAATGTACATAAGTCAGGATGGATTTGCATGTCTTGATGACATAATGACATTTAAAATGGAAAGAGGAAAGAAAAATGTTTCTTGTAAATATGGTATAAGAAAAATCTATTACTGTGTTAAATGTGTTCACCAATTTAATTGCTGAACATTTGATGACCTGCCTCTTGTTGAGGCTGATGTTATAGTGCATTACCAGTCAAAGGTTTCTCCACACTATGGCAAGCTATTGAATGAGAAATAGTGTGGAAACCGCAGAGCATATATAATGTCAGTACTGTATATAAATCCACACTGTACTTGGATGCGTCAGTGTTTGGCTTGTAGTTGCATTTTTACACCTGTGGACATCCATAGTGTTAGTCCGGGATGGCCAAACATTTTACATTGAGGGCCAGATTTAGGAATGGTGAAAATGTGAGGGCCTATCATTTCTTTACATTCACACTTGTTAATCTAAACTTTTTTTGAGCAAACCAGTGTTTACATATTTGTCCTTGTTATGTTAAGTAAAAGATTCCTAAACTTGTCGTTGAGTTCTGATATGTGACATATAACAAGCAACGTAACATCCACTGAAATGTTACATTCACAAAACATTTACAAACAGGTATTAGGTATATTGATCACCGGTGAGATCACCAGTTCAGAAATGAACGATCACCGCCATAATATGTTCTCTGAGGTTTACAATTCAATAACGGGGAAATATGTCAACTGGGCTTTAGCGTAAGCTAAAATTTCACTCTAACTTTACAATGTTCGGTCATGTGGATAAAAACTGACGGATATCGAACAAGAAGTTATGTCAAAAATCAACATTTTTTGCCAAGCGGTATAGTATAAAGAATTGTTTGCGTGCTCAGTCTTGTTCTGTGTTCTGGACGTTTTTCGTTAGATCTCTGCTGAAATGTTAATAAGGATGTTTCAGCCTTGCTGCGGTTTGTTGTCATAGACTTGTGTTGTTATTCACAATGTGGCGCTTTCAATCAGGCTGACATTTTGCAGTATATGAGATCCTTTGTGTGCTTTTGACCACCGTGGTGCGTTGCAGTCTCTTTGATATGGTGTTTGAGAATCCAGCCGCATAGCACTCAGTCATATCCTGCTCATCCATGATGGAACACCAGTCATTCGCTGACTGAGTTCCTCAGTCTGTGGTGAGCTCCGCTTCGGCTTGGCTGCATCTCGCATGTCTCGGGCCACCAGACATCTGTCATCAGCACGCAACTCACTGGAGGTCTGCGGCTCCCCATGAGGTCGTCTTTTCTACCACTGTCAAATACAATCAGTCTCTTCATGTCCTTTTTATTTTTATTTTTTTAAATTCACCCTACGCGTTTCTTCCTGGACTCCTACAACTCATCGACATATTTCCTCCTCTTCTTTCAGCGCGTTGTAATACATAGCCAGCAATTTGCCAATCACGGCCACAAAATCACCCACGTATACACATATACACACATACACGAGGCATACAGGCCACAAGAGTTGCTGTGGTGTATAATAACACATAATTGGCTATTGTGGGTTGGCAGCGGAAACCAATCACAGTCGCTGCCACTTTGCGGGGACTTGTGTGAATATGTCTGCACGCATGCAAAATACCCATTTTGAAGAATTAGCCGATCCGAAGTGCACTTGGCTTTTCGGTTTACATCCCCGTCATGGTTCCTTTTAAGTCAAAATAAGATACGCATGCGCTGTAAGCATTAGAATGGAGGTTTGTATCATGCGGCGTGACCAAATGCAGCTGTGCACTTCTTCACTAATATGGTCACTGCTCAGCTTGTCACTCATCACCGTTTTGGAGGGAGTCAGCAGCCCTGGGTAATGGGCTGTCGTTTTGCCAGGGAACTTGATGACACCAATTCCTCCCAACTTTCAATTGAACGCTGTCCTTTTAGAGGGATGGAGGCTTCATGCAAAACTTAAGCCGCGGTGTCTGAATTTAGAGAAAAAATACAGTTCAACCTTGAAGATTTAGCAACAATTTTTCCACATGCTGGTACAATTTCTTTGGATTTTGGAAACAATTTTGTCCTATAAAGATCATTGGGGCAACATTCATGAATAAAAGAACGACTCTTTTCGGTGGGATCTGCAGTAACGTATCTCACCCTAACGATTTGCAGTCATTCGAAATGACTTGCGATTTTCCTTCTACATATTAGCAGCACTAGAAATGCTAAGCTAACTTTAGCAAGGTAAACACGGGTCCCTCTCAGCTGCCTCAGGTTGGTCCCTTCACGTTCCTTGTGTTTGCTCATCTGCAAAAAAGAGATGGTCTTATTTCCAGAGGTGGATACTCAACTATAGTTTCCGGCTTCAGCAATCATTCTGAAGCCCCAGGAGCACGTCTGCACAAGGCGACGGGAGCCAGGGCCAAAATTGCCTGCTGACATTGGCCCATAGAAATGACAAAACATTGGCACTGCTTTAGATGCTGCAACAATGAAACAGTAAAGCAGACTGTATAGTGCCCTCATACTGTAGCTGTTGCTGGTTAATGGCTATTAGTGGACCCATGGGAGACTGATACTTGTCTAAATGATATCTATAAAACAACTTGCAACCCATATTGAAAATGCAATGGCAGAATCAGTGATCTTCCTAGTGTGGCCGCAATTTGCAGGCTTGTTAATAGTTATTTTTCATTTAACTGTATATCTATTATTTGATAGAAGGTATACATGTTTATACATCCTGATTTTTGTTTTTGTTAGTTTTGAATAAAGGATCTACGCACACTTGCTTCAGTTGTACAATGTATTCTATTCTTAGAAATCGTCTGGTTCTTTGTTTTGTTACCACAGAAAGGAAAATGTAGAACATGTGTTGAGCTCAGTCAACACATGTTCTAAACTGACATCTTGTCCCAAGCCTCTGATGATTGCCGGTCAAATTCTGAGGTTTTGTTCTTTTCTCCAAACTATTTGAATTCCAAATTGAATAGCATCACTTTCCTCACACTGTTATTAGCTGAGTTTTTGGGGCAGGGACCATAAATGAAACCCCTCTTGTGGAAATAATGTGCCCAAAAGTGTGGAAATCGTTATAGCAGTAGCATGTTGAGTGTGGTCATCATCCAAGGATCACTGCAGGTGTAACTGGAGTAAAGTTCAGTTCTGCTCTAAGCTAATGTTTTATTTGTTCTATAAATTCCTGTGAAATGCCAGCTACAGTCATGTATCAAATGAGGAATGATTCATTTTCTACTCATGCTTGTTGTTTTTATACTTTTCTTCATCTTTTGCCAACTTTGACATGGCAGGTCCCTCACTTCTTTTTCGTCACATTTTCCTCCTTCTGACTCTGCATTTTCATTCTTCTCCAACACACACATGGACAGACTTGCCTTTGTTCATACAGTGTGAGTGTGAGTGTGTGCGTGCCTACAGTCTGCAAATGTGGTCTTTTTTCAATAGCGAATAGGTGCTACTGTGAATATGCAAACATCAGCATGCATATATTTCTACTTTGTAACAAGCTCAATCTGCCCGAATGTAATTTTCTCCATCTGAAAAAAAAAAAAAAAAAAAACAGGCTGGATTCTCATAATTCTGTGGTCCCCTCATGGTTTTTAATAAAAGCCTATTCCCTCTTTTCCCCCCTCTCCGTCTCTCTCATTTTCAGTCCTTTGTCACAAATAAATACAAATGCATACATATACACAAACAAACATACACACACACCTGGGCCATACCTTCCTGCCTTGTGTAGCTCTGACACAATGGATCTATCTCTTGGACATGATTAAAGTGCGTATCACAGCTCATCCCTGACAGTTGCTTTGCAGTGCTGCTTTACATTCTGCGGTGGTTACAACACCATCCAGCCCAGCCGAGCGCGTTTCATATTGTGTTTACAAAAAGAAAATCACTCAAACAATGAAGATTACAACACTTTTATAAGATAAAATGACAGGCTTGAGTGCCGGCTTTGGTGAATTGATCAATTTGTGTTTTCAAAGGATCACAATTATACTTTTTCTCTGCAGCTAATCCAGTGCAAGTTTGAGTGTGGTACGCAGATGTTTACAACCAGAGTCAAAAGTGGTCTCTATTAATGGCACAATAGGGACGTCACATAAGGAAGGCTTTGTGTGCTGCAAAGCAGAACCTTAACAAATACGTAATTGTGTTGTTGTCTCGTTTATTTTGGTTTTATGAGCCATATTGTTAGGACAAATATGTCTGAGGGCCTTACTAAGAAGAAAACAACATGAGTAAATTTGTATTTTGTATTTAAAAAAAAAGTAATATGCAAAGCTATCCCTATTTTAAGATGAGAAATGATGAAGATTATGACAAGTGACATCAAGGAAATTGCATTTTTTATGGGGTTTGTTCAATCATCAACCTGAAGTCCATTCAAGTAATATATACTGTACGTAACTATATTTCCTGACAAAAATTTGAATGCGGAAGGTCTCTGCTGAGAGACAGCTGCTGCTGCACTTGTCAAGATTTGCGGTGGAAGTTTGGCATTCACTTGTCAAAGCTTCAATTTACTCATATAATAGAATGACTTCTCCAATAATTTGAATTTATTCTTGTAAATGTAGAACTTCATTTCCCTAACGTCACATCTTCATGAATTTACAACTTTGGTTACATAACTTCCCCACTTTGTTGCCCTTAGTTACAAATGCTTCTTCCGTCACAGATGCGTTACTGTTTTCAATTATGACTTCAACAGAAATCTTGCAGGTTTAAAGTGTACAAGAAAGTGTACAGTGAATGGATGTTCTTGGACGTAGTTCTGAAGTTTTTTATGGAGGGTGGAGCGTCCAGATTTTGGCAGCGCTATTACTCATTAACCGTCAGCGGTCCAGACGAGTTGTGACTCTGCAAATGGAAGGCGCTGCGGCTGTAGCTATGATACTGACATTAATTCAAATGGCAGGGCTTTAATGGCCATTCCACTCTGCGCCTTCCTCGTAAGTCACAAGCTGAACTTTCAAGGTGACACAACAAACCAGGCCTTCCTGTCTTTTATAAACATTTTGTTAATCTTCTTGTCGTTGTTTGAGTGCCCTTGCAGTTTGTGCTTATTAAAACAATCCAGGATTTTATTTTGTGTTGCCACAAAGTAGCATAGGTGCGGACATGCACTGTAGGAAATATGACTACTAGAGAAGCTCTCAAGGTACGGTGACAATACGTCGAGGTTTAACCGGGATAATCTTGGTTTTGAGCTGTTTTTTTTGTCCAATCATCAAGCCAATTATTAGGGCCACGTGTCAAGTTGAAGCTCATTGTGTGATAGCAAGTGTGTGATTCAGTCTTTAACAGACGTTGATTAAGTGAGCTAGCTTAGTGTGTTGACTAGAAATGTCAGGAAAATGCAGTTCATGCATGACTGCAACCGCTGACAGCTGATAAATGAGTTGGTTGATGGTATGTGTGGTGTGCCTTGAGGGAGTGTGTAAAGCTAGTTTGTGTGTGTATGTGTGTGTCTTTGAGGTTCCATTTGTTACAAGCAGCTGCAGAGCGGGCAAAACCTTTGAATACTGAACCAGTACGTTGATAAATATTCATCAGGAATATCCTTGATTATGTGATGGAGAGCTGCTCAGAAGAGTAGATTTGTGTTTTCACAGTCAGGTGTGTGAATTGACTGACGTGATGTCTGATGAAAAGGCACAGTTAGTATTTAGTAGAGGTCTATATGATAAACATGGCAATGCCTCACCGTGCCTGTGGTGCATTGTGGGGGCTCTTGCAAGGAGGCCCATCAAATATAGTGCCATGCCCTATTTCATCCACTGAAGTTATCTTGATAGCCAGACCCTTATCTCTAATGTGCTGAGTTATTATCTTTTCACTGCGGCTAAGTGTGTGCATGCTTGTGCGTGATTGAAATTGTGCACATCTCTGTGTATCTTTGAACATTTTACAGTTGTATTATGCATTATAAGTAAAAAAAAAATACTCATTTTGAGTTTGAAATATAATTAAGGATTACCAATATATTCATGTGTGCGGTCCTTGAGTGGCCCTTGTGAACCGCTGTGAAAATTCCTAGTTGTCCACCAGGGGGCACTGTAGAGTTGCAAAGGTCTAGTATCCTTAGATTCCATATCTTCATGATTCGTTGATAGGGTTATTCGTTGCCTTCCAGGAGGTGGGCCCAAATTGTTATAGCCCTGCCGGAATCAGTAATGGTCCTGCATATCGCTAATGTTGAGCCAATACCTCCTATCTCACAATGTTGTCAATTGAACATGTTTTCAAAAATCTATACTATTATTTATTATTAGGTTTCGTCATCATTTCAGTAAAGAGTTTTGTTTTGTTTTTCCCATTCAGGTCCCTAGTATTTTTGGATTCCAATTCTTAAAAAAAAAAAAAAAAAAAAAAAACATGTTTGCCAGACAATTGCAGCGCACACAAGGACAAACAACCATTCAAAAACCCAGTCACACCTAAGGACAACTTATAGTGTCCAATACACCATCCATGAATGTTTTTGGAAAGTGGGAGTAATCCATAGAGAACCCACACAGGCATGGGGAGAACATGCAGACTCCACACGGGAGGGCCGGAACCAGCTGGAATTGAAATCGGCACCCTCAACTGTAAGGCGGACGTGATAACCACAGTTCCACCGTCCCGCCTGCCGCATTAGACATACTGGACGAATTCCAAGTTGGGACCCAGATCTGCACCAATTCTTATAGCTAGTCGAGGCGTCTCACAAAGTGACATCGTTCCTGGAGAGCAGGCAGCGGGGCTGACTGAGAAAAGCGGATGGAAGACATGATGAGTCACCATGCGACTGTTTCGTAGCTTCAGTAGCACACACTCTTCACTTTCACGTGGCAATCTACATTTTAAAACCTTGAAGAAGCGGACAAATTGAATCAACAATACTTCTGATTCATGAGGTCCTCCTTGCCAGTAGATGCTGCTAGAGTACAGCATTACTGGTGAATCATCTGGGTCAGAAAGAAAGGTTTTCTGTGACAATTTTAGTCAAAAAGGTCAATTCAGTTTGATACATCTAAAGTACAAGAGGTATCAGTACTTTGTATTGGTGATTACTCAAAGGCGAATTATTGTGCTGGTACCCTAACCTTGGTCTAAAAAAAAAAATCCCAAAGCTGAGTTTACTTTTTAGAAAAGGTTACAACTTAATTGTTACTTTCTTCAAAGTGTTTTCTTTTTACGCTGCTCCAATGCATTGTCCTTCTGCACAAACTGCTGCGTCTGCACCCCAGCTAAACTTGTTAGAGGGCAGCCCAAAATGTGTTAAAATATATAATCAACTCTTTGCTCATCACACTTTGTGTTTAGATGATATAAGCTAATGTAAGCCTCTTTTTAGATGACATGATGGACAGCTACAGTTGGGATGCATAAATGGACACCCAGCATTCCCCATGTCATGCCTGAGTTAGTCTCTGCATGTCAGCCACTTTAGGGAGGCATATGCGTTATAATCACAAATTCAGTCAAATGTATTTGATGTGCTTTGGTCAAAAATACCAAGGATCATGAATTTGCTAACTCTTTCAGTTCTCTATTTAGAGCTATCGAACTTTTGCTAATTGGACCCTTATTGAACCTTCAAACACCCCCAATGAAATGCTGTAACAGCCTTCTTAAAGTCAACCAAAGCATCAATGGTCTTTTCACTCATTTAGATGTCCATATGGCGATTTGGGGCGCATTTTAGCATAATAAAGCATAATAAAGCAGCTCACAAAAAAATTACTTGGTTGTGTGATGTCACATCTGATCATGAGGCAGTCATATCAAAAAGCCAGATAGTTCTAATCGAGCAAATTAGTCACTTTTTCATTATATGTCCCCTTTAAGGATAACATATGCCTCCCTCAAACATATGCCTCCATTTTTCCACCACGTTAGGGAATAAAAGGTTTGGAAGTGTATCTGTATCTCAGTTAATAGATATAATTCATTCTGAGACATTAATAGGGTTGAGCCCTTGAACTCTTAATAACCAAAACAGCGCATAAACAGTCTGAGATTAATTAAAGCACAGAGATTTACCATGTGTAGTTTGTCGAGACTTGCAAAGAAAAAAAACTGAGTTCAAAAACATAAAGGCATTTGCAGTTCAGTGCTCGCTATTTACAGAAATGCAGTGATATGAAATATGGTTTTCTTAGTCGCCATGGATGCAATGACTTTGTGATAATTTTTCATTTTCCAACCTTAAATGTTTACCAACATTGTAACCCACTTTGTGGACTTTTTGCATGCACAGTACTGTATTTTGTCTTTTTTTTGCCCACGGTTATTGTAATTTCCATTGCAGCTTATTGCTTCTATTCAAAAAGTGCTGATAACACCTTCACTTACAGTGGGTTTACTGTCTTTTTTCTCCATTGTGTGAGGACTTGCAAGACTGACCATGAGTGTGCGTGTGTGTTTGTGCGTGTGTGAGCCTGTGTGTGCGGTCCAGCCCGAGGTTGCGTTATCTTGTATCCACTGAGCTGAAGAGTTTCTGCAACAAAAGCGCATTTATGCTCCTCCATCTCATTTACATCGCTCTAATGGGAATCTGCTGCACCACTGATTATATTTGGTGTTCAAGGTCAGCACACCCAGATTAGTCAGTGTGTGTATGTGTGTTAGTGTGTGCATGGCATTCATGTGTGTCACTTTAGATGTCGTCTTGTGCAGAAACATTGTTTTGTTTAAAATTCCAGCTCCCATTTATCCCTTATGCAAACAGTCCTGTTCAGGCGCTCACAAAATGTGGTGGCTTCAGAAGTTTGTGGTCTCAATGTTGCTCACCCCAACTGTTGTTAGTTATCCTCAATGCCCTGAAAATGATGTGCTGTCATTCCCTGTATCACTCATTTGATAAAACTACCCACAAAGCTGCACTGCCAGGATAACAGATCTTTGAAGTGAGCTCTTTGGCATACAGATGAATACTGTACATACAAGTGACTGATGCATCAGATTTCAACACGCGTTTCTTGTTTGACTAATCAACGCATATATGCAAAGCCAAGTCATGACATCAAATTACAAATTCTCTTTTAAATGCTCAGAGCAGCTAAGAGGGTCTGATGGGGTGAACTTCGCATTAGTGGTTTTGCAACATGGCCATAAAAATGAACGTTTTTCAGTGGATTGCCGGGTCGAGTTATGTGTTTGTGTTTTTAGCCACACAATAGGCTGCGAATGCTCCAAAAAGAAGAATACTAGGAAAGAATACTAGGAAAGCATAGGGCAGTTGTTGCAAAACTCACCAAAAAAAAAAAAAAAAGAACTAGAGGGGTAGAAACATGGTGATCAGCTCTGAGCTATTTTTTCCAAACTCAAGTGCAGGCGCACAAACATGCACAGAGCTGCTTGAGAGAATTGCTACTTGTAACCAAGGATTTTTGCATACCTCCAATCTTAATATTGTGGTTTATAAATATATTGAACAGAGCGACCCTGGCAGAACGTTAGAGAGCGGGACACTGCAATCGACCTAACCTGGATGAAAGAATATGTCTATGTTATACGTTTTAGTTTTAGCTTCGTTATGTGTATTTTTGTTTTTGTGCACCACTTTTTTTTTTTGCCTTTTTTAAGCTCACGATGGCACCTATAGCCACGTGCTTTTTATTCATGACATGCGATCGACATTCATTGTGACTGACAATGGCCAAGTAATTTGACGAATTATCAATTTGTTCCCCCCTGTTAACAAAACACACAACGTTTCGATACTATTTTTTTAACCACTACATGGGCCAATATTTAGCTATGTGGCCCAATACATTGCATCGAATTTAGTTACGATATCTACGTCTATGCTCAGTGCTCTTGAACAAGTTTGAGTCAGTTTGCGCACTTAGAGAATCACTTGTCACTAAACAAAAGAAGCACTAATAAGCGCGTGTCGTGACTTCCTTACTGACTATTTACACCCTGAGGAGAAGAAAAATAAACAATTAGGGCTAAAAATTCTCTTTTACAAACAATGAAATTAGTTCCAAGACTGGCCTAGAAACAAAATCATTTGTGGGTCCCATGAAGCAATCTGGAAAATAACAGAGCAAAATCATCAATGATTGATTTTGTCTCTGGCTGTATTTATGTAAATACAACAGATAGGGCAGCTCCCACTTTCCACTCTGTTGTACCCTGTATACCAGGGTCATGACATCACAGATGGGCTCAGTAATCCATTCCTTGATCATTAAAAATAGTGTCTATTGCATACAACCTACCTGATCATATCTTCAAGGAATTGAAGTGTTATAGTGTCCTAAATAATTGCTTAATAATTTATTCTCAACTAGTTTGCATGCTAAAGAAAGATAAGACTTCAGGAACTACCTACATTCACATAGAATATCTCCTCGCAATATTCATTGCAACTGATGTGGAAACATGAGTTCAGAACATTCTGAAAGAAGAAGATCCTTGCATCCTATTAAAATAAATAACATTTCAAATAATTGTTGATTGACAAATTTCAGATGTTTTATTTTAATATTATTTTCTAATTATTTGGCAATTGACAAATGAAAACAGCACCATTACCCCTGATGTTGAAAACTAAACATTGTACTTGGTACTAGTTTCAAATACAACAGAACGTAATTGGTTATTACTCCATCTAACAAAGTCTGTTTGAAAAAAAAGGCTATATTTCAAGGTTAAGGAGTTTTCTCTGATATTCTTTGGTTAGATTGAAAAGAGATGACGAATTTTGATAAATTAATCAATGCTTTAAATCTTTTGACAGCATTAAATTTGATATCCTATTTTCTGGGTTTAGTCCTGGGACATTCACAAGCTGAGTTTAATTGGTCGTAAATTGAGCCCTAAGCACATATTTTCAGTCAACAAGTGACATTTTTAAGGTATTCATTGTATATAAAAGTTAATTGTCTAATCAATTAATCAAAAAAAAAAACTATTAACTTTTAACTGCTGAAAATGGCTAAATAAGTTTAGAATCCCTTTACTAGCTTATTACCTTTCCTCATTGTTGGAACCTTTTTGTGTTGTCAAACAAATTGGAACAAATTGGAACTTATACAAATAAACATTAGCATATGCTATATATATATATATATATATATATATATATATATATATATATATATATATATATATATATATATATATATATATATATATATATATATATATATATATATATATATATATATATATATATATATATATATATACAGTATATAGCAAGGGTTTGGAAATGAATAAATTCATAGGACCCGCTATGTTGAGAAAGTAACAGTGACAAAGGAAGGCTGGTGGAGAGTCTCTGTGGCTTCCGACAGAACACACACATACACACACACACACACACACACACACACACACACACACAAAGAAGTGGACGGTACACAACATCTACATGCAGCATCTTCACTTCAGCAAACCGTCAATACGGCATCTGCCTTTCCTGAGTTGTGTTCACACTGGGCAGGAAATTATTGGAGCGAGAGAGAGCATGATTGAGCGCGAGACTGAGGAAGAGAGAGAGAGGGAGTGAGTGGGAGGAGAGAGTCAGCTTGGGAGGGAGGGAAAAGACGCGCGGGCTGGATCATTCGGGCAGAGCGGCTGCAGCCACGGTGGATGTTAACACAAGACCGGAGACGGACGGAGAGCTTCAGTCTGCTCAACGCTGACTTTTCCATTGACACATATCCACAGGCAAGATGCTGCTATGGTGAGTCCCTTTTTATGCGTAGAATTGTTTCGTATCAACTTCTGCCAAAAACCGGCTCAACGTAACGGCACGCATCCAATCAGTGGCGCGTCCCAGTCCTCTGATGACTGACACCTCAGCTTTTCTCTTCAGGTTGTTTTGCAACAGTCAGAATCCTTGTGACTGATGTGTTAATTCCTCTCACGGGAATTGGCGTTCGGCCGTGTAGGATCGCTCTTCCACCATCAGTAGTTGCGTGTTGAAGGATGAAGATGTTGACATCAACAGTAGCGCACAGTCAAAATGTTATTTTGCACTCGTGTCCAATTGACTGTCATGCTGCATGTCCTGTTGTTCCAGTACGACTCTACAAATAGGCTTTTACAGCCTAATGGTTCTGATGACTGATGAATGCTTGTTTTTTGGTTGGTGCCCGTCTTCTTACTCAGGGGGCTTTTCCGAGATCTCCTAGCTCTTGATCTTCAGACTATTTTGGAGTTATGCGAATTCAATAACAACGTAAACGAATGTGTGCAAATTTGCATGAACAATTTAGGCTCAGGAAGATACAGTGGATTACTGGGGAGTATTTTCCTCCACCGACCTCTTTCCAATCAAATTATAACACCATGATTACAGTTGATGAGGCACATCGTGCACATATTATCTGATTTCATGATTCGGTCTCACCTAGCAGGTGGAGTTTGCTCTCAAGGCAATTCATGGCGTCTACATTTGTATTATTTACATTATATGGCCGCCCTTGCCAACATCATCACTGAGTGGCTGTAATGTGCTATAGTGGGTTGTGTGGATGTGTATTCAACGGTCGTCAGCAGTCTCGCTTCAACATTATGGCGGCATTACAGGCCTCGCTCGCTGGCAATCAGTCATGCAAGTACTTTTGCAGCAATTAGGCTCAAGTATGTGAGGCAGATGTGAGTGAGAGCTTACATTACACAGCGCATATACTATACAGGTGTATACTGTTCGTAATGTATGTATATACAGCAGAAAGAGAGTGATGAATGTTCTAGCGTGTTTATGCAAATGATTTTACAACTAATGGATTTCCTGTATAATGAAACACACATTTGGGTGGTGTCGTACGGAATCCTAAATCGCATTAAGTGTAACCCTACAGTACATTCAGGCATGTTGGTTATTTGGCATTTCCATGGCAAACCTGAACTAGTCATATCCTTCTAAACAGGGTTTCCAAATATTGGATGTACAGTTTCAGCAGACACAAACATTGTAAAACGACTATTCACAATAATGCACAAATTATTTCTTCTTGTGCTTTGGTTTATGTTTGTTGTCATACATTCGTGTATCTGGTTTGTTAGTTAAGTTGGGACAATTTTACGGCGACTCACAATAATGTAAGGTTCAAGAATGTGTCTTCGGATTATATAAAAGGGGTTTTAAATAGAGATGGACCCACCAGACAAAGATGCCTCTCAGACAAAGGAATCTGAGCAGTGATTTACAAACTTCAAAAATGAATGTAAGGGTCCCTTGGGGCAAAAACACAAATTAATGTATGCAGTTTCTCTAATAGCATCAGAGTTATCCTCATGCAGCTTCAATTTGTGGAACAATAAATTGTCATTTGAAGTGCTCCTTGGTTTGGCAAACCAGATAGTTTGTAAAAGTGTTACTCTCCCTTAGATGGACATGTCTCTTTAAGCAAGGAGACTACAACTTGTTTTACGAGGCCTGCTAGCGACTCCCAGGTCAAGAGGTGCTTTGTCATATGTCGATCTGGGACAAGTTCTTGCTTTACCCCAGCTGATCTTTCGCTGAGCTACTGCCCCGCGCATGTGTGTGTATGCGCGTGCACACATGTGCGTGCCAATGCAGCTGTTCCTCCTTTCGGAGAGATTAGGTTTCACAAGATGTGATGGATGCCAGTGTCTACAGACCCAGCTGTGTGTGTGTGTAGGTGTGTGTATATAAGTGTGTCAGCGCTTTTTTACATATTTTAGTGCAGGGATGCATGATGCGATGCTTCCACATGTGTGCGTATATGTATCGTAAGTGTTGTGTCATTTCACCAAGTTCTGTGTCAATTTAGGGGAGGTGACATTGAGGTCACTTGTGTTATGAGTCGCCATGGTAATTATAGTGACAGTCACTTCGGTTCTCACAAGCCAGACCAGCAGTCTAAACTAGGGAACACACAAAGCGGGCCAGCAAGCTGTTGCCTGAAACAAACAAAGATGTGCGCCAAGAAAGGATATGATAAACTTTGAGGTAGAGTGGGACTCAATTAAGCATTGCACAGAAACATAATGTTATTTATAAAGCCTTCTAATATTATATTGAGTTAATTAACATTACATCATACAACAAACAATCAACAAACAATGAAATACCAAAGGCGTTGCGTTTAAATTAGGGACAGTTGCAATAGCTAATCCGGTCACAAGGTGGCCATCTAGAAGCCTCATGTTGAAATGTGATTGGATTGGATACTCAATTTATTTTTATTTTTCATTTTTAATATGTTTTTGATTCATATTCAATAAATGGTAAAGATATAAAATGATGTTCTTATATCAAACTGCAATTCATAATTTAGCATACAATTTTGTTAAAACTTGCCAGCTCTTGGTGGACATCATAAAAGTTCATGGACAAATAATTTTAAATTATTATGACTTATTCTAAGTTTTGGCACATTAAATGATAAGTTTTAATTGCTGATGCGGATTTATTGACTTTCAAATGCTCCGGAAATATCCTGTGTAGCCCAGTAATGCCTATGTGTGCTTCTGAGGGGTATTTATTCGAGTCGGACATCATTGAAGGCGTAAGTTTGATACGCATGGCCCGCCATGTTGCCCAAGGGCACCCACTTGGTATTTTGTCGTTGCCGGCATCAAATGAGCACTTTTTAAAGGCTCTCCTGGACTATAAGTAAGTTCATGTTTGGCAAGATTATACCAACTTTTAAAAATGTCAGGTCCACAGAATAAAAAAAGACAAGCACAAAGGAGACAAGGAAATGGAAGAGATTGCTTTTAGCCTCTGGCAACTTGGTTGTCGCTACAACACTAGTCAGAAAGCAGACGTCCCTCCAATAACTATTTACTTGGATTTGCTACTGTGATATTTACAAACTTTCAAATAAAGGGTTCCACTGGACCATAGAAAAACTCAAGTAAGTCTTCAAAGAACAATAAAATGCACATTTATTTTGGGACTGCTCGGTGCCAAAGGCCATCATAAGAGGATTAAATCACAAAGACGTTGATGGCCGCCAAGTCAAGTGAACAGCATTAAATATTCTGTCTGTTCAAACATTGCGCTCAATGCTGCATGACAGTCTTATCAGTGGATCTATAGGCTAAAGCAGACTGTGTCAGCAATTTTCCAGACATCATAGACGTTGTACCCTGAAGGGAGAGCGATGATTAAGAATTAAATTAATAATATTCAATAGCAGGGCCTGTCTTCACAAGTCATTTAGTAGGATTTTATACAAGAGTGCATATTGTCAGTAACTTGAATAAGCTTTCTTTTGTTTGTTTTTAAATGACATTTTTCCATTGTCTAGCGCAGTACTTGATTGCTCGACTTACCAGATTTTTCATCGAGGCACTTCCGAGCAAACTTGGCAATTTACGGCCTGGGGGCCAGATCTGGCCCACCGCATAATTTCTTGTGGCCCGTGAACGGGAAAAATATTGGATCCAGAACACCCCTAACAAACATTTTTGCTATTATGCTATTGTATTCCTCTGGTGCCTAGCAGAAGCTTCCTTTTTTCAGCAGACTCTAAAAATGGCAAGTTCGTTCAAACATCAGCATTGCTTTGTGAAAGGGAGCAAACGATTTTCAACACTTTACATTGGTCAATAATTGGCAAAATTACCTCACTTATAGTGCAGCACTTTGAAGATGCAATTCACCAAAATGTGACTTATGAGGGTTTGGCCTGAGGGGTTTATACATTGATTTGTTTAAAGTCATAATGGCCATCCGAGAGAAACCATGACTACAATGTGAGTTTGACACACCTGGTTTATGGTAAGGGAACATGAGAATTGAGCTGAAGCAGACCAGTAATTCTACATTTCCGTTTGAGTGATGCTATTGTTTTTTTTTTTAATATAAGTTTCTACCTTACAAATGTATCACCTGTACAAACATCGATTTTAAGGCATGTAGTTTCATTGTTGTAATTTGCAGTGCAGCCTACTGGGTGTTTTTAAAAATAGTTTCTCCGCTGCATATTGCCTAACAAGCTTATCAAAAATGGGTCAGAATTTCATGCTTCCAATCTCCTTATGTTGAGCAGTCATACCTAAAGAGTTGTCCGGTGAGCGTTGTCGAAAGGGAGCAAGAAGTGATGTAGAAGTCCTGCAGCTGTGCCACCACTAAGCCCCCCTCCGGAGCAGATTACAGCATACAGTGGCAAAGGATGGATGAGAAGCAGAAGAAAAAGAAGTTGGAGCGGAGGGAAAATAAGACTTTGTGGTCTGGCGGCGAGTTTGCTATGTAAAACCATGATGCGTGCCGGAGGGATTGAGGCTGGAGCAGTGCAGCGTGGATGAGCAGGAGACAGCGCAGTGATGATAATTAAGGCCGCGGACGAACGTTAAAGTGGACTCAAAAGGCATATCGAGGTGGGAAAGTGTTAATCTTTGCAGAAAGGCACAACGTGTTTGGCTCAGATTATGTGTGCCAGAGTGAGTTTAAGCAGTAGGCTTGGAAAATGGAATTGTTGTGGCTGTGCCTGGATTGCTCTGATTGGGCTGGCTCGTAAGAGAATCCGCCATTAAAGAAAAAAAAAAAAAACACTGAATCTCTCCTTCCATAATTTCTGTCTGATCTTCATACCGTTTCCATTCATTTTCTGGGAGAGAGCCAGCTATGCAGAGCAGCCACATGAAGCACATGTAATAATAATAATGAATATAAAAATGTGGTGGCAGCATGTCTTTACTGTGCAACAGTCATTTAAAGTCAAACAGCTGAAAATACCTGCCTGCCTCAAAACAATATTTGTGCATCTGGAAGCAGCATTTTCAAAAAGTAAATAGTCAACCAGAACAGTGCCATGTATTTTAATACTAAAATAATGATTCTAGGTCAAAGCTATTAAGTAATCTGTTGAATCTTTTCACCAAAAATGCTGAATCAGATTGTTAAAAAATATATTGCCAGACACTTCTTCAACAACAAGATATTTCAAAATGAATGTAAATTGTTTATGGTTCAAATGAGACTTTTCGGGTCTATAACAGGTCATAGTAATCATTGTTTTCCAAAATAAATATTTAGAAAAACACAAAGATATTAGATCTGCTTACAGAACTAATTAAAATCCCTTGTCTGAAACTCACCGTTCACTACTGGTTAATTGTACACGAAGATTGATTATTTTTCGAGTACAATATGTTTTTTTTTCTATCTACAATAAATCCGTTAACTCAAATATAATGAAAGAAATTATGAAGCAAAAACTCACATTTTAATCAACTGTTTTTTAGGGAAACAAAACTAAATTAATGCAATCATTAATGGACAGGACTGTTAATAATGTTTAAATCTTGTGGACCATAGGTGTCCCACAGGCCATCGTTTGTTGTAGACATTAGTTACAAATATAACATGTTTCATTTGTTGCTTGCTCCTTACTATGTGTCCGTTTTCACTGCCTCAACAAAAAGAAAAACCTCTTTACCTTTAACATGGCTACAGATAGCACAGCTGGCACAAAACTACGTGCAGATTTTTCTTAACCATTCTCCATGTCAAACTGTACTTGGAGGGAAAAAAAAAGGCAACGGCTGGAGTGATATGACGGGCAGATGAAGGGGATGCCGAGACACATCGGAAGCCGCCCTCCCTTCCCTTCTGGCTGTCTGGTAAATCGATAGTATCGCTGCGCCTCCTGTGCTCCTAGCTGCTCGACTTCCTATCAAGGAGCAGCACAGCTGGATCCTGGCAACTTGCGGCCTACTTGCCTGCCAAATCCTCCTTAAGGCTGTATCTCAAAATAACCTCCTTAAAACGGAGTTAAACTTTGCTTTTTTTCACCTCCGCTCAGGAGATAACTGTTTTGGTGTGAAATTCTCAGTTTTCTTTTTTTTTTTTGTAAGTTTCCTTATTAGTTTTCTGTGATGCACCGGACAAGAGTAAAACCGCAATTTCCAATATTTGACTGGGCTCAAACGCTTTCCCATTAACAGGAGGATAAGTTTGCAGATTTACATTCTTTACGGTTCACTTAATTAAACTCATGCACGAACCAACATTACTAGGCAATATCAATCACATTGGATTAAAGTTCCACTAAAGACAAGCCCCACTCCTGACCCATCCCCCTCCCCCCGAAACAAATAATCGCCAGCAGCTATGCACATTCCCTTCACAAATCAATGAAGAGTGAATAGTAATCGCTGGATGTCAATTGTCATCCCTCTCCTTCACACCACACTCACGGAGGCAATTTTTTTCCCAGTCTGTGCCTGACCCCACGCTTAGCAAATTTTCTGGGGGAAATCCTTGAATAATATACAGCAAGCTGAATTACCTGTAGCTTGTTTTTAGAGTGCAGCGAGACTCGAATAGTGATAATATATTATCTCATTTCTATTAAGTCATTCCTTGCCATTGACGTATCCAAACGTCAAAGAACTATTTTTGCTGGGCTGGAACTTTTGGAAGTTTTTACTCCCAAATGCTGAAGATCCAACTGGGGGAAAATGGCCACATCCCAAAGCTTTTTCATATGAGTCGAATATGACAGAATTTGTCAGTGACCATTTCACCGCGGACCTCACCTCGAATTCGAAGTCAACTGGGATTGGCTTCAGTTTAACTCGCGGCCCTTGTGAGGTAGGCGCTTTTGAAGATGGAAGGATATGAAAGACTGTTATCTTGTATCAATCAGCGATGGAAAAGCAGAACTGACGTTTTTATGGAGGGTTCATGGATGGCTACTCCAGGCTACGGCCAGGAATTTTCCAGTCCATTATATGAGCGGAGAGTGTTTGCTCTGCGTCCTCAGCGGGAGCCTGCCTCCGCCGTGGCGGAGCTTCAGCCCTCGCCTCCTCTTGCACAAACTCCCCATTCACACCCGAAGGCCTCAAAATGGCTGCCACCAATCCTCCTCCTCCAAGTTTAATTAATCTGCGTGTTTAGGATTAGCGGCCCCGGTTAGAAATTTGTAATTATTGACTTTGATTGTGTATTTTATTTGTTTTTCACCAACGCAATCAGGATAAGACTGATGAGCTTCCACATTTCTTTTGTCCTGCTCTTTATCCTTCGTCCTGTTGTCATTCGCTTGCTTTCGCCCTCTCTTTGGGGGACCGAGAGTTTGGCCGCGCAAATCCCATTTCCTCTTGTTCGTGTTCAGGAATTATGTGCTGCCCCTTCATTCCCCTCAGAGTCCCTAAGGCACCTGGGATTAAATGTGTGTGTCAGTCTGTGCCCGTGTGCGCATGAGTGTGTGTATGTCTGCCATTTCCCTCATCATTCACCGTGAGTCAGGATTGTGTGAGGGCTTTTTCTGTGTAACAATCATGGTAAAGACAGACCTTAGATGAGGTTTAAAGGTTTACAGAATGCTAAGTATTGCTGTGCCATGTGGGCTGTGCAAGATTGTGTGTGTCTGCATGTGTGTGTGCACGTTTGTGCGCGCGTGTGTGGGGGGGGTGCATGTGTGCATACGTGTGTGTGTGTGTCTTTGTGTAGCCCCCATGTGGATGAATAATCTCTTTACAAGCACCAAACATTTCAAATTGCTAAACGTGCTCTGACCTCGCAAGAGAGAATGCCACAGGCTTGAATTCAAACCTGACCTGAAATGTCCTGCAGGATCTTTGGGATTTTGTGTGTTTAGTGTGGATGCTGCCAGGTTCGATGAGCGTAATAGAAGAATGTGTTGTTAGAATTTTCACTGGCTATGTTTACATGGACAGCAATTGCCCCTAAAGCAGGCTTTATGAGGTTGAACTACAAGCTACAAAGAAAGTTAAAAGCATTCCATAAGAAGTTGTGCTTAATCTTAGCGATTCTATTATGTTTTGTTGCAACACCAAACAATATCCAAGTGCAGTTAACAGACAGTTGAGACTGCTGAAAAAAATGCATTCCCCCCAACAGGATTGGGAAAAAAGTAGACCAAGTCAGGTAAATCAACTTTAAAAATAGGTCAGTGCAACGCAGTGACAGAGATAGAACTGCCCTTATATTGTATTTAAGGCATTTATTTATTTATTTATTTATTTATTTATTTATTTATTTATCTATTTAATTACTTATGTGTTTATTGTGATAACTTTACACACCATTTGCACAGCTGCAATTGTTTAGGACTACAGCAAATTATACCCCTGTAACATGTAAAGTCTTTATACTTACAGCATGTCATGTCTTTGTTTTTTCATCGTTGCGATTTACTGAATTACTAGTGTTGCTAATACAGTATGACCGTCCCAAAAACCTTGTGTCGTTTATATACTTTGAAAATTATGTTATATATGACCTAAATTATGGTCCTTACAAATGCTGATTATATGAGACGGTTTCTATGTTAGTGTCTTTTTTAGAGTAGTGCTCTAATGTTTGACTATTAAGATGAGCTGACAACCCGTCAGTAGGGAAATGTGGAATTGCAGGAAATGAAGACAAAAACTAGACACCTATTGCATTATGATACCATATCTGTTCTCTCCTCCATTCTTTGCACACTCTCTAATGTATCCCAAAGCCCTCGACTCAGCAACCACTCCATTCGTGGACAGCCCTCAGACACAGGAAGTGCCTCAGCAGGTCTCCCGATATTAAATTTGAACCGTCATTTAATACACTGCCACCCCCCTCCTTGGTCAAAGGATCAGCATCGCTTTTCAGTGCACATCCTCAGAATGTCTCCACTAAAGCGACGAGACATCTCACAAACTGCCGGCCTCCCCCGTGCCTCCCACAAGAAGCTCCTTTAATAGATTATTGAAAATAACAAGGTTGTGTCCTAGAGTTACAGACTCCGTCTCGGCTTGGACGTCAATAAACTGTGGAGGATTTTGTGTCTTCAAATAGGTAATGGTTGTGTCTTGTCAATGGTGTAAATCGTGACCCCCTTGACAACAACACACAAGTGAGTGTCGAACAAACAAAAAAGAAAAAGGCCCAAAACAAACTCCTCTACGTCAGCTCTTTTGGTGTTTCCCTAAAATTGGAAAAAGCTCAATTAAAATATTGCTTTCATGTGAAGCAGTTTGGAGCACCAAGAGAGTTTATTAAGCTGCTCCTCGTCATCAAATGGCTTCATTATATAAATATAATTGGCCTTGAGTTGTTGCTTCGCTGCTTCGATTCAGGTTCACAATGAACTGCTTGCGTCTAATGCTGTGCGTGTGCGCTCCCATCAACTACATCTGTAGTGTGTCTGTTTTTTTGGACAGGCACAATAAGGTATCTATCGTCAACGCCAAGTTAAGGGCACTAAAACGCAGGATTATAACCTAATCTGACATTTCTTGGCTGATATGATGATTCGCCGATTAGAAACCAGTCTGCCACGCCAGCAGCATATGTGTGTGTCTCTGTGACAACAAGTGACACGATGTACGATAATGCGTTTGTTTGTGTAATTGTGTGTGTGTTAGCGGCGGTGGTGGGGATTTATTTTGCAGGCGAGCTTAACGTATGCTGCCTGCTCGACTACATAAAAGAGAACAATCATCCGAATGAGAATTGCAAAGCCGCATATTTCAAACTGTCAACCGCTGTATTGGCATCCACACACACACACACACACACACACACACACACACACCATCACTCACGCACGCATAGGCACAGCATGGCAGTTTGTGATAAGCCCGCTCACTCCAGACGGGCCGCGCATGTCCACAGAAGCCACCACACAAGCAGCGCGTGTTCGCTTCACAAATTTCTGCGCATGTTCTGGAGTGTGCTGATACGTTCGCTTTGGTGTTGGTTTGCGTTGTGTTGTGTTGTCGCTCACTGCAGGCAGTGTGCATGCGCTCTTTAGCCTTTTCTCTTTGGCGCTGGGCAGCAGCCAGCAAAATGGTGGCACTCATTGTGGCCGCCATTGATTTGCTCCAGCAGGTCTCTGGGATGGAGTCTGCATGTGTGTGCGAGGCTTCGTGAATGCTCCCTTGTTTAAATCCTTGCAGAAACATGACTTGTTCATATGAAAAACTAAAACTAAAATACCATCATCCACTGATGAATATAACAATATAACAGTGAACAACAATAGTCGTCCAGTCTTACGAAACTTTTTTTTTGCAGCAGCAGCAGTAACAATTCTAGTGCTGTCAAGAGGTCAAAACTTAAGATGAATTACTTAATCTAATGAATCTCTTTTATCTCACCTAATCATTTCTGAGAAAACAAAAACTCTCAACCATTTTTTTTTTTTTTTTACCAGATCAAAAGATTGCTTTACACTAACAAAGTAAATTCAGTCATTTATTTTCTTTAACAGATTAACATATGCAGTAATAACAATTTACCTTCAAATTTTATGTTGGAATGAAACATTTTCCAACCTGCCCATCGCAGACTTGCTCAACCGTTCGAGTTTAGTTTGGCAGAGAGCGTTGTTATGATTCGCTACATTCGCGTTTCTGTTGCTTTTGTTAGCTGTGGAGGTATTTGCAGTTGGGTGCTTTGCAGTTATGTGGTTGGCTAAATTTGAGCTGCTCTACCTTGATCAGAGGTGCCTTTCTTTAAAGTTGAAGTTATCCTTCATCGTACAGGTCTTTTACATGCTCCTCCCCCGCAAGTAAAAATGAATAGGAACATTTACATAGGAACATTAGAAACGTGTGCTAATTCCCTCAAGTAAAAATGAAAAGCAAAATTAAAAACGTTGGTTCAAAATGTACGCCGTTGAAATTTCTTCCCCCTTCAAGCTTGGTGAAGCAGTTATAAAAAATTACGTACGGATTTTCGCCGTCGCTTACGGCCATACTACCCTGAGAACGCCCGATCTCGTCCGATCTCGGAAGCTAAGCAGGGTCGGGCCTGGTTAGTACTTGGATGGGAGACCGCCTGGGAATACCAGGTGCTGTAAGCATTTTGCTGTTTCCCACGGGCAGGTCTTGAGTTTTGGACGCGCCTCTCAGGTAAAAATGAATAGGAAAATTAAAAAGATTGGTTCAAAATATATGTTGCTGAAATTTCTGCGCCTGTTTCAAGCCTGGCGAAGCAGGTATAAAAAGTCAGCTAAGCAGGGTCGGGCCTGGTTAGTACATCTACAGTTTCACATCTACAGTTTCACATCTTCCTTTTGCCCTGCCACCCACAACTATGACAGCCAATAACTGTGCACTTCAGGGTATGATTGCCATTTTCCATCCTCAAAGAACGCAAGCGCAAGCACAATGCAAAAAAATAAATAAATAATAGCAGTCAGCAACCCGGAAGCATAATAGATTTGAAGTTTGATTTAAAAAAAGTGACTGAAATGATTGTAATTAACTGGTGGATGTTGCTGGTTGATACAAATTCCATAAATGTGATTATTAATCAGAGTCACCTTGTTTAGACTACAGGGAGCGCATAGACAATATTATTTTAAAGAAAATGTTTGACTTAAGTTCTTCTTTCCTAGTAGAGTACCTTATAAGGTAAGCTAGTGTTTCTCTTTTCAAGTAATGCTGTTCAGGACACCATATTTGCCATTTCCTACATTCCCAAAATATCCCATGTATTTTTCAAGCACGCTTTCAACGAAAGTACCATTCACTTTTCTTCCGATGCTCCCCACCATTAATTACCTGTGGCTTCTCTTCAAGTAGATGTAGAGGAGATAGCTGCCAGGCATGTTGCGTCACAACGTGATATTTGCTTCTATTCTGTAACGGCCACTTATAAAAGTGCAGTATCACATGGGTACAAACAAATACAGGAGTACAGTATGGTGAAAAATGGGTCAATATTGTATCCCATATTTCTAAACATTCTATGAGTTTATTCAATTCGACACCCAAAAATGGAATACAGTGAATTCATCATAACGTATATGTACCTTGCATGATTCATTTTTCCATAACCGCCTTTTGTTTCCCTACTTTAATGCTTAAGACGAGCTTTGAAAAACAAACAAAAGGAGCGCTAGCATTGAACTATAAATAATGCAGAGTCGCAGATTGGGGTCAAATGCTTTGGATTCCACAACGCATACCCGACGATGGGAGAGCATGCACACATATTATCGGCTGTTTTCTTTTCCATATCAGCAATATGCGTTCCCCAGTGAGCAATCAGCAAGATGAAGCATACGCCAAGCTCTCGTGTATACAGTTTCATGTGCACGCGAGCCTTTCATCAGTGGGTGTTTCCTGCCTCCTTTTTCCTCACTGACAACGCAGTCAGAGTGTTTTTTGGAAATTATTTAGGTCCTCTGGAGAACCCATTGTGTAGGCAGCCCCTCAACCCCACAACCACCGCCCCCGCCTTTCGTAACCGAGACAAGGACAAGTCGGCCTTTTTTCCACGGCGCAGCTCCGATTCGTCTTCATGCTTTAACCTGGTGCCGCCGTGTGATAGATTAGTTTTGTTGCTGTGATGTATTGGCCTATCAGCTTTTTGAAGAAGTGACAGATTGCATCATTAGCTACGTTTATGATGTATGCTTCCCGTTGTACATGTTTACATGCAAATGTCTGCTAACTTGCGCACGCTTTGTCTTTTCTTTCCATAATTCGGCTAAGTCTGGCACAATTACACATTTGTCACACACATTTGAGGGATTTTTTTTTCTTCCACAAAAAGTCACCCACAAATGTATTGTTAGAAAGTAAATGGTCCTTTTCAGTTCCCAGAATGCATTGTGTGCTGCACTGGTTTTAATTAATGAAGTTATAAAGGACATATGTGAATGTGTTCTCAGTAGCTTCATACTAAACACATTTATGTCTGATTCATATTGCAGTATGATTTATCTTATCATTTTTTAAACAAATGGTGACTTTAGGTTGCATGTAAAATAGTGGCATCCAGGACAATGCCATTCACAACCTGCCTTGCTTACCTAAGCATCGCTTGGAACTATTGTTTTTTTTTTTAAATGGAAGATTTAACCCACAAAAAAATGTCAGACGTATATTTTACCCTCATGCAGTATTTTGACCATTTTTGACCAGTTTTATTCATCATTCTCACAGTATTTTAGCCAAGGTATGGCACACTCCTGGTTGTGTGATCTGTAATTGGCCATGCATTTTTGAACCCACCTGCGTGAAATTTCAACTCCCTGGTATCTTTTTTTTAATGCTTTCCCTTTGAGATCAAATGATTCAACAAAATACCACACAAAGGTTAAGGGTACAAGGGCTATTCTGGTATTGATTTATGTGTAATAAATAATGAGACTTGTTTGCGTACAACTGTCCGAGATGAACGTAGAAAAAATACAGGCTGATCATTTTGGCTGTTGTTTAAAGGGCCATGCTAAAGCTGTTTAAGCGTGCCAGATAACAAGATGACATCTATGCACCCATGCAAAACTGTCACCTCATTTTCAGACATTGTCTTTAATAGGTAGCCTATGCTGTAGGAGTGTGAAGTGTGGCATGGAACGTAATGCTTTCAAAGGCAAATGGCAATGCTAACACTACATGCTCTTCAAACAACCTTCTTCTACTAAAATACAAAACATTACTATGAAGGATTTCCTGCTCGCAAATTACCAGGGAATCCCTTAAATTCTTTTAATGTCTGACACTGAGACAATCTTACAAGGATATAAAAGATCTGTGCTTCCATAATACAGTTTTGTGTTAGGGGAAAAAGAAATCATGATTGAATTAAAATCACATAAGACCACAAGATGAAATAACTGGGCTACATATAGAAGAATATCATTCCCTCATATCCATTCCAAATCCACTCAAAAAAAATAAAAAATCAAAGTTGGATTGTGGTTATTTCATTACCGCATGTTGTGGTACAGAAGTGGAAGTGCATTTTGCTAATCCTGAGAGCGATCTATTTGATGCAATAGTAGTGTATGATTTTTTTTTTTCAATATATGTAATTTTTCTGTAACATATTTATCTGTCTCTGTCTGCCAGTCTACTAATCTTGTGCGTGTAATCGATCGAAATTATGGCTGGTCTTGCTTTAAGAGGCTTTGATTTTCGATGCTGGTGCCTCGATGTACTTACTATCAAGCAAAGGTATCAAATTCAGACATCCGTACATCTCTATCTGTCTCAGAGCAAATGCAATTACATAAGAAGTGTTCCAACCCTATAGGATGCGGCATCAATACACGAAGCTGTTATTGTTAACCCTAACCCTGAAATCAAATGCAAAAATGATGCAGTCACAACCTGTGCAGTGTTGTCAGCCTAAGGGCATTTTCCATGACCCCCGAGCTCTCGAAATCCCCCGCATCCCCACAGCGTTATGATTGATGATGTAATTACTGACATCAGCAACACATGAAAACGAGAGCTTGTTTTGATAGACGGCCACTCATCACTATCCATCACGCTGGTTCCTCCCTGTGCTCGGATCGAGTAGTCAAAAGCATCTCCTTCCATATGTTTGTGGGTACCTCACAACACATATTAATGTGTGTGTGTGAATGGGAGCGAAATCCCCACCGTACACGCACTCTTTGCAAAGCCTCTTTGGTATTCTCTTCACGGTCGGTGAACTTGTCTACTGTAAGACAATTTCTGCATTGCTGTCAAACGGCATTATAAAATATGGAGTCATACAAGATTCTTCTCCTCTGAGGACCACAGATCAAACCCAGGCACGTACACACAGCACCGTATTTATGCTCAGTGAGAGGTGCAGATGTACATATGGCTTATTAGTGTATGCACCAATCGTGCACTAATCTGCCTCTTTAGCTTGCCTAAAGGGAGTTTCCTTCATCTTGCAGTTTGCTGGCACACACATGATGTTTGACTTTATGTTAAGTTGTGACACACCTTTGAAAATGCGGTACAATCCCACAAATTCAAATTCAAAAGTTACACCAGCAAAAATTCTGCACACTTACAGGGGCAGTTACTCCATGCCTCACATCTTTTTTTATTTTTTGGGTGGGGTATTTTCCCTAAGGTTGAAGGTACAGTATCCCTAGAAATTTGAAAAAAAAATCCTGCATATGTTGTCAAGCACGTTCCATGTCAATGATGATGCTGTGGCTCCTAAATAACTGACTAAAGGCAATTCTGGGCAATTATACAACCGAAGAAAATCATTTCCAGGAAGCCATAGCAACAAAACACACACAAGGCAAATCAATAAAATGCATCGTACACATGAATCCGACTATCGGACCAATATAGTTTGAGTAACAAAACCAATCTTACAAAGGACAAATGTTCTGTATGTTTAAGACCAATACTGGTTCTCATCTATATACATTGAGGTCAAAATTTTTATCAAAACGTATTAAAAGAAAATACTCATTTTATCCTATCCATGGCCTTTGATATGCTTGAATCACAACATCATTGATGAATTCAATAAACATGTCACTGTTCCATTTCTATAGAACAACTTTTTAAAACGAAGTCTTTTTTGAATAATATTATGTTCTAATAATAGTACTCATTTAAACAAAGCATTCTGGTTAATTTGTAGAAAACTAATCAAGCAGAAAAATGCGTTTGTTTTTATACATCTCAGAAGGGAGCCATTTTGCCACTTGCTGTTGACTGAAAACTAGTGTGATCCTGACAGGTTAAGCTCAGTTTATATTCGTCAAAGTATGGAAACTCAAATAAATTGGTTTGTTAAAGTTCCTGGTCATTTAGCAGGAAGTACAGCCAACAGAAGCTTTTTAAACATGGTAATGTCACGCCCTCTACATAAAACACACGCACATATGCACCTTCAAGACCCACAATCTTCAGTTCCATCAAACGGATTCCTTAATGACATCACTGGTGGCCCCAGCAGAAGCAAATCGAGAAAGGGCGGAGTCTCCGGCGCGCTTGCTCCAGTGTCTGATTTGATTGACCCTGACAACCAAGGGCCATTTGGGAGCCGTGTAACCACAGCAACTCCTATCACAACATTCTGGGCGGTTTTTTCAACGGGACCGGTCAAAGCCGGTGTTCTTTGCATTCATTTTTAATAGCCAGTGTACTTAGTCCCTCTTCCTTAGGCAGTCTCCCCGCGGCCTCATCTCAAAGAAGAATAGGCAGGCGCTCTTTGTGGAAAAAGCCCCCATTACATATTTATTGTCCATAGTCTTAATTATTGAGCTAGAAGGGATGTGGGTTCTCACTCACTCTTCCTTTCTATCCCACTGTACTTAAAAGCTGTGGCATTCCATGTCCATATAAAGGAACTGCCAGCGGAAAATGTGATGTTTAGCGTGTGCTCAACTCAAGAGGCTCATGTTATGGAAAGTTTCACACGACTCAAACATTCCAGCCAAAACCAGAAGATTTTGCCGATGTAACAAGTCCTAAATACTTTTTCCTGCTGCGCACTTGCTTTACAGGTAACGTTCATTTGGAAAGGCCCGCTTGTATGATAACGTGATGTTACCATATACAAACACTTTTCCATGTTCTTGCTCAAATTGTCGCCTCTAAGCATTTTCTAACTGTACAGACAAACTTTTAAATTAGACATCTATCTACTGTATCCATTTTCTATATGGCTTATTCTTATTTGAGTTGCGGGTGCGGCTTATCCCAGCTGAGTTTGGGCAAGAGGCAGGAAGCCAATCTCCAAAACCGTTTTAGTTTAATAAAATGTCTTTGCCTTACTTAAGAGTGGCACGTTGGCAGATTGGTGTGGAATTTGGAGTTTGCATGTTTTCCCTGTGCCTAAGAGGGTTTTCTTCAGGTACGTACGAGTTTTCAAAAACATGCTTGGTAGGTATTTTAGCCACTCTCCCTTGTTCTTAGGTGTGTTCGTGAGTATAAATGGTTGCTCGTCTTTGGGTGCCCTGCAATTGGCTGAAATCCAGTTCGGGTTGTACCCCGCCTACTGCAAGGAAACAGCTGGTATAGGTTCAGGCCTGCCTGTGACCCTTGTGAGGATAAGTGGCGATGGATGGATGGATGGATGGATGGATGGATGGATGGATGGATAATGGATCGCGAAGGTCAAGGATTACAGCCCTGTTAACCGGCACATTTTTTTAGTGTAAACAAATTACAATCATCTACTTTTGTACATGCCTGAAACTTGGACTCAGAGCATTCGTGTTTCAGGTATAATAACAGAGTGCGAAACCTTTTGAAATCTGTTAGCAGATCTCCACTGCGTTTCCCTGCATATTATTTTGAATCTTTCTTGTGTACTCTGGTCGTGGGGCTGGCCAAAATCAATGGTGGGGAAAAAGGTTATGTAACCCCATCCTTCTCTTTCAGTCGTTATAACATGTCATTGGAGAAGATTGATCAAGAAGCGTATTTTTGGACTGAATTGTCCATCGCCTCTCCGATGACCTTCATGTGGATGGGTGAGTGTTACTAATACGTTGTATTGGTTAGCTCACATTCTTTATTTTTCAATGGACTTGTCGGATCCACTGCGCCTGTATGTCGGGGTGTTTGGAGTGAGTCTTGTTTTTCATCCAGATGTGTAAACATTCCTCTGGCTTTTCTGAGTTTGCATCAGAGAAAAGCTGCATTGCGTTTGGCTCACACCACATGAAACGCCTTTAAAGTGGGCGCGGAGCGAGTGCGGCTCCGTTTTCTGACACAGTCGAACTTCATGGAGTCGCCTTTGACAATAGCGGCGCTTTCTTAACTTGTGGTGTGGCTTGGAATTCAATGAATGCAGGAAGGAAAATAGGGGATGGTGGGGGGTCTCACATCTTCCTCTGGTGAGGCTCCTTCAGTCACTGGGATGTGGATGATGTCATTTGGGGTATTTTCGATGAATGAGCGGAAGGGGCCAAGTGAGTCAGTTTCTGTAGGAAGGTATAGACTCGATGGGTTATAAAGGAAGCGGCATGTGGATAAAAGGTTCAGTTATTGAAGGGTTAGTCCGCTTCTGGACACCGGCAAATCCATATTTTATTTGATGCAGGAGCCGCTCAAGGCCTGTAAATTATTACTGCTGTATTCCACCTGCTTGTGGAGGTCAGCCAGCCATCTTGATCGCGGGGCCTGTGTGTGTGCGTGATCGCACGTTTGTGGACGTGCCGCTGGCCCATAGAGCCAGGCCGGAGCAGTGGCACATGCTCATCCATCCATGCTGTAGCTCCATCCGACCCTCCATCCATCCATGTAATAAAACACATTACATAGGTGACTGCTTCAGATGGGCCATTTTCCTCCCAGCACGAAATGCTCGCCACTGTATGCAGCTGCGGGCCAGAGGGAACGTGTCGCACCGCCATGAGACGCACACATGCATGCACTCGGAACTCACGTGTGCAAAATTTGATTACATTTGTCTTGTGTGTACGTAGCCCTACGTATGCAATTACAAGTATTAATTTCATTCTCATATTACACTTATGGATTATGCCCTGTCTAATACCTTGACCCGCCAACAAAATCAATATGTTAGACAATGATCTGTTTCATGTGATTATTTTCACAACAATGGTCACAATGCCCCATCTAGTTTTGATTAATGTAACCAGTTGCATCATTTTTGCATGATTTCGCATTACTGAAATACTGTGCAATAATCAATCATTTTGGTATCCTGGCTCATAAAATAATGCACCTATAGAACAACGTTCCAAGACACACACAAGGGACCTTAGACTCTCATTCTTCTGCTGGAAAATTGCATCACTAATGACAATTAAATGTGTAAATTAAAAATAACAAAATAAAGCCATAAAATGTTGTGCAAATGAGTCACTGTAAAGCAATTTAGCAATAAGTTGCTTCATGTTCCAATTATTTATTTATTTATTTTTAATGTACTGTTACAGTCACAGCATTGCATAACATAAAATTGCATTTTATCATACCTGCAGATAACCTGTTAAAATTTTAAGTACCCCCTAAGGTGCTGTCACATACCCTAGCGGTACTCATACGCCAAATTAAGAACCGCTGAACAAGGGCATTGGGTGAGCATCTTAAAATGCGGGCCACGCCACAGTTTTTCATCAATGCGACCAGGGGGGCCACATAGGACCATACACTTCCTAACCGGATGTATGAAAACTATGCATTTTAAATATAGAAAAGTACCTGCAAGGAAATAAGTATTGCTTAAGATTTATTTTACATAATATAGTTCACAATGTTTTGATATAACATAAACCATCCTAATACAGCAACAAATTTGCCAAATAGTAATAGTGGTTTTTATTATTATTAAGCCTACTAATGTTATAGTAATGGACAGAGAAAGATGTGGTGAAGGCACCTTACAAAGCTATGCCTGCCTTCCAGTGGTTATATTACAAGGTAAAACTACACTTGACACTGGCTTGCTAGCATTTTGCCAGCTGAACACCTATTCGTTTAGATTATACATTAAACATTGTCTGTCACGGATATGTTCAGTCTCTGGGTGTACTTTGGCAGAGAGCTTTGCTACAGTATGGCTCTTTGTTGTTATCGTGAGATGTAGACAAAGGTGCAGCTGGGTGCTTTGCATTTAAGCGGTAGGGTAAACCTAAGCTCCTTCGGTGGTAAGCAAGCTCCTTGTAAAGAAAGCATATTAGGCTACCTTTATCAAAGGGCCATGTTTTAAAGTAAATGTACCAATTCTTTCTACCGACCACGCTCACATACTTTTCCGTTTTTACGTCTTCCTTCTGCCTCTGAGCTTGCCCTCCCACCTACAACAGTAGCCTATCATAATACAGAATGACAGCCAATCAATCCACTTCAGGTTGGGATCGACCTTTGTTTCCCAACACCCAACGACTCAAGCACAAGAAGCCTGATGCGTGGAAACCGATCTAATCAGCATACAGAAAGTATAAAGTTGGATTTTATAAATTAACTGTAATTATTTAATTGAATCTTAATCTGACACCCCTATTTTTTTTTTGTCCCATGTTTTTTTTTCACCCCATATTTCTTCAACGTTTTTTGTGGAAAACATTTCATGAATCTGTATCAGCATTAAAAAAATGGTTTGTAAAAAGGAATCAACAAAAAACTTGTTTTGTTTTGCTTTTTGTTTTAATATATCAAAGGGCCATTCAGTGTGGTTGCAGGCCACCTGTTGCTTATCCCTGACCTAGGCAAGCTGACACTTCCTCCCATAAAAAAAAAGTTCATTTAATAGGCCCACTTTCCATGGAACTTGTCGTTTCTCCAATAATAACCACTCACTTTAATGCCACAGATTAAAATCCAATTAAAACGTAATAAAAAATGAAGTAGCTAAGAGCATTTAACATGCAGTCCTTCTCATGTGCTTTGTTTTGCCTACATTGCTCTAAAATATAAAAACATCAAATTGCCAGACACAATGTGCTAATGCAAACAGTACAGTAGGTAACTGGTGTTGACATAAATCCTAGTTGCAGGCTGTAATGATTGACAAGTAGGGAGAACGATGACGACGCATTGGCATAAACAAATGACTAGTAATGTGAAATGACTGACAACACGTTCAAAAGATCTGCTAATGACTGTAGAGTCTTTACTGTCAAGAAACATGAGGAATTTCAAGCTGAAAAAAAACATATAAAGACAGTGTGCAGCACATCACTTAGCATATTACAGCTGTGCTGCTAATGTTTCAAAGGATAACATGTCTTAAGTTTAGCTCCCTGCAAGTCAACTGTTATCATTCGTCCTTGGAAAAGTACTTACTTCTGTTGCCTTTGCAGTTTTGAGCTATTTGCATTAAATAGCATACAGCTGTGCCAAAGTTTGACATAAGCAAATACTTTTCCACAACGCCTCCCTTCTTTGTCTTATGTCTCTGTCATTTCCTCTCACTGCACCCTTCATCACATTTTTTTTCTGTTTTAGCCTCTTTGCCCCTGCGCCGGTGCTCGTCCATCATCGCTCCCTCACTTCCTCTGTCCGTGTTTCGCTCTGTCATTTATGAGGCTCACACTAATGCTCAATTAGCCTTCAATGAGGTCTCCACTGAAAGCTGGGTAAATAGGTAATTACATGTTGTCGTCTCCCCACCTCCTGCTAATCCACTCAACTTTACCTCCCTCGGCCACTCTTTCTCTCTCTCTCTCTCTCTCTCTCTCTCTCCCTCCCCCCCCCCACATCGCGTTCCTTTCTACCAGAGATGACCCAGTGGAGACCCAGCGTGGGCCTGTTAGTCACAGCTGGCTTAAATCTTCGATTGGCCACTTTCGCCATTCTGCTTAGTGGGCACTTCTGCCTTTCTTCGCTCGCTGCACTTGAGACGCAACAGTGGGGACACTTTATCATTAGAATGGGAAAATTGGAGGCTCCAGCGGGCTAAATGCTGATGTAATGCACAGCCGCTAATAGAGATGGATCAATTGCGTTCTAAACGCCTGGGATACTTTGTCACAACACACCAGACATTTGTCAATCGACAATCGTCCAAAGGCGGCATTTCCTATTGTATCGTTTAGTGTAACTCCTTTTCCTCTTGGTTTGTCTACTTCATCATCAGGGACAACCCAATCAACATCACCCATCTGTTATGGAAGCCACCAGTGACAGGCACTAATATGCAAATGGTGGAAGGCAGCGCACAGAATGACAGTCATTTCACTGTTTGTGTGCGCCTTTAGTGATGGAAATGTATCAAGCGCAAGGGGGAAAGGAGGAAGGCTGGAAATGGTTGAAAAGAACAAGGAGAGGGGAAGACGGATGCAGAGGAAGTGATAAGTTGAGTAATACCAGACAGCCTGAATCCTCCTCTCAATCAATCACATTTTCCCTTCCTCTCCTCTCATTTTGTCCTATTGATTTCTTGTTTTCGCCACTGTGCTGAAAGCAAGGCTCAAATGACTTCTGTAAGTTTTCAAGGCCTTCGTCTCCCAGGGAAAACTGCCATTTGCTCCTTTCAGAAAAATAGCTGCAGCATGTTGCATTTTCTATTTCAATTCAATCTTGCGAGGAGAGAACTTGAGGCAAAGGGGAAGGTTTATGAGTCAGAGCTCTGTCATGATAATGTACTTGATTTTCATTATAGTGGCATGGTGGAAAAAGTTTTCCTTAATTTCGCACCAACCAACCTTCTTGGGGCTTAACGTTTCCTTTTCAAATTGTGTACTGCATTGATTTAGATTTCATATGAAGTAAAAAAAAATAAAAATTGAGTAAAATGTCGAGTTAAATTTTAAAAGTGGTGAAGACCTAAAAGGAATTTGTGCATGAGGCAGATTCATATTTTGAGCATGGAAAATATGGAAGAGCACACTATGCACAAATTGAAGTTAAAAGTTGTGATGCGTAACCCTGGCTCTGGGTTGCGTTGTACCACCTTTTGTCCCGACTACGGGCTATTCTAATAAGTCCACATTATCATTGTTATATTAAGAAGCAAAGAAGAGTGAAAGATATAACAGAAGTAATGGAAATGGAACTCTTAGTGAAAAACAGTTTCAAAGTTAAAGAAAACACTGTGTGTGCTATATTAATCAGTTTGTATACACTCCTACCTTAACACGCGAAATGATGCAATTTCTCGTTTTTAGCAGGCGAAATAACATGCTGTGCCCAGTTCAACTTCCACATCTGCTTTCATGTGCAATCAAATTTGTGCTCTTTTTTGCACACGCAAACCCAGAATAAATCAAATCCTAAGTGAGGTAATGACGCTCTCCTACGGCACTATTACAAGCTAACTAAAGTTCATTTTTTGAAGGTCACAGTGCTATTTAGTACTGCTTTAAAGTGGTTTTGTACACCTCAGATGTCAAGTGAACCCGGCAAAATCAGAATGTAATCACTACTGTTGTTTTTTTTTTTTTTTTTTTGCTGGGACTGGCTGTGATGAGAGAGAATGCATTATCATACATTATGGATTGGGTGTTCGATGCCGTGGCAGTCAAAACAAACACTTTCCTGACAACCCCTTTATAAACCCGTTGAATCATGATATATATACATGAATATACTGCACGCAGTAACTAGAAATGGCAGTTCAATTCTCATCAGTAACTAAGTAACGTTTGAAATGATGATGATTTAATGATGATCTACTAACTGTACACTTCCAGGAGACCTACGTATTGGTCTGACCATACTCTTGAGACAGCGATTTTATAAAGAAAGCCCATTTGACCAACCGGTTAGGCATTCTATTTCTATTTGCCATTTCAACTCACCTGAGGGTACGAGAGCAATGCAGTGGTGCTTGCTGCGGGTGCAAAGCGAAGGTAAGTCGCCCCTGCATGGAGGCAATTAAAAGCTGTCACAGGGTGATGTAATCAGCTGACATCCCCACTGACTTTGACATTGGCTTGTGTGCTTCCAAAGATCAATGCCTTGCTCTTGACTCGCTCACGGACCGCTCCAAGTCTATTTGCGTGTCAGAAGAGATGACAGGTTATCAGCAATCAGCATGCACCGTGAGTACACGCATATGTACCATCTGTCGGTGGCATCTTCTTGTGGAGCTTGTACTATATTGAATGATCATATGTAATTCCAAATTTGACACACTCGAGCAGTGGTTCTCAAATGGGGGTTCTAGTACCCCTGGGGGTACTTGGCGGAACATCACGGGGTCCTCGAGATTTTAAATAAGACAAACAAAAAACATGCAAAAATCCTTTAAAAATAATAACTGAATTCATTCATTTTTTCAGGAAAATATAAGTTCATAAAATAATTTTTATGTTCAGTCGGTTATTCGATTTCATTATTGTAAAATCTCAGATTCGGCCCCATACTAGAATGGTTTGACCCAACTTGTCATGTGCCACCTCTTGTTACCTGTCAAATTCATGATTTATATTTGTGAACACATCTTTCCTATTGTCCTAAAGAGGACACTTTAAGTCAAATAGTTGTCTGTGGACATGTATTTATTTATGGTTATTACTTTTTGAGAACAGTTCTGATACTTTATATTATTGATTTTTTTGTGGAAATAGATTTCTTATGATTATTTTTTTGCTGACCAACACAAAGTTTGAGAGGGTCTCAACTGTGGCATGTATTAAGTTTTTTGTGTGTTTGTTTTTTAACCCAGAAATGCTTTGCACTGGTTCAGGGGTACTTGACTGAAAGGATATTTGACAAGGTACGCTCTGTGAAATACTGAAAAAAGGTTGAGAACCACTGCACTATAGCACCGTTTTTATTAATCAGCATTTTTGCTTGTTAGGTTGTAAATTGAGATGTGAAATGTATCAGTGGATTGAATAAAATAGTAACTTTTATTACTCACAAAATATCAATTCCTTAAGATGTTAGTATTTTATTTAAAACTCAATCTCAAATAAAGTGAATGAAATGCATGCAAATAGTAATATGACACAGGACCTTGGTGAAATTTTCAAAAGTCATCCTGTTTTACTCTAATTTGAACGAGCTTTTCTGACAGGATTTAAAATAACACAAAATCATTCCTCCGTTTCTTTGCAATCCTTCATCCAATTTTCTAAATTCTTGCTGCTTTGTCTTAGGGTTTCCAACCAGTCTTTGAATGTTGACATACTCTATTTTCATTTTCAAGAAATTCTGTCACATTATCCCCCATTTCCTTTGTGATGAGCCACGTCGCTCCTGACTGAAAAGCCACAAAACAAAGCCAAAATTTCCAAAAGTATTCCCAACACATCACAACCTGACACTATATACAGATTGACTTGATCACATAAGACAAGCCTAAGGAGGTTGCTCGTATTTGTGGGCAGAAATGTATTTCCATGCCCTATCTTGACTAACGAGGCAAACAATGAGGAGTAAATGTCAAAAGGATTCGAAAAAAAAAAAAAAAGACTCTCCAGGACATCAATCACAATGCACGTTTCATTTCAATGGAAGATCGGCCCCAAATACTTCCTGTTTCCTGTTGTGATGCAACAAATCCAAATTGTCACCACATTGACATTTCTGTCAGTGAGCCACTGTTCCAACATCGTGAATAGCATAAGTTAATAAGTGTGTCTAATTGCATTCGCTGTCTCAGCTTAGCAATAGCAAATCAAATTATGATGCTGAGTGTTGTTTTTCCATGCCGCGCGCTTTGCTTTAAGCTATGCTTTTCAGGATCAGCCTTTTGTCTGCGTCTCTATCTTTGTCAGTCTCCGTTGCAGCTGCACGGTGCCGTCGCTTCCCGAGCCGAGTCCCTCCCTATTTCCAATTATCCACCAACGCGGTCTTTTTCTTCATCCTACTCTTTTAGGTTTCTTTTAAATTTGCTTTTAATTGCACTTACGTCATTGTAATCTTACACCTACAGTCTAAACGGAAAACGGAACGTCATGTGCCCCGGTTTGGTGCATATGAAGTTTATCTCGTTTGTTCTTTCCGGGTGAACACGACAAGCAATTTTCTTTTAATATTTATTAATTGAGCAATAAAATCACTGTCAGGAGGTCAACGTGAACATTACATACAGTACGTAGCACAGTTGTACAATCTTGGTAGAATTTGGTGCTTTACAATACTATAGATTTATCGCTAATGGGAATATCCCAAAAAGGGCCATCAGAGATTGAAACCAAGGTTCGATTTGCAAATGACAACACATTAATACAGTCAGCTATAATAGTATAGTTGAAGGGGTCGACAGAGGTAGATCAGCAGGGACACCATTGCTACACATGCACATGCTTCAAATCTACTGCGGCGTAATAGGCTGCCGCAGACTCGATTTATCAAACAATGCCATTGTTTTTCATATTTTTAAGGACTGGGTGATACACAACTGATCGCTAGCATTGTATAACAAAAAATAAATAGTATGATAATACAAAATGCAAATGTATTTTTAAAAAAATAGGTCTGTTCCGATAGTGGTGGGACACAGCCCCAATGGCCCTCCTGTGATAACTGGACTGGAGTTTGATATATGGCAAACTTAGGAACACTTAGGAAACAAAAGCACATTTTTAACAAAGTGTTTTCAATCACGTTTCCATTGGTTGCTTATCTGCACATTCTACAGCGCCATCAGAACAGACAAGGCTGACGATCTCATCATCGGACAGCTGTGATAATTAGCCATCAGCGTCACATGCAAGAATCAAAGGAATTTCATTTTACATTTTCCCAAACTTTTTCCATGAAATGTACGTCACTTGTTTTACTTTATAAACTGTATTCGCTCATCTATTCTCCCATTTCTCCTCTCAGCATGTGTTTAGCTGTCATTGAGCCAGTCTTTGTTCTGTCACAAGTCATCGCACGGATAAGTGTGACTGATGGCTGCAGGCTGGGCCAGACAGACAGTGTACTATATAATTGAGCGATAGAGACTAATGTAAGCCAGTGGCTGAGCATGACTGCGATCCACAAGCTCAGAAGCAGCGGGAGGCTTTCTGTTCGGCCCTCAATAATGAACAACAACCACACACGCTACCATCTGGCCGCTACCTGGGCTGATTTTCTGATTTTTCCTCTTTTTTTCTGACTTCTTTCAATCTCGCATTGCCTTTTTGCGTGCCCGTTTGCCTTTTCATGTCGACTCTGCTCGCTTTGTGTCACTCCCTCTCTTTCCATTTGTCTCTCGCTCTCTGTTATCTCAAGCTCTTTAATTAACGTGACACGCTGTGAAGTGAGATACTAAATAATGCAGACTTTTCCAGTGACATTAAATCAGCCGGCATGATTAGTGGCCACACACACACAAACACGAAGATGCTGGTCTTTTGTAATGCCTGCTTTCATTTTGTAGAAGATAATGGGAGCTGTAATTAGACGAAAATATACATCGAAAAGATAGTGTCTAATCAAAATAAATAAAAATAATAAATCAAAGAACCCTTTCGTTTAGTCCGCGGAATTGATTTTGAAACTTCTGAGGTAGTTTTGGAAACTTGTGAACAACACATTTTCAACTAACTTGTTCTCAATAGTAGCATTATTCGATTATTCGATTGAATTATAGATTTATCACCGCCACAGATGGTTTACCCTTTACCCTGCAACAAAATTTGCCTATGCAAATAAATTAACAATAAGTTAACAAAATTAGCATTAGCGCACTAGCCACTACCATTAAAGTGAACAAACATTTTCTAGTTTACTCACAGTTTTAGATGATGCTTCAACAATATTCAATGAAAAAACTTGAGGGTGGGGCTGCCTTTTAGGCCATTAACTTCCAGTTCGTCTTCTTCTGCATCGTCTTCTTTTTCTTTTCATATTGGCCATGTTTCATGCTTTTGACTTCCCTCTAATGTTGAAAATCCAAACAACTAAAATTGCAACTGAGCCTTAGACATTGTTTGTCGTGACAGGTTATATTATCAGATAATGCAGCCAATAATAATAGTTCTTTTTGGGAAGGTTTTTACTTTATTTTTGGGAAGCTCCATGTGCTTTTTTTTTTTTTTTTTTTTTTAAGAAAGCCTGCTAACTACTAAATCAGTGTTTTTAAGCACCAAAACAGCATCATCCATTCTGCCTCTAGTTGGTGCACCAAGACAAGTAATGTATGTCGTATGCCGATGGTCTTAGTGTACAGCTGTGCCTTTTCCACTTGGCAACAATCTGGCAATATTCTTGTCACTCTTTTTTCTTGAATTCGAAATCAAACAACAACAAATTTGATTCGAATAAATTCGTCACAGTCCTCTTTGTTGAAGATCCAGCCTTGTATTTTAGAAACAAAACACAGTATATATTCACAATGCCTCTATATAGTGTTATTATTTGGAAGGTTCACCTTGCATGGATGTTCTGGAATAGTGAAGTTATCAATCCATCGGCAGACAAGCCAAGGGCTTGCTCTGTTACGGCTAAGAATGAAACATGCATGTCTGTGACTGCGCACTATCACAAATCTGCTGTAGTAGTGTAGTAGTAGTACAATCCAGGATGACTCAATCTGTGTAGGTGGGGATCTAGGTTATCCCAAAGCAATTGTTTCAGAGCAAACCTAATGGAAAATCCAGTGTGGGTTTAGTAGTTTGTTGTTTAGGCTTGCAGGGGGAGCTTGAGAGATTTAGACTCCTGCTCTGATCTCTTCCCTGCCCACTTGTCTCGCTCTTTTTTTTTTTTTTTAATCAGAAAGCTTGTAGAGGAGGGATGAGAGAATTCAGAGCGCTGTTGCTGTTTCTGTGGCTAAAGATGATGCCCTGTTTTGGAGACATATTCCTACAAGTATGAGAAACTCAAGTGAGTTCAGATTGTGATGCATTTAGGTGAGCCATAAGAGGCAATACAAATGACACTCATCTGCCTACGAACATATTTACACTGTTACAGTTCAGGGAAAACAACGACTGGGAATAAAAAGAAAAAAAAACTCATGCATACAGAAGTACTATCTTATACATTGCTGAGGGGAGAAATGCACAAACATGCATATATCAAAAAAAAAATTCCTCACTCACTCTGACTCTCACTTCTAGGCTGTCGTGTTTTGGAAAGGAACACTCATCCATCATGTCGTATTGTGTCATGTGATTTGAGCCGTGAGTTTTGTGACACTCAATACGTCGCCCGTCTTGACTGATGCCAGACAGTCGCGGGCGTCTTTGCTGATAGCGGGCAGACAGACGCTCAGGCTGACTGACTGAGGGATGATGAGTTTGGAAGCATCGCATGGATGCCTTTGGAGGGGAAGTCACGTCAACAATTTTCTTGACAGTACTATGCACTGCCCCGCTCGTCTGAACACAGCATTCTGATTAATATTGCTGTTTTGAAATATGATTTAAGCAGCAAAATTCACCTGTTTTAATCCTTCTCAGTCGATAAGTTGACTTATTCAGTGATATTGGCAGCTATTTATGTCCAGCTCTGTCAAAATTTATATTTGACTTATATAGCTGCCGATGAATGAATTCATGTTGCATTTGTGGAGATTCAATGTAGCAGTGAAATCCGCCCATTTTTGTCCATCTCTCTTGTTCATCTTTTTGCCATTTGCCGTTGACTGAAAAATGGCATTGCAGTTGCAGAGGGCTCAGGTAACAACCAATCATGGCTCAGCTGGTGAACATCACATGACCAAAATCAGAAAACAGCTGAGCAGTGTCAAGGGGTGGCTTGGGTGTGGAGATTTTTAATCCAATTGCAGGGAAGCTTAGGGGCAGGAAGTAAGTGCAGGAATCCATATTCAATTAACAAAACGGAAGGCAAAAACAGGACGTTGTAAAAACAGCACAACAGAACCACAGAGACAAAAGACAAGCAGGAAGGTACACGACAATGATCCGACAGACTCAAAGTAGGGAACTAAATATATGACAAACTAATTAGACAACAAGGAACACCTGAACAAGAGACACTTGGTAAAGAGATCTGATTAGATACACTAGGGCTGTCATAACCTATATTATTCAATGCCAGCCCGGGAAAAATTGATCTTTGACAATTGTAACCCTCAATGGCAGTGAATGATTAAGTCCCAAAGCCGTGTAGGCAACTACTGTAAAGCAATTCGGTGAATTGAAATAAGCGCACTACCGAGCTCCTACTGCTTTCCTGGGACTATGGGTGAGCCAAAAAAAAAAAAAAATAAAAAACTTTACCTAGGAAGACAAATGACATCCTGTCACACGGTGATGTTGTTTTGCCAAGGCCGACTTATTATGTATGACGTTCATGGTGCATTCAAACACAGTCACGCATTTCAATCTCTTGCAGAAAAAAAACCCAATGCATTCCACACTAATGACTGCTTTATATATATATATATATATATATATATATATATATATATATATATATATATATATATATATATATATATATATATATATATATATATATATATAATATATATATATATATAATATAATATATAAATATAATATAAATCCATAAAAGCCCATAAAATATTTAGAAAAAATGATGGGGGTGAATTGCAAATTCATACCTTTACCTTATCAAATAAATAGGCTCCTGACTTCAATTTTAGTGATTGTTATATCAATGAATAAATTCAAGAATAAACGTCTTTTTTACATATAATATTTATCACCAAAAAAATGGAGCATATTAAAACTAGCCCTCTTTGAACATGTTAAAACAATGACTAATATTCAGACCCATAATACAGTATGTGGTTTTATTTCATTTTCGTCAATCTTTTACCGACCTGTGCAGGACGCTGCTTGTGACGATACAGTCCATTCCACAAGTCGATTGGCTGCTGTCAGGCGATGCGCAAAAACAATTTTTTAAATTCTTTTCTTTATTTTCATATATTTTATTGATTGCCCCATTTTTGGTTTTCGATTACAGCTAAACATTTTCATCCGAGACATCTCTTAAATTGTCAAGAAAATTTTGTTTGTGATGTAGAAAATGAAGTCACAGGAACATGGAATAAGGACTCGTGTGATGAAAAGGATGATTGATTACAAAATGGGTCCTGCCTAGAATACAAGGAACAATGTGTGCAGCGTAATCTGTCTCCTTGTCATCATGCCTTCCCACTCCGTATCCTCTGTTCCCTTCTGATCAGTCACATTATTTTGACGAAAATGTGGTTTGTTGCGCTGCTTGTGAATCTGGTAAACCTGCCACAGACAAACTATTTACTAGCAGGCAAGCTGGATGAAGCAGAATCCTGGCTGTTGGTTAAAGTTCAGCGGCCGGTTTGCAAACACACTCGCACACACTGGATTGCACACACCTCAGGCAAAGTAAGGTCCTGATAAAGTGAGAAGAGGAAGGCATCTGCCTGACTGGAGTGTGAGGCCTAGGGGGAAATCACACATTCAAAAGTGTGTGCATGTGCGTGTGTGCGTTGCCTGTCAAAATTTGGGCTTTGGAAAACAATCCTAATGAGTGCGTTCTCTCCATTGTGTCTCTTCCATGCAGGTTGTGAGGACTTGTCTCCATCGTCCTGTTGTACAGTGAGGCAGTGAGCTCACGGAGGATACAGCATGCATGTGTCGACCTATCCCGCAATGCACTCTGCCAGTCCGGGTCTGCTCCTCCTCAGTTTCCTCTTCCTCGCCGATGCTGACTGTGAGTGCTCCTCTCACATTCGTTACACATCCCTAGCCTGTCACATTCAGATGTATGAATCTGGCTTGAATGAACACATTTTCTTTTGAAATTGCATCTGCGCTGCTCAAGTCTGTGTTTATCTGTATGTGTTGGCAAGCAGGCTTGATGCGAGGCCAGCTGTTTTTGTCCATCCCGGTATTACTTGGCATAGACAGTCAGACCGCATATGTCAGATCAGCTCGTTTTGCCACTGCTTGTGTGATTGCGTTGATACTGTGCGTCTGTGAGAGATCCGTGACTGTGGCAAACACGCCTGCTCGTGTACAACTAACATGTTGTTTTTTTAACTCAAGCAACACAGTTATTAGTTCCATGCATGTTTCCATGTACAAGTATTAAGATGTCATGTTGAAAAACAACCTCACATAACCAGGTTTTCATTTCTGAGTATAAAGATTATCCTCAGGTTTGAAGAATCTACAAAAATAGTTGTAATTTTTCATACATTACTGAGCATGGAGCTGAGCATTTTAATATACCCAAAAAGCATTTCATCAAACACCTTCTCTAAAAGATCGATTTGTTTTTCTCAAATCCTTACGAAAATGAGCCAATAAAATTGTTCAGATACTTTCAAAATAGAAAAACTGTTTTGGACAAACATGGACAATATACATAATGTTAAACTACATAGTGCAAGGTTGAAAATCACCCAATTCAGTAGAAAAATCCAATTACTTTTTCAGTCTTTCATGAGCGTTTCTGATTAAATTTCAGTTAAACAGCTGCATAGCTTAGATGTTTCTCTTCCCCCCATTCCGTACATATTTTTTTCAAATGATTGACTGCGTTTTAAAGTTCCCTGAAATTAGAGCTCCTATATTCTGTGAAGAACAAATGCTTCAAAAGGAAAGCAACTGGAATAGGAGATGCACTGCTTGAAAACATGTATTGCCTACAAGCGACACTTTGATAGACACGATGTCAGCATGTCAGGCTGAAGATTAGCTGTGAGGATTTCGTAACATTAGCGATGAAATGGATTGACTGATTTGGGTTGAGACCTCGAACGAAGGATATGAAAGGAAGCGGTAAGGGGGGCTTGTAATAAAAAAAAGAAGTGAGGTGGGCTTTGGAAATATGTAGAAGACAGTGAAGGAACAGAGAAATGGACCAGTGAACATCTGGTAGCCATCCTGACATCAGAAATAATGGTGCCTATAGTAAAGCTACAGCTTCTGTTGGTGTAATTATCCCTTGGGATAATAGTTATTGCTAAGTACATGCATGTTCTGTTATGTTACAAGGAAATACTGCCTCACTCAAAGCTTTGGATCCAGCAAATCATCAACAGGCACTGATACACTAGCACAAAGAGTAGAGCTGCAATTAATAATTGAATAATGACAAATAATTGCTATCAAATTATGTAATCAGTAAGCATTTTTGAGAATTGATTCATTATTTTGGGACCTGAATTCCTTTAAAATACTCCAAATCTTTAAGGTTTCAACCTTTTACCAGGAAATATTCTCAATTTTCTATAGTCCTCTATGTATGCTGACTTGTGTTGAATCAAAATAATAGTAGTTTGAAATATTGTCCTGTTTTGGAATAAAGGGATGGAAATAAAAACGTTTTTTTCTTCGATTGATTAATTAATAGACAGAATATCATTATGCTAAATAGTTATTAATATAATCATATTTGAGGCCCTGAATACCTTGTAATTGTTAGAGTAGTTGTATTTTGAAGGAAGTAGAACAGGGCCCCACCAGATGAACAGGAGGTGTGGTAGTGGAAACATTTATTTTATTTTTCAAAGTCAAAGTCAATTTTAAATTTTTGTAGACCTGGACGATTTCCTCAATTATTTTCAGTTTTTTTGGTACAGACAATTTAAAATAATAAAATCAAAAAATAATGATGCCATTATTTTTTAAACCGTCCGTCTTTGTTTGGCCCTCATGAGTTACCGTAACCTCTGCATTCTTCTTGTTTACTTCACACTTATGCCAAACACAAAGCTAGGCAAACATGACTACGGCAAAATAAAGCGAACCGTTGTTTTAAATCATCAGTGGTATGGATGTCATTTTGGGTTTTTGCTGACAGACGTGGAACAATTACCTCTGCAACATTCGTTCACGTCAAACTCATTTCTGCAACTACTTGGGGTCCTTATTTCTCTTCACAGTAACCCCCCGTCCTCCTCCTCCTCTCTCATTCGCCATGACATTCTTTACTGACTTCTTGTCACATCCTCATAATGTGGTGAGATAGGAAGGACAGAGGGTTGGTAGTTCCTCCCATCTCTTTAATCTCGCTGTATGCGACGTGCGATGCCTCCTTCAATATCAACAGTGGGGGCTCCGAGTCTGTGTTGAAAGTTGAGGCATCGTCTGTCACTGCCGGGATACTTGTGTAGACAGGTTTTTGAAATGTTAAACGTTCCCTGACAAAATCGCCAAAGTCATGTGAAATGAATGGAAAACAATATGTAGCTCGCGTTTGCAAGTGTCTTCTCATGCTGGGTACACATGCTGCACGAATACACGCTCATGGACTAAGGGTATTAAGATGCAATCAGATGGAAGTGCATCCCGTGGAAACGTAGCATGACACTGCACCATATGTACCAATACGTGGCTTTTTTTTTTTTTTTCATCTTTAGACATTTCCTGATTTTACTTTCAGTCTTCCACTTCCCACCATTTTGGATTTCTCAGCATTTGCCGGCGCGTGTATGCAAATGTCATCTATCTGGTGGATTAAGAGTAATGCCCTGATCCTGTCGCAAACTAGGCCACTGCACCATGTATGCGGCGAGATGCCCTTTGTGAGAAACGCCATTGCTCCGTCTGTCATTCAGGCAAATGGATACAATGGACGCACATTGTTATTTCTTCTTTTCCTATTTTGCGTCAGAAACAATTTGTGACACTTTCAATACCTTTGCTGGAACCATGACAGAAAAAAGCATCAAACAATGTTCCCTTTCGAGTAATTGCAAAATATTGCTTTAGTAAGCGCTGTCAAACACGAATGCACGAATGAGGGTGTAAAGCGGTTCCCAAGTGCCCATCTACAGCGGATACGTTGTTCAAGTTCCTTTTCATCTCTTACTTTTCTCTCCTACATCTACATGCTATGTAGATTGTATGTCTCTTGCTGCACTGAATTTAAATAGTCACTATAGTTGGCTTAGCGTGGACTGTGTTCCCTCCCACAATGGCGCGAACGCTCACTCCCATCTGCGCTACTCTAGGAAAATATCAAAAGAGAGACCTATGGCCACGTTTTGCCCTAGACTTTTGCTAGCCAACAAAATAGTGACTGTAGTGGATTGATTGACCGGTGGACATTCAAATAGACTGCCAGAACTCAATGACTTGGTGTTTGACCGGGAGCTGAAAGGTTTCGCGGTCAGTTGTCCACAGTGACTGAACCATTACCTGCCAAAGCTGAGGAGCCCTGGAGCGAAGCAGCAAATAATAGCTGCTTTGACAGGAGCCTTCTGAGGTGGCCTGTGACTTTGTGACACTGTTATCCCTAGAGCATTTTGTTCAGTGGGCTGATTTATAACACAAAATGTCTTTGTATTTTTGAGATGTAGAAGTCCGTAGGTAGAATTTGGGCTTGTCGTGACTGTAATAACATTTATGAACTACAGTGGAGCTTCTAAATTTGAATACAGTACACACAAACAGTTTTTTCCACTATGGAGGCTCAAACTGTTGTCATCATTTTTTTAGACAACATAACACATCATAGTCTTCTGTTTGATTGGAAGGGGCTACATTGACATGTCAGTCAGTCACATTGCTCTCTGTGCATGTTGTCTTGTTTAATGACTTACTATACAGTATGACTGAGTTTCTTCAAGTATTTTTGGAGTACGTACGTGGACACGTCTAGTTCTTCCAGTAGAAAAGAGAGAGAGAGAGAGATTAAATCGCAATAAGTATCTTGTTACGCGTGAGCGTCCTTGTTGGCTGATAGATGAAGACGATCAGGGTCACAAAGATCATAGGGTCCCGCCATCAGGGATTAGATGAAGGGTGTCAAACACATGCCCGTGTTTGAGTCAGGTTTCTGTGATTGATGTATATTTCACGTGTCACACAAATGCTTGTCGTATTTCATATACATAGATAATACCATATAATGTAATGAATATTGTATATGTAATGAATACTATGCCAAACCAAGTTTGGAGTTTTCAACATTTTAATCACAATATGGATGCCTTCTATTGCAGTATTTCGAGTAGAAAATACACACAAAGAACTTCTGAACCTAAATGTAGCCTTTATTATTAGCAGAGAGAAAATTGGCAGTCTGAGCAAAGACAAAACCAGCCCACGTTGAAAATATAAATTTTTCAAACAGGTTTCAGCAAGATTGCTGTGTCTGCTAGCAGCTAGCATGAGTGTGCGTCGGGGCATGAGTAACAGGAACTGACTGATGCTACTTTACGTTTGTCTTAGCAGGTGCACCATTCTGTGAAGAGTCCTGCTTAGCGTTAGCCTAGCTTAGTCGGGAGCCTGTGTGTGAGTAATGCGCTCTGACCACATACCGCTCTCTTTTCTCTTTATGGGAAAGCAATAGTGACCCAGTAAAGTTGTGTACCCAGCAGGGCACCCCATGTGTTTTTAATGAAAACCCATTTGATTAATTCCTCCCCTTGCGCATCTAAGAAATTAACCCTGATTAATTTAGCGCTAGCCAGACCCAGGGACAATTACAGTGGACAAATAGCGTGCTAATTGGATGCACATTGCTACCAGCAACAGCAGGATTGTGTCATTTCCAGTATTGTTAGAGTGATTATTGTTATATCAACTGGAAGTTGTACAAACTTGCATGGAAAGACACAAGTCCACAGGGAATTGATACTACTAATGTTTAAATTAAGTATTCTAGACACAGCTGAAATTCGCTGTCCGACAATCTTTTTAATCTGAAACATATTCAAGTTTATTGCAATTTTCTTAGCAGTTACTTGTATATAAACTCATTTTTACTGCGTAAACAGCCTATTTTGGCAAACGTTATTAAACGCATTTGAGCAGTGCTCAGGGATAATAGTTGTTCATTCCGTGTTTAATGGCTCCAGCCATCCAATTACATTTCTAGGACGAACGCGAGCAGCTGATAATTTGCTCTTAATGTGTCGACTTGATGTTAATATGTTATGCTTCTGGCTAGCCTCCCGCCCACTCTTGAGGCCCACTATCATGGTCATGGCTGGAGCTCCACATTTGGCCTCGTTCCTCAACTTGTCTGACAAGCCTGACTCACTTTTCATTTGCGGAGTCATCCGCAAACCGCCCACCACCACATGCAGCATAGTGCAGCGGGATCTTCCCTGGCAAGGCTTGTAAATGACTCATTACATGCTTAACGTTCAACGAGAACCCACACACATACAAACATGGGGTGCAGGCACAGATGCTTGGCAAGTTTCACTTGCATCTAAAGCAGCCTTTTCAGATGGAATCAAAACATCCAATCCTGAGGCGTAGCAAGTCCCAAATGCTATTTAAATTCCACTTAAAGGGGAAACAACAAGGATCTTGTCCAAAAGCCTGATATCGACCTGATCAGGAACTTCAATAACCAATTACCCTCCTCATCCTCTAAAGAAGGATCCAGTATACCACCTGTGAGCACTAACACAGAGCACACATTCTGGATTTTTTATAAACAGCAATTACAATTTTAACCGACTGTCTTCTGGGAAACGAAATTCGAGACCTTAAGGTGGTTGTTTTTTTTAGAAATTCCAAAACGGGTATCTACGTCTAAAATATGTATACAATTATTTTTGTCAATAACTCAAAACTAATCTTCCCAGCATAAGTTCATCAGGCAGCTTGGGTTGATTTAACGTTTCTGGGGTCATTGACCACCAGGTTGCCCCCAAAGGTTACATGAGTAGCCCACAGGCCTGTTCTGCAAATAGCTTACAAGTGATAGAACATTGGTGATTTTCTATGAATTTTACAAACAATTATTCATGTATTATATATACTGTACATTACATATTACACTTGATTTACACATTTACTACAGCTGTTTCTTGCTTATTATGGACAAGCAACCACACCGCTCTGGGAGCAAATGAATATTCCCTAGTGAGGGTAGCCTAGGCTAGGCTAGCTTAGCATTTAGCAGACCTTTCATAAAGATTCTAGGCAAGCCAATTAGGAGGAAATATCAAGATAGGCAGTGCGAGTAGACTCAGTCTTGTAATTTATTATAATGTCTGATTGATAGGTCTTTAGTTGTGTTGTGGGTTACATGGATGGCTATTTGTATCTGGTGTGGGATTTATTCCCTCTGACCGAAAATCAGACCAGTATGCCCTTCGACCTAGGTCAGTTGGAGTCGGTTAGAATTCTAATTACCAAGCGGTAGCCCTGGCCCTTCATCTATCAGAGTTCTTTATCCATCTGTCAGTTGATCCATGTTGCGCTTCTTATCCATGTCTGGGTCATGGGTGCAGCAATCTATTGAGGGATTCTCCAAGGGAACTGCGGCCACCTTCTCCAGTTCCTCAGAGAGGACACTGCGACATTTTCAAGTCATCCAAAGCAGATAGTCCTACCAAGGGACCACAAGGGTCAATTAAGCATAAGTGGCAAACACCTTCAACAAACTCCTGTAGAGCCTGCTATAGTTGCCTCATAAGTGTGTATGAATGTATAAGTGTGTATGAATGTATTCTATTCTACGGCAACAATTAAATCCACTTTGTACCAAACCCCACTAACAGACGTGTTCCGAGCATCAACAAACCCTGTAGTTTGAACATTTCCATGCGAGGCTGAGAAATAATACATTTCCTCTGATCCTGTTCCTTCTACTTACAGTTATCATCATTTCCATCCTTACCTTTGGTTTTGTTTTTAACACTATGTTAAATCCCTGTTGTTGTATATCATCCACTGCAGGGTTTTTTCCCCTCCATCTGCAACTCTCAACTCACGACCCTTTAGGTCAAGAAAGTGTTTTCCAGCACAGTATCTTTGCACACATTGCTCTTAGCTTAAATGAATCTTGTTCTTGGTATTTTTGGAATCCCTATGCTGCGGAACCTTTATCGTCCTCACGCAGTGTGCAGGTTATCTCAGGAAGAGTTTATCCAAATGTTATATTTGTCACAGTTTACTGAATTAAACAAGAGAAAAATAGCTACAAGGGAGACACAACCACACCAGATAGTACTCAGCTTTAAAGCAGTAGCTTGCTACTTATTATGAGGGAGAAATTGAATATATATCCTCCTTGTTAATTGGCAATTAAGCATCGTTACCACCCTGTAGGTGATACTCCCATCAGAGATTTACATTTGTTTTAATTTGAGTTGTTTTTTTTTAACATATAGCACTTTAGAACTCAATCTTTTATTAAAAGTTGAACAAAAAGTCTAGTTTACTTCTGTATTCAATTTTTGCAGATATAGATAAATCTTTATATCCATCTATCCATTCATTCCAGCTACTTCTCCTCGCTCTCATTAGCACAGCACCTGTGAAACACAGTCTCTCCAGCGTGCGCTGGGTTCCCAGCAGCCTCTATAAAGGAAAATGTTTTTTTTTTTTTCCCAACAATCTAGTTTAACAATTAAATGTTAAGTGCCTGGTTGTAATCAATGGACTACGGTGCTTCAGTATTACACCAGGTAGTGCAAAATGGTCCCAGACCTTTATATAAAACAACTACTAACATCCATGAATGAATTCTTTCCCTGGCTACGCTATCAAAAAACAGACATCATAACCTTCTTACTGCACACTCTCAATCAAATAAATTCCCCTATCCATCCATGCATCACTTATCTTGGCCTCCTATTCTCATGAGGGTTTGCTAGAGCCTATCCCAGCTGTATTCGGGCAGTAGGAAGGGTACACTCTGAACTGGTTGCTAGCCAATCGTATGGCACACATACACCAACAACCAACTCACCAACACACCTAAGAACCATTTAAAGTCTCAAATATACCTAGCCTGCATGTTTTTGGAATGTGGAAGGAAAAGAGAGTACCGAGAGGAAATTTACACAGGCACAGGGAAAACACACACTCCACATAGGAGGGGCGGAGCCAGAAGCGAGCCCAAAACGTCCACATGTGAGTCGGACGTACTGTCACAGTAAATTCACCCAGATCTACACGAGTTTTTTCTTCCTCACATATTGATAATTGATTATCCCTATCCACATTTCTAATATCTTCAACCTATTATCCCTCCATTGTTTTTCAAAGGGGAGCAGACCAAGGCAAGAAACTAGATACAGTAAAACACTATTGTTTTTGAAAAATATAAATCTTATCAAACAAAATTACAAGGCTGCGTCAGTCATTTCTGGAGTGATCTAAACTTATTCAGTACACAATAAACCTTTTGAAAATAATGCCTCTTCAAGTGTCTTACCAATGCAGTTTAATGGTTTGCTACAATAATGCAGAGAATTTCTGCGCTCATTGTAATCATTGGATGATTGTTAGGATGGAAAAATAGATTCAACACTTGACTGTTCTCTATGCTTGAGCTAACATGGCACAGGTGCCTTTCAATGTGACCTTCAACTAAATACCTCAAACATCTTGCCTTGGATTTTAAGTCAAAATCAGCGGGGTTCATCATTGGTCAGGGATTGTGGTTAATGTCCACACATCGCCCAATACGCAGGGATGTGTGCTCAACTTTTTTGCCACTTTTTTGTCCAAGTTGGATTCTGAAACATCACGCTCTTCGTGGTGAGCCTTTGCACTCACCGAGTGTCACACTATGAAGTGCGTCAAGCAACACCTGCGTGACCAAATTGGTACAGAACACATGTTGAGGCAATTAGCACACACACAAAGGCACACACACAAACACTTTTGTCGTAACATAAATTTATTTGACATTAAAGCACAGTATCAGTGCAAGTTGAATTAATTTTTTTCATTTATTGCTGAGATTATTAGTGTCAAGAAAAATGTACTTCTTTTGCTCATTCTTAGCAAAAAAAAAAAAGTTCCGGTTTTACTAAATCTAGAGTAAAATTGTTTTTGTGTAATCGAGATATCCGCCATGGATATTGCGATATGAACGTTTTGCCCGATTGCCCATCCCTAACCCCTAGGTACTAGTAAACAACATTTTCATTTCCTCAAACACTGTAAAAAGTTTCATCATTATACTAAATTCTTGTATTTGGCTGCAAACTCAGTATTAAGAGTAAAAGACAAATTTCTACCTTGGGATCAAGCTTTATAACACTTCTTTACTTTAAAAAAAAGTTGTGCAGGGAGCTGACTTTGTAATCCTCGCCATCTGCTGTGTAGATCAGACCCCACTATATGCCGACCTCTATGTAGGCCATCCTCCCTCCAGCCAACCATTGGGCACACACAACTACGCACATGTGCTAACACACACACATACACACATACACACATGAAGTGGGGAAGATTGGCACCGTCTAATTCCATCTAAATCTCTGACTGCGGTACCACTCAGTAATTTCCCCCACATTTCCATCTTGGGTCATACCGAAGATAGATTCTCACTGCGAAACTTCAAACTGCTTCTTTCAAGTTTTGACTTGTCAGGCCAACTACTCTTTTGACATCAATGAAATATTAAAGCTTCGGTCCTTCCACGTAAACTGTAAATTCCATCACTTGCAAGGAGACATGATTGCGATAGAATGATTGAAAAAGATAGTAACCGAATGTACCGGGACATTAACATTGGAGTTAACAAAAAGTGCGGTTAAGGGAAGTAAAAGTGGAAGGGTGAATTGAGACAACAGAAGAGCATACGGTTACACATCCCCTCCCCTCATTAAGTCAGTCAGTGTGACAGGAGGACTTACATAACACCCCAGAGATGGAGGGAGGAGATGAAGAAAGAGAAACGAGGAGGAGGATGAAAGAGGTAGCAGCTGCAGAATAGGGAAGACATGATAGAGTGACGAAGACTCGGGTGTGCTCTCTTCGAAAAGCAACCTTTGAGGGGAGAGCTAGAGTATTTGAATAAAGAGGAGTGGAATCTGGGGGTCAAAAAAAAAACACGAAAGATCTGTCGTTCCTTTTAGTGTGCCGCGACTGGCTTTACACTTTTCATTTGTTTTGTGGGGGAGAGATTAGCAAGAGGATTAAGAGGGCGACTCTAGCGCTCCTCATCCTTTCTCTTCTCTCTCGTTGGCATCCTCTCAGATGGGAGCATGCACATTTGCTCACTCGCTCATGCATCCCGAGAAATTAATGCACAGTTGCGCGCAGGCAGCTCGGGGCTGCTGCTGAACATTTTTTTTCGCCACACAGTCAATCTGTTGTATCAATTCAGATGAGTAGGTAAATTTTGAATCAGAAATGGATTTGGCAGTTTCCTCAAGCCCAGCGTGATGTCCTCATGGCGCTTGTATAATGACAGACAAATTATCAGGAATTATTTTATACTGAAATAAGCAAACACACACACACACACACACACACACACACATATATATATATATATATATATATATATATATATATATATATGTGTGTGTGTGTGTGTGTGTGTGTGTGCTTTTTTACAAAGTTCTCCTTTAGCAAACTCTTTTTTGCGTGTTCACTTTAACAGAACTAAAAAGCTGCTGGTGGGTGTGTTGCAGGTGCTGTACAAAGACAACAATTGTGGTGGAAAATTTGTAACTACTTTGCCCTTTGTGTAAAGAGCTCTGATGGTTTTCACGATGGAGCATCACAAGGAAATGAAATAGGCTTCACTCTTGCCCGTGTGCCTTATCAGCCTTAATTAGAGGAATTTATTGCTTTATAAATCAAGCAATTCTTGTTTTGCCGAAGACAATTGATATGTAGCATCTATTGGACAACTGTTAAAATTCATATCATGGCATGAACCAATCAGCTATTTAAAGAAAAATGAGTAGCTATCATTAATTTAAGAAATATAAATGAGAATTATTATTATAATTATTAATGGGTGTCCAAAAGTTTGGCCTGTACTCTATGTGATTGGCATGACACCTTCTTGTGACTAGTCATAGTCAACCTTTACATCATTTAGAATTTTTAAGATTAAATGTAGCCATAGTTTTTGTTAGTGTTTTTTGAAAGTTCCCACTACTTCCTCTCATTCTAATGTCTTTTAGACTCACTCAAAGTCCCCAAATCAGAGAAAACATTTCATCTCAGGTTTGATCAGCTATGCTAAATTCATCAATTAGTTTGCACAATGACGAACATCACCTTTGCAGCAAAGTTGCAAGTTTGGCAAACACATCATTGTTACACCCAGTGACCAGATCATCTTCAACATCTGTTGGCATAAGCATGTAACTTGCAGTGAATGTTTCCCATTGAGAAAATCAAGCCTATAGCGTTCCATAAATGTTTTGCCTTCTGGAAGAACCTGTTTACCATATTTGAGTAAATTCAGAAATGAAAAATAGCACAATAGATAAAAGTTCAACGGTTGACTCGGAACCAGGTGATGTGCCCTTTTCCCACTCGCTTCCCATGTAGTATCTAGAACCTCTCAACCTTGATTCGCCTCTCCATCTGTCTCACCCATCTTGGCCTTCATCTCGGCCATTCTCCCGTCCTGTCCTCCCCACACTTCCCAACACTTTCCGCCAAGCTTAGCCACTCTGCCTCCTTCTTTTTAAACAGCAAAAAGCAATTCCTCTCCCTTTGTCAGGGCAGTTGGCACTAAGCCCTTAAGTAGGGATTTTCTGGTTTGGCGGGAATGCCATTAGGCAAGCGGCCGATGACGTGCCGTGACTGACGTGCCGAATCTTTTTGATGTCGTGATGTCACAATCCCGCCGAGGCAGTGGTTATGATATTGTTGGCGTCCCTAGAATGAGGGGGCTTTAGTGGTCATGTCAGAAGTAAGTCTTTATAAATCCTTTATGGCACAGAAATATTAAGCTTCTTTGGTGGTTCAGGGGCAGAGAGAGAAACATGGCGGAACGTGAACACGGAAAAATAAATAAGATACTGACACACAGCCACCCGCTAATACTATACACACACCTTTCCTTAGCAAGAAACACTTTTTAAGAATAGCCAATTTGCAACTGCTTATTTCATTTTTCAAACTCATAAGATCTTTGAAATCTGAAGGAGTGGAAGTGACTGAATCATTGCATGCTCTGATTTAAAAGACCTTTGCTTCTTTTTATTAGCCCAGTCACTCAAACATAAGTGGCATAACTGCAGGACATTGGAGTATCCGTATTTCTGGTGCCTAAGTATATTTTAAAAATACAATAATCCAATCAATGATGTACAATATGCAGAAATGCGTAATATGAGCGTAGAAATGCATATGTGATCTGCTTGTCCTTTAATAGGCACATAAATGTCCATTAAAATTGCCCGTTAATTCTCACAGAACACACACTCATCTTGACTTTTTAATGTTTCTTTTCACACAGCCCCTCCACGGTTTACTCGAACTCCAGAAGACCAAACAGGCATCCAAGGCGGAGTGGCATCGTTTGTTTGCCAGGCTGCTGGCGAACCACAGCCCAAAATTGTGTGGAACAAGAAAGGCAAAAAAGTCAGCAACCAGAGATTTGAGGTATGAGCCCACTGCCCTAATTATCGATAATTTACTTATTTCTGTCATTGCATCCGATGAGAACAAAGCTTTTCAGGTTTTTCATGAGAAACAGATCAAAAACAAGTCTCTCGATGAACATGGTTGATTTTTTTTTTTTTTTAAATGCATGTTTCATTCAAAAAAAATGCATGTACAATAAATCTTGTCAGTTCAGGAAGTTTTCCCTTATTAGAAGAAATTTACATAGGCCATGATACACCAACAAGCCTCATAAAATATAAGTACAGTATATGTGTTTGTCTCCCCCCGAAATTAATACTGTTGTGTTTAGCAGCAACCCATACAATTGAATTTTACAATAGGCCCCTTGGAAGAGTTTTGAAATTCAGTCGTTAACACTTATTCATCTTAATGAGAAAGCCTTACTGATGGCCTTACACTGTGTCCTTATACAGTATGTACCCTCTTTGGACACGTCGTTTAAAGTAACCTGCGCTATAATATTGAGATTCTGAGCTATGACAAGCACTGAATCAAATTCCTAAGTGGTCCCTTGCTACTTTGTGCCTCATCTTTGGTGCTTTGTGGGTTTTTTTTTTTTCCCCCAAAAAAAACCTATTGTGGAGAGACACGTGGTTTCCTGCATGCCAAACAGACGAGTTGACTGAAATGTAACACATGCCATAGGCACTTCTCCGACATCTACCTTGAGTGGAGCCTTTAGCTGGCCAAACATGCCACAGAAGCAGAGTTTACACTCAAAATTCCAATGTATTCCAAAAGCAGTTTATTTCTTTTGTCCTTTTACTCCTCCCTCTCCTTCTGCCGAGCATTCGAGTTCTGACTCGCTCGTGTGAGCATCATGAACAAGACTGTTCAGGCAATCTGTAAATCAGCTCATGGGCATTCCTACAAGAGACATGATTGGCTCCCAGTGCAAAATTGACCAATGAAGGCAGGAGTCAATCACATGTCTTGTAGGAGTAGCCGTGAGATAATTGACTGCCCAGTCTTGTTTATGAAGTTCACACGAGTGAGTAAGAAACCAAACGTGCGACAGAAGGAGAGGAAGGAGAAGGAGGATGAAAGAAAGAGTTGGAAAGATATTACTTAGTGTTCTTTTGTAATAAATAGGAATTTATAGTATAAACGCTGCTTCCTTGTTATTATGTTTTGTCAGCTATGGAGTACACTCTAGGTCGACGTCCAAGGTCCTTCAACCCTTCGTGTTCCCCATTACGGCCAAGGGATGGAAACGGGAAGGGATAACAGTACATTTACTGTATACATATATATATATATACATATATATATATATATATATATATATATATATATATATATATATATATATATATATATATATATATATATATATATATATATATATATATATTAACATGTGCAACCAACAATTTTGTATACTTTAATTTGAAAAAAAAAAAAATCTCAGCCTTGTGGCCAGCTTGTATAAAAATACTGTTCTATTTTTTGTGCTTGGTAAAATATGCTACATACAGTATGTGGGATTTTTCAGAGGATAGATTAAGGATTTATTTCCTCTAAAATGCCTCTACAAGTCAATCTCAGAAGGAGACACTGAACCTTCCCCTCTGAGTGTCACTCAGAGGTCAAGGCGCTTTTGAACCATGATACGTTTATTTTCCTCCCTAGTGTCTTCTTATTTTTGATTAAACCACAGAGGTTGTCTTTTTAATCCAGAATAGCTAACAGCCCTGTCCTTTGAGGGTTGCTATGGGAATTTTTGATTCATTGGATTTCAGTCTGCAGAAGCCTTATGAGAATTCAAAATCTTGATCCCTTAAATTGCATGTACCATGGTCAAGGGCATTTTAATCCAAGAAGTCGAGTCCACCAAATGGTTTTACAGATCCCTTACACATTGCATGAAAATGACATCAGTGATTTCTGATCACTTTTCATCATAACGAGCGGGTTAGGGTTAAGTTTAAGTTTATTTTAGGGGACTCATCGGTGGAAGCCATCCGGGATATAACCCTGAATAGAGTAGTGATGACTCCTTTACTTATTGGCTTATTCATTGGCTTTATCCTTTTCATATTGGATTCTAATGAAAAACAGGCATAAAACTATATCAAGGTAATGACTAGCAACTCTTTCTGAAATAGAATATCTTATCAAATATCAACAAATGGGGCTGCATAGAACCTATTACTGTAAAGAACATTTTTGGGTTGACTTTCCCTTTAAATAACTTGTTTATTTAAATTCGTATTACTTTGATAACAAATTATTCTTTTTGGTGAAACCCTAAAGAGTATTTCTTCTTTTACACAGGTAATTGAATTTGACGACGGGTCTGGCTCTGTCCTGAGAATCCAACCTCTGAGAACTCCCAGAGATGAGGCTATTTACGAATGCCACGCCTCCAACTCGGCAGGCGAGCTCACTGCCTCCACCAGACTGAGTGTGCTACGAGGTCAGTGGCGTCACATGCACAAATAAGATTGTTTTGCATCCATTTGCTTAGCATAATTTTCCAAATCTGAAGGCTCAAATCTGAGTCAGAAAGCTCACATGAAATCACAACGTTACATTTTATTTTCTATTTTACCTTTGTGTCTGATCAAGTATTACTGGATATTGGATATGATTTAACATACTGTCACCACTGATTATTTCTTAGAATCAATTATTCCATCGATTAAACAAACGATAACCAAAAAATAACCGATAATTGAGCCGATCACAGGTCGGAGACAATATGCTTTCATATTGCACTGTATATAGAGTATTAACAAAAACATTTACAGTACATCATTCTTATAAAATAAATCATATTTGCCATGATTTAACAATCTTTGTCATGCCCAAAACTAGCAGAAATGCATAGGTAAAAACATTAATGACCTCTTCAAGACAATTACCAATTTTCTTGTTTATTTAGTATTGTTTGGGGTTAGGATTACCCATGTTTTGGGGAATGTGAGAGGTAACCCGAGTACCAGGGAAAACCCACGCAGGCACGAGGAGAACATGCAAACTCCGCACAGGAAGGCTGAAGACTGTGAAGCTGAAGTACTAACAACTCTGGCGTCATGCCGCGTGACAACTACACAACAAACAAGCATTCGCATCTTACAGTCCATAAATTACGCTAAAAGACAATCGGTCAGTTTACATGAAGAAATACAGTATCGTTAAAATCATTAAATTGTTAAATATGGTTGAGAGGCTGAGCATAGACTTCGTTTTTTTCATTCGTCAACATACTGGTTCTCAAGAAAATTCTCACAAAAATCTACCCATACAGGCCATTTGTGGTTCTGAATGATTTCTCCATAGGCATAATGCTACCATTGTCTGGACCTTACTCACAGTCCCAAGTATAGTGAGTTATACTTTTCATTTCCATTCTTATAGACTGTAAATTAGAAATATTAATGCTGACAAAGCTGAAAGGTCGGAAGCGGGGTCTCTTTAGAAGTCAATAAGTGTAAAGGCTGTGTCCGCTGCACAACATGCTTTTGTTAGTGTTAGCAGCAGTCCATTAATGCAGATGGTGATGTTAGTGTTAGTGGAGTCCATTAGGAGAACATTATGCACCGGTAGTCGGAGGCTCAAGAGTGTCTTAGCGAGTGAAGCCGCTCAAGTGTGGATAATCACACCGGCTGCCTTTATAGTCCACGCTCGTGGAGGAAAGGACAAGCGGCCTATTGTTTTGATCCTCTCATTTCACTCTTGTCTTTCTGAAGCACTGTACACAGAGTCTACGTGTCATTTTTTCTTATCAGAAATGCTCTTACCTTTCCTCTTTCTCACACTCAACTCTCGCGCCACATGCTCTTCCGCACAACGTCTAAATTATTCACATCAGATGGCTCTTTGCACATTCTGCGCTCTTCATCCTCATTGCATGTTGTGTGTGTGTATGTGTGTGTGTGTGTGTGTGACCTTGGTTTTTGCTACGTGGTGGGGACCAAATCCCGGATTTTACTGTGGGGACCTCTTGCACTTGTTGAGACCATTTAGGTTGACCCCAAAGGTTCAGGCCTCTTTTGGTGAGGCTTTCAGAATATAGGTTTGAATAGGATATTGATTGGAGTTAGAGTAAGAGTTAGGGTTAGGTAATCTGTTCTGATGGGAAGGTTAAGGGTGAGGAAATGCATCATCTCAATGGGATGACCCCACTATGATAGCAAATAAATATGTGTGTGTGGGTGTGTGCATGTTCAATGGCGCTTACACATCTGTCTCTCTTGACGGGAACTTATCCCATCCTCTTCTACAGTCTACATCAAGAGCATGTCGTCCCTGCAAATGAACATATAGAGACGGTCCCAAACACACGTTCATCCCGAGTGTGAGATTGTTATTCTCCATTTTAAGATTAGTTTCTTTTGTCTCTACTGAGGTGTCACTGTTTTGTTTCTGTTGTTGATTTGGAAACACAGTTTCTGCTAATAAAACTCGATAGGCTGTTAGTTCAAAACTTTAGTTAAAAGCACTCTCACACACAAGTACACGCACACATGTATAAACACGCGTGTCAGTCGTATGTCCCCACCCTGCCTCCGTCCAGCGACGGAGTGCCTGACAGGAGGGATGTGATGCTAAGGTCAGCCGGTTTAATTACTGAGGATTACAACCAGTCCAATTGAAATCTTGGAATTCTGGAAAAGCTGTGATTGGCAAAGGTTGAATTAATGTTGGACAGAATTCACTCACTTTAGACGGAATAGAATAGAATAGAATAGAATAGAATAGAATAGAATAGAATGCCCAACTTATAATATGTTATGTTATGTAATGTTACAAAAAAACAAAATCATAAAAAAATCGTACATCTATTTTAATGTTTGCTCTTATTTATATTACTGAAATTCCATTTAAAAGGCATTCCTTAACACCTAAGTGCTCACCAGCCAAGTGCATTATGTAAGAATTTAATGAATAAGGAACTCATAAAAAAGCTTCACAATTATGTATATCCTCATAACTGAGGCGGACGTATTAACCACTCTTCCATTCTGCCATAACAAACAAAAAAGAGGGTCACTTCAGGCAAGTCAAGGCTGTGGTCAAACTATATAACTGCCAAGTATAATTGGGATTTATTTATTCATCATCCAAGGTTTCTATTCACAGAAGTGTTCCATCTCTGAAATATGATATCGTACTCTAATGAAAACATTTGAAGACTCTCACTCCGACTCGACTGTCATCGATATGATGGTATGGAGAGGCTAGTCAAAATGAAAGAAATACAATTGCAGGTTTAATGTAACAGATATGTCCTAAGGTCTGAGGTTGTAAAGTGTTTTTATTTTTTTTCCTGTCTAGTAAATTATCATATTGACCTTAGTTTAATGTATTAAATATTCAGTAGTCTTGCACTCTCTCCTAAGCTCTTTCAATCCTCTGGGTAGACTAAAATGTCAGGCAAATTCAACATTGTGAAGAATTTGCAGCTGTAAGTTGTCAAACCAATTGCGATGCAATATGATAATCACACTTTTATTTTATTGTGTCAACCCCCCTGCTGGTAAGCGTGTCATGAGTAGTTGAGGCAGTCAGAAGAACGTATTGCACTTGGGCCTTCTGATGCTTTTGTTCCCAGAAAGGCAGTCCTTCACTTTTACAGATGAGAAATCTAGTGAGCAAATGCGCGCACATTTCATTTTGGATCTCCCATAAAGCAGATGCAGCAGTTTGCGAGGCACTTCCCATGACTGTGAGACTGCCTTTGTCTATGAGCTGTGAAATTATCTGGACTGAGCTCAGTGGAAACACTCAAGTGGGAGCACATCCAAATGAAACAGTGGGAGGCTCCGTCAACACGGGAGCGTTGGGTTACTCGTCTGTTCTGACCTCAAGAAGCTGCAGCGTTACCCCGAAAACACTTTGGTGTTGCTTTACACTTGTCCTGATGGTGGATGACAAATAGCTTGTGTTATACATGTGCTAATGTCCTCACTCTTCCTTTTCTAGGGCTTTTTTTTTTCAAGCAAAACAAAAACGACCGTTTCTAGGAGACACCGTGTTTATCGAGAAGCGAAATCTTTGCTTTTTGGTGTGCTGGGTAAATAGTGGTGAGGAGTGCCTGGAAATGACGACTCTCTGCCTAAATAGGGATAGCCAGATGAGAGAGTGTTTCAAATTGTAACCTTTATTTGCAGTGACATTTCACAAGACATTGTGAAAGGATTTACCGGATGAATTATTACCACAAAAAAATCTTTGACTCCCAGGCTGTCAGGCAAACTACTTATGCTTTATATCTTAAAGCAACAGTGGTGTCAAAGTCCTGTGTTCTGACAAATTTCGCCAGACTCATTGTTTTGTTCCATTTTCCAGCAGGCCGTGTCCTGATGTGCCATTTGTCTTCTTTTTTTTTTTTTTTTTTACCCCAGTCAGCATATATTACAAACATTTCTTACCCATCGCCCCCTGTAACATAAATGTAATAAAATTTGAACCAACATCTTTTACTGGCCTCTGATATTAAAACTGTTGCGTGTGTGTAATATTAGACAATCATACATTAATGTGCATCCACTATCTTAACAGCCCTCCAAAGCAAAGCAAAACTTCAATGAGTTTTAGTGTCACACCCCTGTTGGTATAATTTCTATAGGTTTTGAATGGAATGTCTAATATAAAAACAAAGTACATTATTCATTCTGAAGAATGTACTTTATATTCTTCGTACATTCAATTGTAACACCTGTCTATCTGTCATTACCAGAAAAGACAGAAATTTACTGCCATTACTGCCTACTGTTGAGAAATAAAACTGTAATGGGTGTAACATTTTTAAAACCTGGTATTTTTCTGTTTAAAATGAGGTCAAGCATTGAAAACACTTTATAATGTCACGCCTGTTGACAATCAAATTAATGAAGCATTTTTTTTGTCCAAACAAGTGTGTCTTTAAACACCTCTAGCTGTGTGCGACAACGCATAATTGTGACAGGGAGCAGCTTTTTTTTAATCATGCATCCACACCATTCAGCACAATGTCCCACCCCAGGTAGATGAAATAGAATGCATTATCGCTGCCGATGAGAGGCTTTCTTTGAAGTAAGTGTTTGCATAATGAAAGCGGGGTGAATCACGATTGTAATGCCGCATTCACTCCCTTGTGCGCTTGCTTCATGTCTGTCTGTTTTATCCTACAAAGTACTTTTTTTTTGGTCCTGTGTTCCTTCCCTGGCCGCGCTATTCAATTTCTTCTTCTTTTTTTTTTGTGTAAATGCAGCTGTTTTCTATCCACCCGCCCACTGGCACGTGCTGGCCATCATCCGAACACCTCATCTTGTTGGGTTTATGATGTCCATGTTTCCATTTGTTGGTGTTATGATTGATTGAAACTGGAGCTGTTAAAAGGCCACACACATATGCGCCTTCAAAGCTACTGTCTCACGACACGCTGGCTACAGTTCGATGGTTTAGTACCAAAATTAGCATCTCCTTGGCGAGGTTCAGTGCTAGGATTTCCCGTTAATGAGGCTCGGTGTGGTTGAAAGGGAGCACAAGGGATACAGTTTTTTTTTTCTTTTTAAATGGTGCAGGGGGCGGGGGGGGGGGGGGGGGGGGGGTAAAAGATCAAACAAATGCACAGAACAGCAGTCTCTTTCCTCGTGTTTTTTTTTTTTTTTCGTGAATGACTCATCAGTCTGTTGATTTATTGTAACCCACCAGGGAATATATTAGACACATGATGATCCAGACACATTTTTGTGGAACATAGGTAATTGGGGGTTTTTTGTTTGTTTTTTTTAATCGTGGTAAAATTGTGTAAGTAATCATACATGAGATGTCATTATGGGCCAAAAATATATCCCTTTTGTCAATTTTTGAAGTTGTTTTTTTTTCGACGGATAGATTAAAAGTTAATTTTATTAAAATTAATAAATTTAACAAATTAAATTAATTTGAAATTTGAAATTAAAAAATAACAAATTAAATTAATTTGTTAAGATTAAAAGTTAAGTTTATTTAAGATAACCTTATTTTCGCAATCTGATGTATTTTCTAGCAACTTTAATGATACGTCTAAAGCATCACAAACAATCAAAGATGGCGAGTAAATTGTTTTCATCTACAACTATTTCTAGTTTTTAAAAGGCACCCTAAAAAAAGTATACAATAGTTGGCTCAAAATTAAGCCTTAACTATACTCAATAAGTATACTCTGTATGTTTTTGATAAATCTAACCTATTTTTTTAAAAAGATTTATGATCATGACTAATAATTACTCAGAAAAGTTGATTCATCATTCATGAATGATGTATGAACAGTTGACTCAAAAGTCTGAGGAGTCAGTCAAGCATCATAAAAAAAAATAATAATAAAACACACACAAAATCCAAAGGCAAAAAAATAAAAAGTTAATGCAATAATCAATGGGATGATTTTTGCTCAACCGTGCATTATGTGGCGTGCTTGAGGTGGCACTGAATTACTCTGATTTGCTTGCTATAAAACATTTTTCACAATTACCGGTAGGTGTGCATCTGTGCAAATGTGTTTGTTTGATGGAAATACTATCCAAAAGTAATGTAATCTCTGTATGCAACATCATACGCTATTGTGTGTTTACATAAGGAATGATGCAACAGGCAAAAACTCTCCCCATCTCCGTTATGGAGGTTTTTTTATTTGTGTAACAAAGTTGTTTTAAGATGTTACGTCTGTTGTACTATTATAAAACACTACTATATACTATGAACACAAAACCCATCTTAGCTTTACCGCCACACAGTTTGAATGCCATTTATGTGTGTTGTCACTTACAAAAGACATTGTGGTCAATGTTCGCAAATTAGCATCAAACCAAATCCATTAAATAGCTTGAAAAGGACTTGTTATGTGCGCTCTGCCTCCGCATGTTAGACACAAGTTAGCGGACCAAGAATTGTTGCATAGCACAAATCGATCTTAACACTCCAATAAGGGATGTAATGTCCCATCCAAGCAGAAACCAGAGAAACTACTGCTCGCCAAAGCTTTCTTGGTAGGTAGCTTATGTGATGGTGATTTTTCAACAGGCAGTGGAGGAATACTATTTTTGTCTGTTTAGAGTGGAAGCGGTTTGGTTCAAATTCACGACAAAAGGATTTAAGAGAATACCTCATTGAGTTTCGGTAATTGCAAGCGCAATCATGACAATGTGATGTCATCATATAAGAACAGTCCCCACACAAGACTGAAATTTCCCAGAGGATGAAACCATAATATCGCCATCCACATTTGATCCTGCTTTATCCTACGTGTGATGCAATGCTTTTTAATCCTAATACATGATGGTGCTCCGCGGGTTTATATAAACAGGTAAAAACAAGGCGCACCTCCGTTGTGACACTTGTCTGTAATCCTTGCAGAGGACCAGCTGCCTTCGGGGTTCCCCACCATCGATATGGGTCCCCAGCTGAAAGTGGTGGAACGCTCTCGGACCGCCACCATGCTCTGCGCGGCCAGCGGGAACCCCGACCCTGAAATTACTTGGTTCAAGGATTTCCTGCCAGTCAACACATCCAATAACAATGGACGAATCAAGCAGCTGCGCTCAGGTAAACAAGTACTTCGCCCTGTAGCTCTTTAAATCCCTCATTTAGTTCCACCTGAAGAGCTTCGATATTCCCCAGTCCTTTTTATATTTCTGTTTGCCTTTTGTGAACCTTGCCTCGATTGCTGTTCCACACACTTCCTGGCGTTGTTCCTGGCCGTGTTCTTCTGTTGTCCCTCTCTGCTGCTGCTGCTGCTGCTGCTTTGAGTTGCCTTGGATGGTTGCCAACCCCTGTGAACTATTCTTGGACTTTGAAAGTGAAAACTCCCAATTTTTTCTGCTTTGCTCCAAACACTCTGAGGCCTTCCTGTGCAAATCACCATCACAGCAGGGTTTAAGACTAAAGTAACAGTAAGTTTGTCAGGACAATTTTTTTCTTTTGACAAACTTCAAAATATAAACCCCAGGTGATGGTGGCGTGTTTTAAGGGAATTGCCTCTTCAAAGCAATCTCACTGCTGTGACTAATCAATTGGATAAAATGATGTTCTTTGTCCTTTCTTTCTTAGAAAATTAGAGTGAAATCATTGTGACAATCTGTGGAATACAAAAGCAAAACTGGACTCACAATTTCGTCTCATTGTATGTTTTTTTTTTGTATAGCCACAGTAGTGTGTAAATCCCCAATAGGTCTTCTCAATCCCTTCTTGCTTACGTACTTCCAGGAATCAACTCTGGACACGAAACCCCCTCTTGTAACTGGTCTCCCAATCGTTTGCTTTTTTGTGGATTAAATAGCCCCTCTTGCTTCTATACCTGCTTGTTTAACTCGCTGGCTCAACCCAAAGTCCTTGCTTATCGTCCCCCGATACCACTTATTTTTAAAAATGGAAACATTTAAAACGTAAGTAATTGTAACGCTACATCTGGAATGTAAAAATTCTGACTGATATCTTCTGTAATTCGTTCATAAATAAGGGTAATGTTTCATGTCATAGATACACAATATACTTTTCTATTTGACATTTTGGGGGTGGAGATTCCTGTGTTTGTCAAGGTGTGTCATCAATGGACCAATTGTAATGCCATGTCTATGCTGTTTCTTTTCTCTTTGTATCTTTTTAACCACAGAGTCCTTTGGTAAGTGCTTTTGTGCCGAGGTCCACACCCTCACTGTCCACTCTTCTTTATACCTTTCACTAATGTTGCTGCTCTTCCTACTGCTGCTCACCTTTACAACACTGAGGAGTTATTAAAACGCATGGCATGCACTTTACTAACTGCTACAATGGACACAGTTAACCATACAGACGCTATCCTGCGATATTTTGATTTCAAATGAAAAGCAGAATACATGTAGTGATACACATAGATACACATAAATGCAAATTCATCGTTATGACATTCCACATAATTCAGTCACTTGGGCTAGACCTACACCATCACCTGTGCACCTGCAGCCTTTCCACACCTAGGGAATTATACAAACTCTCTCCTCACACTTTGCCAATTTACTTTTTCCACTCCTTCACTTATTTAATTATTCCTTCCCTCACTCACTCTGTCATTCACTCACCTACTTACTTTCTCCCTGCTCCACCTTATAGAGTTACCGGTCAATAAGCCATCAACTCTAGATGTCTGTTAGGTAGGCCTTGAGCGGAGCCACTGTAAGAAAATCAATGAGTACTCGATTTCAGACTTCTAGACAGTGACTGTACAGTGTAGCCTCTATAAAGCTAAACTTGTTACCACCGGTTTTCAATACCCAACAAAAAATCCTGTACTGACATCTTTTTCACAGAATTCCTTATGTTTAAACTGCCCAGGCATACTGCACATATGATCCTTACTTCTCTTGTGGCTTTTATAGCTGCCATTGCTTTTAGAATTCGCTGCTTGAAGAGCTCCGAACCACGTTTCCGACATTAAGCGAATGGTCGTATTCGCTAGTTTTTGAAATAATGCCGTCATCCTATTCTCTCAAATTAGTGCACTGCGCTGAAAAACTGCAACTAGTAGACTTGATGAGATGAAAATGCCGTCTTGCCATAGGTAACCAAATTTTCTAAATTAAAAACTGACCCATTATTTTTGATAAAAATCAAAAATGAAATACTTTCATACAAGGAACATGTTGTCGATCTGGTGACCAGCGAATGTGTTATCACCTTAGTCAAATTTGTATCTGACGAAAACTTGAGTTTTGTCATGAGGCTGTTCTGATTTTGTTTTGGGGTTTGTTCCCACTTATTCCCTACAATGTGCTCACAGACTAGTCATTGCACTTTGGTGCCTCGGAAGAGTATTTCGAGATATATTTGAGATTTCCTACTGTGTGACTGGTCATTCAAAGCACCACGGGATGCCCACCACACGCGAAGCAGTACAGTTCTGCTTATCCATGCGGCTATCAATCGTTGAATGCAAGCGTGTTTGTTTTGCAAAACCTTTATAAAGCTGAAAATCAATTTGCACAATATGAAAGGGTATAGTCATAGCTACTAGCAGCAACCGACTTGGTGTTGTTATATGGTGTTAAGTGATTCGTTTTCTAACTTAATTTAACACAAAATATCAATCAAGTGACAAATTTAATCGGTTATTATGAAATCATTAATTAATTGATATCCAAAATTTTCCCCAAAGTCCTTACACTTGTGGCAAAGTCCTTACAAAGTGGCATTCTGGTCGACACGGTCGCATTCTGATCCCATGGAGCTTCAGCTTGTAACGACAGCTGAAGTTTCAGCTTTTTATAAAATTCTTCAATGTCAGAACCTCTTATGGTCACTCCAGATAAATACTAGCTCCATGGTATATCGCCTGCCTAATAGTGTTAAGGTTTCGGCGGTTGGAACGCAAACGGGCAGATCTTCTCAGATTCGGATCCACATGGGGGACACTCAGTAACCCATCTCCTTATAGCGCTGCCACTCTGTCTTTCTACAAGCTGTCTCTTTAAGCTTATTCTGTCCGGTTGAAATTTTCCGGCTCTTTCTTTGTTTTTGGCTCTAATTTGGTTCTTCTTTCCAAGTTACTCCCTCAGTTCTGTCAGTATCCCTCCCTTGCCCCTTTCCCCTTTCTGTGGCACTAACATTTTCTTCTTCTTCTCCCTCTCTAATCTCGTGCATTCATTGCCCACTCAGGTGGCACGCCCATACGAGGTAAGACTGCTGGGAGGAGCAACGTGACACAGTGGCCTGATTCCATTCCAATCCTCTGCCGCCCCTTGCCCCAATGTAGGAAGCAGCTCAGGATGAGTGAATCTGCGTTGCCGTCGTGGCAACCAACCACTCATCCGGCTGCTTCGCATCTGCAGTGGGAAGAGGAGCAAGAGGGGGGGGGGGGGATTGGAATTGAGCGAACAATTCATTACACTATGACTTTTAATCAACTTCCCGCTTCTCGTCTTTTCATTATCTGCTCATCTGTTCATTTTACCATGTCAGCACCACACTCGTTTACATAATTCCATTGCTTCCTTCATCATCATATCGTGATCCCTCTATTGTGCCCATCACTTTAATATCACTTAGCTTCTAACATTGACCTTACCTTCAATTGAAAGCATGGTGTGTTTTTATGTTCCGTAGTTTAGGGTGACAATATCACATTTTCGTATTTTTTTTTTTGATGACCTGATTTCTTTCTCCTTTTTGGGGGGAGTGGTTTTGACCTAAACTTGAACCAACCCCCTTTCTCTCTACCTGGTCTATATTTACCCAGTCAACGGTCCCAGTTTTGTTTTCCCTCCCAGCTGTTATTCGCTCAACTCAAAATGTCCAGATGGTGAAGACACACTTTTCGACATTAGTGTGCTTGCGTATACACACACACGCATCCATACATACATGCGAATACACATTTGTTTCATCATGAGATTTTGTCCTCCCCCAACCATTGCTTTCTCTCTTCTCTCTCATTACTGATAAAAAGCCCCAAACAACCACTTTTTTGATAAAGTTTTTATGGGCGCTTTTTTGCCTTCCAACACCATCTAAAAAACCTTCTGGTTGACTTTTTTGACAGTTTTTCTATTTTCAGGGAGTGAGAAAGCATCGGCCCCCTTCCAAAGGCTTTGCGTATGTCGTTTAATTTTTATTTTAATCTGTTGGCCTTGACAAAGGTCACTTGATTCATTTACCACTTTTATTGGGTGTGCATTTAATGACATCACACTCCTGATCCCAATGGTGGATCTGATAAAGTCAGGGTTGTATAATTTGCCATGGCAATGGTTTTGACCAGTGATGTAACTGCAACTCATTTTTCAGACAATTTTCAAAAGGCTATTTGTGACTGGATTTCTCAACATGTTGACTGCTTGGTTTATTTATTTCTCTCTTGCATGAAGAACCATATTCCCTTTTAAGGACCTTTTGTTTTCCTTTGGTTTCTAAATCAGGATGCTGACCTTTGTTTTGAGGAGATTTTTGCTGACAATGACAGAAATGTGTCCCCATTGAACGGGCTCTTTTTTAGCCCTCTTCTTCACCGAGTTCACTTTTTGCTGATATTCAAACTCATTTGTCCTTTATGCTAATAATTTTTTTGTGTCTGATTACAATGCTTTTGCGACCGTTCATTCAGTGTTTTTTTCTTTTTGTCCTCCTCTCTGTATATATTTTTTATCTCCTCATTCCTGCATCCAGGTGCACTGCAGATTGAAATGAGCGAAGAGTCTGACCAGGGCAAGTATGAGTGTGTTGCCACCAATAGCGATGGAACTCGCTATTCCACACCGGCCAACCTCTATGTCCGAGGTAAGAGGAGAACTTGAAGGCCACTGCGACCAAACCATAAATCACATATGCAAATGTGTGTAAAATTGTAATCAAGCGCCAAAAATGTCATTGCTCTTTCGAGTTTACAAATGATGATTGAAGCAATGCTTGCTTGAAGCAGAGTTACTGACACATCCAGAACTTTACTGTTTCTGGTCTTGATTTTTGTAAATATCCTGAATGAGTTATATGCAATACATAGGCTTTTTTCTACTTCATGAACAGTTTTTGAACAGTTTTGCCAATCGATTGTCTGCACCAGAGGTGCCCAATCTCTTTTTTTTGTTTTTTTTTTCTGCATGCTGGGGGTGGGGGGTGGTCTTCGGCCTGCGAACGGGTTGGAAGCACAGAGCGTTATCGGCATTAGCAATACTAATGGATGGATGTAATCCATGTAATGGATTCTTCAACCCGACTACTGTAACTGTGTTTAATTGCTTTGAGCATTAAAAATATTAATGTAAAAATCTACTCAAATGATACATTTCTCTGTATATTTTTATACCCAATGGCATATCATTTAAGGTATTTCCGTTTCAAGCCATAAAAGCAAGGGTTCCAAAACAAGAGACGTCTTTCCATAGTTAACGCAGGGCTGAGTGTTTGTACTGACGCTGTTAATCTCTCTGCCATCCCTTCTTAGCCTTTAGACCTCCAAGAGAAAACAAATCATCGTCTGGTTAGGACTTTTTCTGTCTCAAGCCAAAATCTGACAGGCGCCTTACCTCTCCGGGCACTTTAAGAGCACGCGTTCTCACACATGCCCGACCGATGTTATGAATTTTGAAGACGATTTTAATCCGGAGGCTTTTTTGCTCTGTTGCTACCCCAACCAACACAGAAAAAAAGGGCAACCTTTAAACAGCCTGATTGTTGTTCGCCCCGGGGAACTAGAACACACACAACTGGATGTACAGTTTTTAAACACATGAATGTCATAGACTAACAGATGTATACATTTACACAAACAATGCAGTGGTGTGTGTCAATACTTGCAGCGTTCAAAAATATTCAAAGGAGTCTTTGACAGGCTTTTTTTTCCTGCTTTTTCTTTGGAGCTTCCCCTCTTGTCTGTTGCCACGCTCCTCTGTCTAACGTGTTTTCTCTTCCTGTCTCTTCTCTGATATCGGCCATTTTCCTCTCTTTACCCGCCTGCTCCTCTTCCTTTCGCCGCCCCCGTTCTGCCCTAACTCCCTCGACAGAGCTCCGAGAAGGTTGGTACTGTGAAGGCATAGTGTGACTCTATTGAATCTCCGTATTGAGTGTTTCTTTTGGTCGATTAAGAAACCATCTGTGTTGGTGTTTTCTGCCTGGTTCATGTGCTGTGCAGTTTTGTTTTATTTTTTCTGAGTGCATGTGCGTTTCGTTCTACTTTGTTTTGTGGGTATCATTTATATTTTCATGCATAAAATATTTATTTCCTGGTGCGAACACCATAAATAAAACATTTCCATCTCACATGCGCCCATGTGGTGACTTACCTTCCTGTTGGAATGTTTGCTGTCTTTTCTGATTGCCGCGAAACTTCATTTGAAAGCACGTGGCACCCTGAAAACGCATGCACGGGTCCCTATTGTGATCTGCGGTGCTGCACTTTACTCAACAACACACTCATAAATGTCTAATGGTGCTTCCTTTTCTGCCTTTCTGCTTCTATCGCTCCACGGTCCAGTGCGCCGCGTCCCCCCTCGATTCTCTATTCCTCCAGCGGACAGCGAGATCATGCCAGGGGGCAACGTCAACATCACCTGCGTGGCAGTGGGCTCACCCATGCCCTATGTAAAGTGGATGTTGGGAGCGGAAGACCTGACTCCAGAGGATGATATGCCCATCGGCCGTAATGTCTTGGAGTTGACGGATGTGCGTCAATCTAATAATTACACTTGTGTTGCCATGTCAACACTCGGTGTTATCGAGGCCGTGGCACAGATTATTGTGAAAGGTGAGTATCACGCGGGGAAAGAGAGAAAACTACTGGGCGGAGAGACTTGAAGCAAGTAAGAATTGAGGAAAGGGCTTGACCTTGTACCCTATAAGTCTTTCATTCCTTTTGTAATATACTGGGCACTCTGAACCTTTCCATCGAAAACACAACAAAAATAGTCAAAGCCTTAAGTAAAGTAAATTCTTCATAAGAAATAAAGGAATGGCATTTAAAAAGAGATTGTGCAATTAGTCATAAAAGTGTCTAAACTTGTTTTGGTGAGCATTTTATAGGGCTTCAGCCCAGTTAGGTAAATTTAGCTAGAGCCGATCACTCTCAACGGAAGAGCTGTGTGATTCCCCCTAGCCCGCTGGTTTTTAAACTTTTTACAAGTACCCCCTCAAAAATACTTGGCTCGTCAACTACTGCCGTCAAGAATCCAAATCTATAATCCAATAGCAAAGTATGCCGAAATGTTGTGCAGCGTGAACAATAATTTAATCTAATGAAATGGAAAACTGCACCTAAAGATTCAAATGATATGTAGCACACATAGAAATTAAGTATGATGATAACATCGTGCACAGTGTGTACAATAATCTAAGTATGAAATGAAAAACTGACCCTAAAGATTCAAATGATATGTAGCACACATGGGAATTAGGTTAGCTGTGAATCTTCTGTGTTCAAAAGTACATGAATAAATACAATACAATAGAACTGTCTTTAACAATGGTAGTCAACTAGATTTTAAAAACAGTTTAGTCTTGTTTTGGAATGAAGTATTATATTTCAATGAAGTTTGTAAAAGTGTTATAAGTTCTTAAAATGGAACAAACTGCCATGCCTTCAGCTCTCCCAAAGGCCCCTGGTACCCCCGTGGTGACTGAAAGGACTGCAACAAGCATCACTCTCACCTGGGATTCTGGCAACCCTGAACCTGTCTCTTATTATATCATACAAGTAAGTGACAGTTATACAAACACACCGACGTGTGCAAGTTGTTACTGCATCGATTGACTCTAGCAATGTCAAATATGTAGCTGCGTGAAAATGAAACAGAATAACATTAGTTGACGCTATAAAAAAGGCTTCCAGTTTCCCCTGCCGGCATTTATTTGTGTAATGTTGTGTGACCAAACGCTCCGTCCGCAGATCATCCTTCATCTTGTGTCATAAATCATGGAGTGTGTTGGTTTAATGCCGGCGTGTTATTGTGTCTTATATCTTGATGCACTCTCTCTTGCTGCAGCATCGTTCTAAAGGCTCTGAGGACCCCTATAAAGAGATTGATGGCATCGCCACCACTCGCTACAGTGTGGGTGGCCTGAGCCCTTACTCCCATTATGACTTCCGTGTGGCAGCTGTTAACACCATAGGCCAGGGTCCCTCCAGCGACGCGGTCGAGGCTCGCACAGCAGAGCAGGCGCCCTCCTCACCTCCCCGACAAGTAAGGGAAACGCCTCCAACTTTCAAAGTGACTTGTCAGGCATCATAAATCGAATGTAACTGAGTATCAATGTTATATTTTCAATCTTGGCCTTAACGTCGGAATGTGGTATTTAAATCTGTGGTAGTCAAAAGTATGATTTTCTGACAAAGGATACTTTGTATTCATAGTAATCTATTTGCTTCTGAGATGTTATTGTGAACAGATCTTTTTTCTCCTATATCTTTTCTGTGTGTATGGCAGTCCTTCAGATCTTGACACGGGCCAAAAATTCTGCTCCTTATTTCGATTATGGTAAAAGAATAGCTGTCATGGTTGTCATTTATGTTTAAAATAAGATGAACTTTTTGCTGAAATCTGGTTGTGATTCTTTTGTTTTACTACCAACAACTGGTGGAACCCCAGTGGGATAGTTTTTCATGTTCTTCAACCATAGTCGTTGAAGGCCCGATGGCACTACTTTTTTTTCTTTTTAAGCCTTTGATTTTCAACATGATTGCTCCATTGTTTTTTCGTCACTGCAGCTGTGGCGATTAATTGAAGTCATTGCTCACATGACAAAGCAAAAACTCACTCCCAAAATAAGAAACTTTCTCCAGTCAGGGCTCTCCTAATCATTGTATTTAAAGGGATAATTTACTCATTGAGCCATTTTAAGTAATAAACAGTTCATTTTTCATCTGCATTTAATTTGATAACTTGTTTCATGTACAATTGATAGCTTTAATCACACATTTTGCCATTTGCTGTCGACTGAAACTGTAACCACCAATCACGGCTCAGCGTGAACACATCACAAAATATTCACTTTTGACCTCTGAAAATAACTAATTAAGTAATGTATCCTCTTGAACTTAGACAACCTTTAATTTGTGGTCATATAGTCTACTCTCGCTCTTAAGTGATGGCTATTCGGCTGACAGGTCAGAGGTCGCATGCTGAGCACCACAACGGCCATCATCCACTGGGACGAACCAGAGGAACCAAATGGGCAGGTAGTGGGCTACAGGGTGTACTACACCTCGGACAGCACGCTGCCAGTCAACCAGGTATTTATTAATAGCCTGTGAGCGGAGAGTTGTCCTTTCTGTGTCAATGTTTGTGCTCATCCATCGCCTTGTGCTTGGACTCTACGCAGTGGGAGAAGCAGATGGTGCGGAGTGCCAACTTTATCACCATTCAGAGCTTGACTCCCAATAAGACTTATTATATCCGCGTGTTGGCTTTCACCTCTGTTGGAGACGGTCCTCTTTCCCAGGATCTGCAAATTATTGCCAAGACTGGCGGTAAGGCATCAGAATATAGCACATACTGACTTACAAATACTAGGAAATGCGTTTATAATGACCTTGTTTTCCAACGCCTCAGTCCCATCCCAGCCTTCCGAGTTCAAAGGAGAGGCCAAATCTGAGACGAGTATCCTGTTGTCTTGGATAGCGCCACCGCAGGGCGGCCCTGACAACCAGATCACAGGATATGAACTGGTTTATAGGCGGGCGGACGACACAGAGGAGGTGAGCATTGTAGAGGACAAGCTTTGCTCTTTGTTTGTTGACCAGACAATAACTGGACACAATCAAACATCCATTCATTTTCACACAGTGTTTTATCTGTGCCTATTAAAAGAATTTGTATCATAGCTATTACCATTTAGAAAGTCTTGAGCGATGAGTCTCAGTGTTCCTATGTTTTCATGTTCACTTTAGAAGAAAGTGAGCTTTGAGCCAACAACCTCCTACCTGTTGAAAAACCTCAAGCCTTTCTCAGCCTACACTTTCCAACTGGCTGCCCGTAGCAAACATGGCATTGGTGCATATACCAACGAGATTTCCATTGATACACCTCAGACGCGTAAGTGAACTGCATTTTCTAGTGTGTGAATGGAGTGTGTGAAAAGGCTTTATTTGGACAATGCAAAAATAGTGGATATTTGATGGCACTCACTTGAGTGCAACCACCAAGGTCAAACAATGTCTCATTGTGAATACCTATCTCCTATCTGTACCTAAATTCTGTCATTGAAATAAATTAATAGGTCATGAAACTGCTCAAACATTTTATTGTTCCATGCCCCTAAACCAGTGGTGTCCAAACTATGGCTTTCTGGGTGTCCATAAAGTTTTTAAGTGGTCCGTGGCATATGTCAGTTAAAAAAGGCATTTGCTGCTAGTGAAATTGTTTTATATATTGTACAGCTTTTTTCTAAATATGCAAAGCTGCAAATGAACTATTTACAAGCAAACATTTTTCTACGTAACATTGTAGTATTTTTTTCTTTTTTACATGCAAAAATCTCTCTGCTCCAAGACATGATCATATCATCATAATCATGTTAAGATAGACCACTCGTCTATTGGTTCTGAGATTGGTGTAGAGGCAGATAATTTCCTGTGGTTTAAGGGTCTTTGACTACCCCAAAATCTTGTAAAATACTAAACTATTTGACCTTAAGAACATTGTTCAATCAGTACTTAAAAAACAGTAATTCATGAACAATATGAATAACACTGATTTGAATTCGATTTTGTGCTTGATACATTCAAGTGAGAACTTGTCTATTTGGACCTTGCAGCTTGAGCTTTGTGATGCCGATGTGGCTCTTGGAGGAAAAATTTTGGACACACCTGCACTGAACATAACGTTTAAGGGAGGCATGCGTGTTGATTACGTTGTCTCAACTTGTGCATAAGCATTTTTAGTTTGCATTGTTACAAGTAGGCCAACCTAAATTCGGACTTACATTGACCTCAGTTTTGATATTTTCACTAATGTCAATTGTGAATTCCAAAACCTGGCATTGATTCCTTATTGGCTTAAGTTGGTAAAAGTCCTTCCTATTGCTGGATATCAACGCGAGGTCTGTAAGAGTAAAAGTATGGGTGTACAAGGTGAGTGTTTGTAGCTGGAGATGTGATCTCCATCATGGATCAAGGGCTCAGACTTGAGTAAGACAAGTAAGTTCCAGGCAGGTATGTGTGTGTGTTCTAAGCTCTAGTCAGTCTAGTTTGTGTTCCGTCTCTTTGAAGTCATTCACTCTCTATTCATCAGTCAAACAGAAGTCGACACCCATCATTCAGTATCTTTGTTCAGTCATTTTGCTTTCTAGTCAGAGGGCCATTTTTCTTGATAGCTTCTGTTCTCCAGTTTTTTGTTTTCATTTTATGTTTCTTTGTCTTCTGTTCTCTGTCTTGTGTCCGCTCCATTCCATCCCCATTCCTCCACCTCACCCCGATAACAACTTACACACCACCACCACCACCAACTCACACTTACCCAATACAATTCCAACTCTGCCTCCTCAAACTGGCCAACCAGTTCCTTCAGCACCTCCCCAGGACATAACATGCACCAGCCCCACTTCTACCAGCATCCTGGTAAGTTGGGCACCACCACCTGTGGAGTTTCAGAATGGCGTCATTACGGGATACGCCATCCAGTATGCCACTACCGGGGTCAACAAAACATCTAAAAGGATCGATGGAATTCCTACGGAAGGTTCTCCGTATCTCTTGGAAAACCTAGAGAAATGGACCGAGTATGGAATAACCGTGCGGGCGCTGACGGAAGCCGGAGACGGACCTGAGAGTTTACAGCTGATTATTCGCACCGATGAAGATGGTATGTTTTCTTTGGATGTTCTGCCCTGCCGCAATGGCTACCGCTACCCCACTAATACGACTAATGGCCTCCACGCACTTGTGACTAACTCATTGGACAATGCGTTTAATTGTGAACATGATTGAAAACCTTCCCCTTTAACCAACCACCCAAACTGGAAAAACCCTCTTCCCTTGCGAACTGCTTTCCCTCCATCTGCAGCAACCTGTTTTTCCATGCTGATTTTTTTTTTTTAATCAACTTTTCCACTGCTCTCATTTTTACTGCTTTTTGCCCTTTTCCTCTCAAATCCTAGTGTTGGGATTTCCCTTTCTTGGAATAACAAATACTCCTCAATAACTTTGGCTGAACCTTAGCCTTTCCTCACTCCTAATTGCCCTGCCAAATCCCGAACACTTCGGCAGCTGTTTCGAATGTGTTTTAACCACGTTTCATCAGTGTTTTCCTCATTTTGTCATATTTGCAGCAATATTTTGACTATTCCTACTTAATGGGTGATACTCCCAGCGTTCCTACAATAACACTGACTCCAGTTTTATGGGGGGAGAAGTGTAGTTCTTGGCAGCACAAGAGAGGTTTTTTTTTCTTGATAACAGTATTTTCTCTTTGACTGTCTGCCACTGTTTATCTGCCCATGGCGACAAATCCCTTTCTATCTGCCATTCTTATCTTTCTCTACATTTGCTTCTTATCCGCCACTGCTTTTTCCTCCATGTTTTTCCTCGAGCACCCACATGTTTTTCTTTTTTTTTTTTAAACTATTCCAACCTTTTTTCCTACTGAAAATGTAGACTTTTTGGATGGCTGCATTTTTACATCAGTTTTTGTGTATTTTTCTGCCCCCAATCTATTTTTAATGAAAAAAAATACTTCCGCGCTGACGTTTAAGTGCCCATCATCAGTGACCCTTGACCTCTATCCCAAAATGCATTTATAGTTCCAAGTGGTCCTCCTCGAGGGGTGGACGCAGAGACAGTGAACGCCTCAGCCATTAGGGTGAAATGGCGAGCGCCAGCTCCTGAGCTGCAGCACGGTCAAATCCGGGGCTACCAAGTCCACTACGTGAGGATGAATTACGGCGAACCTCAGGGTCAGCCCTCCATCAAGGACATCCTTATAGAGGACTCACAGGTAACACCGCCAGTTGAAATTCTATGAAATTCCATTCACAATGTTATTCACCTTGAAATAATATTTACATTTTTCTGTCCTTTTTTTGTCCATGCTTAGTGGGAACATGACCAGTCAGCTCAATATGTGAGTAAATATTGTTTTAACATTGTTAAATAATCAGAGGAATAAAAAATGAGCTGTAAATCTGTCATGAGAATGTAGTTTTAAATGTCCTCCAATTATTGCAGGGCATTATGTGTTATAGTTCTTGGAGGTGTCTTTGGATGGATGAATGCAGAGATGACCAAAAACAATATACACTCCCCTAAAAAAGTATTGGAACAATGAATCTCATTATGAGACATAAGTGTAACATGTTAATTTCCTCTGGGGTCAGACTCACACAAAATCTTATGCTTGCTGACATGTTGAAGGGCATTCAAATTGATTTCTACCTTTTGCTTTTCCATAAAACACATCAGAGTGCAACAAATTAAACATTCATTTTTAGCAAAATGGTAAATAGAGATTCTGCAGTGTGGAATGTCTTTTTACTAATTCGGGTAATTGGAGTGTAAAATCTACACTATAGGGCATCCAAAGAGCTTCATGGAGCCTCATATTCACTTATTTGAAGAAATTATTTATTGAAACAGTGTATACATCTGAAAAAATGTTTGCTGGTTTTGTTTAAAATGGCTTACTCTTAACCACTGGGAACCAGGCCAACGGTAAAAAACAGACTGGGGGGTGTTATATTCTTTTGGTCCTGTATTAAATCCATCCATATTGTGTCAAACCAGCCTCTTATAGCTAACGCTAAACCAGCTGGGAGGTTTGTCTTTCTGGTCCAACATCCAAGTTGGCAAACTCTCTGTTCTTCCCTATAACTTTGTGTGAGGCGAACAGCAAAGTAACAAAAAAGGTGGTGCTATACTGCCGAGATTCAATAACGTACTGCTTACCAATCAGTCTGATGCTCATTTGTTGGTTAACACACACCTCTGAGCTCTCGCTTGGTTGTCCTGCTTGCCTTTAAACAATGCATGTGCAATTCCCACATACTGAGTCGCCATTCAGTGTGTGCAACAATATGTCATTATTTTTTCTTATTCCAATTAGAAAACTTGTCAATTTCATTTTTTACAGCCACCTCATATCTCAATTCTAACCGTGCACTGCTCTAATTTCCATGAAAGGAATAGTTATACTTATTTTTGAACAGAAGATCGCAAGCTTTTGTTTGGACCCACCAATTTTCATCCAATCAAAAAATATTTCAACATATGACTATGTCCTGATATAGCCTACTACGTTGCTTACCCAAACAGTAAATAGTCAAGTCAAATTTATTTATATAGCCTTTAATCACAAAAGCATCTCTAAGGGATTCACAAATACGACTGTCTTATTGATGTGTATCAGATCCAGATGTGCTATAAATATCTGGAACTTAAAGCTGAACTGTTAATCACTCGGACTGGTAATCTTTTAATGCCCAAGTCCAAATGAGTAGCGAGATGAACAATCAAAGCGCAAAGTATACACTTGGAAAATTTAACAGTATGAAGAGTTCACCCACTGTATGATCTTTAGTTTTGGACATTGTAGCATTTATTTGAAGTAGCCAACATTGCAAAACGTTGGCGCTGACAGAGCACTTACTGTCTTGTAGGAGGCACTTCTTGGAGACTTGACTGCAGACACTTCCTACTCCATTTCAGTAGGAGCTTACACTGCCAAGGGAGATGGCGCCCGCAGCAAACCTGTTGGCGTCTGCACTGCTCTGCCGCGTAAGTTATGGAAATACAATAATTCATTAATGCCATATGCATGCTCAACTACGATTGCTGAATTGTGGGAGGGGACTAGACGGCTCACCCTCTTTTCTCCTCGTTCCTTTTTGTAGTGCCTGAAAAGCCCAAGTTAATGGTTAGCGCGACTGACTCTGGCACCGCTCTGCTTCAGTGGTACCCACCGCCAAATCCCCCAACACCTCTCCTGGGATACCGCCTCACCTTCGGACGTGTTGATGTCCTTCCCTTCACCGTGGTGGAGTTCCCCACCAAGGAGAACCGCTACACAGCTCAGGACATCCACAAAGGGGCCAACTATGTGTTCAGACTGTCTGCTCGTAACAAAATGGGTTATGGAGAAGAGGCAGTTAAAGAAGTGACCACGCCTGAAGGCACCCCAACCGGATATCCCGAAAATATCATCTCAGAGGAGATTTCTGCCAACTCTCTACGCTTGACGTGGAAATCAGTTCCACTCATCGAGCAAAATGGAAAAATTGTCAAGTACTCAGTGCTGTACAAGGATATAAACAGTCGGGGCAATTCCTCCGAAGTTGTGGTGCCCACTCCAGGCTCGAGTGTTTTGTTGGAGGGTCTGAGTGCCGATACTGTGTATGATGTCAGGGTGTGCGCGTTCACAACTGTTGGGCCTGGTCCATACAGCCCCAGTGCCCAGTTTAGGACGCAGCGGCTAGACGAAGGTAGGATTCACACTCAGTCCCTTATAACTCACCTTCATCCTTCAGAAGGGCAGACAAAATTTCCCACTTAGCACCCCAACATGTACATAATCACACATACATCTGATTACATTCTAAGTGTCCTTTTTCATTGTCTTGTCACTGTACTCTTAGACAAAACATCCTTTTCCCAAAGCAAGGTAAGATTCTTGGGTCTGTCCAGTCAATCTGATTGAATGCTGACTCAAGCAAATATGAGAAGATGGCTTGTACTAAAGACTAATACACAGGTTCACCTTTCATCCGGGGCTGAAGCAAAAAAAGAGTTGTTCAAGTTAATATCTTTTTATGTGTCTTTTCCCTTAGTTTTTGCCACCAACTTCAGAGTGAAGGCCGCCATGAAGAATTCTGTTCTGTTGTCCTGGGAGGTCCGTGACAAGAATCCTACCCAGCCTTTCACTGTAAGTTTTAAGGGTGTGTCCAGTAATGATTATTCGATCTTGACACATGAGGTGTGACATAAATTCAAGGATGGTTCATTTTTTTACACACACAGATACATCTTCCATTCTAGTGATTGATGTGTCCATGAATCAAAGCAAGCAAAATATTAATCAAAATAAATAAGAGAGTAGCAGTTGTTGTCAACATGCTGTTTTGTAGAAAAAAGGCACTTTTCTTACAATCAAAACTTAATAAATGTATAAGAAATGACACTTTAAGGTCGCCATTTGCCATTGTGTCCTGTATATTTCTGCGCATTCCTTGCACGGCTATAGGTAGCAGCAGAAATCACTGTTAATAAAATAATTTGAACCGATAATTGTTTTGAATTGGAAATCGATTCTGAATTGGATTTTAGGCCGATAAATCAGAAACCAAACAAATCGTGGCAGATTTTCACCACTAGTAACCAGAGCGAGCATCGGAACCTAGACCAGACTCAGTCTCAATCTGACTGACCCGGAAAGAAACCAGAGGACATCTTGAGAACTGAGAGTCCTGACAAGGTCTCACTTAGAACCTAGATCTAAAACAGATACATCAAAGAACAAACCAGTCACAGCCAGTTACAACAGTAAATACAGGATTCAAACGACAAAGCCGATAAATACCTAAAATGTTCAAAGGTAGCAAATACATGAACTGTAGCAACTAATATCATAACAATGCTATGTTGTCAGTTCGGCCTGCTGTTTAAGCATAAATCAAACGCCTGCTTCATTTTCAGATCCTGTATGGAAAGGGCCAGTCGGTGGAGGTGGACGGGAAGCAGACTCAGAAGCTGATCACTGGTTTGCAGCCCGACACCTTGTACTCCTTCTTGCTTACCAACCGGGCCAACAGCGCCGGGGGCCTGCAGCACCGCGTCACCGCCACAACTGCTCCCGACATCCTGAAAAGCAAGCCCATCGTGCTGGGAAAGACCAACGCTGATGGCATGGTGACTGTACAACTGCCATCTGTGCAGACGACGGCTAAAGTCAAGTAAGGATGACCCACTCAAGAGGCATGAACGTGCTATAATACAACAGAGATACTCCAGTTACGTTATAATAGATTCAACGTCTCCATTGGCCCTTTGAGCTAATTCCGTCATTCCCCTTTGCATCCTGTCTTACATTTATTAGCCAAACAGGAGGGATTTCTCTCTTCGAGCTGGCGGCCTTGCAATTCTTCCAACTCCCACAGCAGACAGGGCAAAAGCACAAAGCTCGTAATCTCTTTCAAACCCAGAATAAATACAGAGAACCAGTGCACTCCTTAGAACTCCGCTGTAAATCTCTGCATGAGTCATTCCAATGCAACACACACTGGTTGTAGTTTCTCTCCACCATGTCACTATTTTGCTCTCATTACACACATTCTGTTTCGATCAAAGATGTAGACCCAACCCGTAATCAGCTGCATGTTTCATTTCATTTCTAAAATACATCATCAGCAATTCCACTCTGAGAGCATATCTTGCTCGTCTTACTGCTGCAAATTCAACATTTCACCACATTTGATGTAATGCCAGTTAGGTTATTAAGTGGGAGCAGCAAGCGGCGAAGTGAGTCATGCACTGGGGACACATTTATCATTTTAGTGTGAGTGCCCTCATGGCTTGGCAGAAGCTATCGGTGCTCCAACTGGAAAAAAAAAAAAATGCACTTTTAGTTTCGTTCCCTACATGGCTCTTATCACATGGACACTCCTTTGGCTACACCTGCATAGCAAATCCATTACAAGGGCAAGATGGTACTTATACATAAAATAAATAAATAAGGGTCCTTTTTCACTCACACTGTTTCTAACTAAACAATTTTTTTAGAAACACCACATCTAATTCAGAGTCTGTTCATTTTAACTCTGTTTTTCAGGGGTTATTACTTGGTGGTGGTGCCACTGAAAAAACAACGAGGGGGGAAGTTCTTGAATCCTTGGGAGGATCCAGACCAGATGAACTTAGATGAGGTAGAATCACTCTAAGGTTTATACCAAATTACAAGTCATTGGGAATTGAAAAAGGTTGGATGTCAACTTTTCGCTTCTATTTAGCTTTTCAAAGATGCTGCCTTTTTCATTTGGAATGATATCTCAACTCAAGGGCAACACATCTAAAGTATTTTGCTCAAAATCATCTTTACAATTAATTCCTGTGGTAACACAGTAGCTACAACATCCTTCCAAAAACACTCACTATGCTTCAAACTTTCCAAGAGCTTTGAGTCACAGGGTTAAGGTTATTTACTGTACAGTTGATAGAGAGAGCACATGCTCGTTCTGTCAACTAAAATAAAATAGACCTCAAAATAGCAGTGTCTTTAGTAACGTTATATCAAATTTCACCACAATTAACGTAAAATTTGAAAAAAAAAAAAAATTAAAAAGAAAAAAAAGAATGAAGCCTAAACCTGACACAAATTAAAGTTATTGACAAGGCCCTGGCCGAAATCCAATTTAGAAAGATGGCTGTGTACAAGAGATGCCCTTTTCATCCCTGCAGCACTAGTGCAAGGAAGAGTCGCCAAGTAATTGCAAAAACAAAATGTCACATCAGGAAGGTTCATCCCCAAAAGAGTGAATATTTCAATTAAAGAACTCATTTAATAAAGTTTAGTTTAGACGTATACAAACCAGTGCGTCGTTACTAACAATTTTCTAGTTTGCCTGATGATGATTTATTTACCTTATTTACGATGTGCTCTGAAGAGACCATTGATAGTTTGCTGATGATTTGTGGGCTGCTAAACCGTTTGTATTGAGAAAATAATGGTTTACAAGGGGCAGCGCGGTTCGCTATTGGGTCCTGGTGATACTCCTTAAAGAGACCATTGATACTTAGATAATGGTTTGTAGGATCCTGGAGAGTTTATATTTAAGAAATTATGGTTTACATGGTGCATTGCAGTAGTCAGAGCACATTGTAGTTGTCAGAGTAGTCAGCCTTAGTGTGTGGAGCTATATTGCTTTCCCTGTGGGTGTTATCCAACTTCACCGTTAGTGTATAATTAAAGACTCTAAGACTGTATTTTCAATAGGGTGAATGTGAATGTGTGCCCTAATTAAATAACCCCATGGTTATATCTGTATAAATACAGGGGTGTACATATCTTTTCAAAAAGTATTCTTTCAAAAGTTTCAGAAGTTACGGCTATAGTTTACACAGTTTGCTCAGGACTCAGTTTCATCAGTTAAAGGAATTTATAGGTAAATTCTCCTTTACTGTAAAGTGGCAACATATACGATCGCCTTCATACATTCACAAGTATGAGACGCAGCCTCGACGGCCAGTCCAAGCCGCCTCAGTAAACAAATAGGAAGACATGAGACGTGCATGTTTAGGTGCATGAAGGGAGACAAGGAAACTATTACAGCGAGATTGCGTTGTTCCTGCAAATTGCGTCACCACCTAGCAAGAGGGCAATTGGCTATTTCTCCTCGACTAGCTTGTTTGTTAGCAATAAGTTGCGCTACGTTCACATGCTCTTTTCATGCGTACCTGCATACCAGTTATGTGTACCTGTATATATATTATACAGTATATTGTGTGTGTGTGTGTGTATGTGTGTATATATATATATATATATATATATATATATATATATATATATATATATATATATATATATATATATATATATATATACACATAGTGCATTTTCACAAAGAAAGTAGTCGAAAGTTAATGAATTTGGAATTTTTATAAAATATAATCTCCTTGAGTATGCCACTTTTGTTTCCCAGCAGCAAAAGGTTCAAAGTGTAATTGAAAATTGAAACATTCAAAAAGCTGAAATGTGTTAATATTTGAGCTACCTCTATTTATTATACATCATTTTTAAAGGGAATTAAATAAGCCGGGTTTTGTGAAAACACATTTATATACAGTGTTTCTCTGCAGCACCTCAAATGCTAATGTCTCATCTCAATTTACTCACAAATACGTATTCTGTTCACACTTTGTAAATGATTGTTTGTCATCAGTTCTGTATATACAGCTTTAAATGTTTCAACATGTCAAAACGTACACATTGTTCTGTGTTGTTCTTCCACATCAGTTGCTGAGAGAGATTAATCGAACCAGCGTGAGCCGGGCCCTCCGTATTCGCAGACAAGCAGGGCAATCAGATCCCAGAGCATACGTCAGCGCAAACTTTAAAAGCCTCCCCCCGGAGTTCACGCTCGGTGACGGGCAAAACTACGGCGACTTCCGCAACCGTCCACTGCAGAATGGCCAGGAATATGTGTTCTTCGTGCTCGCCTTGCTTGACCTTTCAGAGAATGTACGTTCTAAGCGCGACCCTCAACGTTCATTCACAGATTTTAGATTTTTACAATCATATACAATCACACGCTCTTCCACAGACCATGTTCTCCACTAGCCCGTATTCTGATCCCGTGACATCATCTGGTGTGGACCCACAACCCATCGTTGATGAGGAAGAGGGACTCTTATGGGTTGTCGGTCCCGTGTTGGCCGTTATCTTCATCGTGTGCATTGTCATCGCCATCCTTCTCTTCAAAAGGTAAGCACAGCATGCTATGTACTTCATCTGAAAAAGTGATAGACTGAGTCGATCCATTCTAAGGTAGATTTGACATCTGCACAGCTTTCAATAACTTTGTTCCATGTCAGAGTTAGTTCTGAAATCAAATCTGATCTTTCAATCTGCTTCTGGGTTTACTAACAGTGAGGGAGACTTTGTCTCGCCAATTAAACGGGAGCTCGATATGTTTATCCAACATTATCACTGTTTATGATCATTATCAGGCCTCCCGGCTCAAGCTTCGCTAATGCACATGAATAATTGCTGCAGCAGATGTGGTACAGGAAAATGAATATCCGTGATGCTGATGAGCTAAAGTTCAGGACGATCACCGGACATTAGCGAGCACCTTGAGGCTGAGCTGCGCCGTGTCAAGTGATGTTTTGAATATACATGCAACCATCTGAGATGCTTTTATAATGCAATGATAGGATGATGGATTCAGATTGCAGCCTCTTGTTATTTTAATAATAAATAATTAGAAAGAGGAAGTACAGTAATCGAAACCAATGATAACGTTGTCCATCTTTATCTATTCCTTTTATGTGTGCCGCTTCTCCCGTCGGGGTTCAGCAAACCTGACAGGTAACGCAACCTCAAAGATTTTGTGTATTTGTCTTTTAAATCCATTAAACACTCATTTCTATTAAACACCATTCTATACAGAGTCAATCAAATTTGAATATGTCAATCGAGTAAATCAAAATTGCAGTTCAGTTGAAAGTGTAGCCTGCCTGCAGCTATCATTTTGACAGTCCAGTCTTTCCAAAATAATAGTTTACCTCATTTTTTTTATTTGAGTGAATGAATATGAAACTTCTAATATAAATGTTTGATAACAAGTTGACAAGTAATGCAAGTAATTGTTTTTTGTATTTTTTGACACACTGCTAGTCTCTCAGCATTCACACAACAGCCGTTCGAACAACACCAAATGCTGGGCGATAATATTGATATATCATATATATCGCGATATGAAATGACGCAATACGCGTTTTGCAATATGACCTTCACTTCCAATATATCGGTTTTCAAACGCCTTATTTTCGTAACATTTTGGGGTTTTTTTTTAAACCGTCCTCTCTGGAGTGGCTTTCGTATCACGATTTTTGTCATATTATGAATCGTGTTTTACATGTAAATTATTCCAAGCGCTTCAAAAACATCACATTAAATGTTACAATACATTACCTTTCGAGTGAGGCGATGTGGCGGCAGAGGAGGACAAACAACACAGAAACACACAGGTTTGTTAATATGTATGCCAGAGATTTTTTTTTGTTTTTTTTTTTATAAACATTGCCCAATATATCGGTATACGTATCGCAATACACTTTTAAGACCCAATAATCAGCACTAAACAACACTATGACAGTTGAGTTCAGTATTGACATGCATTATACTACTTTAAATGATACTTTTTTTGTTTTTATCCAGTGCAAAAGTGACTCAAGGTCGCGTGTAAAACTTGTCTGATGTTATTCCCAGGAAACGAGCCGAGGCCGAGGGCAGGAAGGGCAGTTTCCCCTGCAGCAAAGCCATGTCGTCTCACCATCCCACTGACCCGGTGGAGCTGCGTAGAATTAATTTCCAGACTCCAGGTAGGCATTTCTGTGCAGACTCTTCTTTCAGTGGAGTTTTTGTCACCATATTTTGGTTTTCTGTAACTATGCTATTGTTTCCTTTTCAGCCTACCGTGTTTCAGTGTACCGTGGTTATCAGCGTTTGTCAAGTTAGTTGGTTTCATAGTCCACCATAGATTTGCTGTCATCGTTTTCCTCCTCACCAGTTCATTTCTGTCATTCTTTTGAGCTTTCTGTGCTCCTTATAGAGGTCATGCTAACTAACGTTCATCCCACATAGGATGAAGCAGCTTGAATTGACAACTTATCATCAATAAGCTTTTTTTGTACAGTGGCACTTCTAAATTTGAATGCACTTTTTTTCAAGCACACTGGTTGGCCGTTGTATTGTTTATTTTTAGAAACAATAAACAAAACAAAAAATCTAGGATCTAGAATGAACTCTAGACTGTACGTAGTCAAAACTTTGGACATGATCATTAAGAAGGACCAATTGTAATGCTATTTAAACTATTTGTCAACCTTCTCTGTTTGCAGCCATTCCAGCTCGCAATTAGCCAGCTATTGTGTAAAATAGACCCCGATTAAAATGTAATACAGAAAAATATTAACAATTGAATCCCCCAAATCCTGAAAACACTAAAAGCAAAGAGGATAGGGCACGACCCCTCCCCCCTTCAACGAAATGCTGTACATACAAAATAAATAAATAACATACAAAGTATTGGAAATGAAGTGAAAGGGGTTCTATGTTGAATGGACAACCACAATCAGACAGTTTCAATCAAAACTGATGGCGATTACATGTACATGAAACATACTTGCTTGGTGCTCTTCCTGAAAGAAGCAATTATAGTGTTCGACATAAGGGGCAATCAAATTTAGAGGTTCTACTGTATTTTCTTAAAAATGTTTTTTTTTCCCCCCACATTGTTAAATTTTTAACTGTCTGCGCCAGAGCCTTTTTTTAATCTCCACCAGCCGTGTTGCATCGACTTAAAGGACATGTTTTTGTGCCTCAGTAACTTTCCAAACACGCACATTGTTCTTTCTTTCTGCTTTGGAGAGAGAATGGTCACTTAACAAAGAAACTTTCATTCGCTTTCCCCGTCGTGACTGTGGTCACACAAAAAAAAAGCGAGGATCTTAACTCTCAACATTTTCCTTTCCAAAAACAAGTGGAGTTGTACATGTTCCAAAACGGCTTTTTTTTTTTTCTGTCCTTGTACTCGGCAGGCATGGCAAGTCACCCACCCATCCCCATCTCTGAGCTGGCAGATAACATTGAGCGCCTCAAAGCAAACGACAATCTCAAGTTCTCACAAGAGTACGAGGTAGGAATGTCAATCGTTTACCCCTGTGAAGCAATAAGTTGACAAGCGTGTCTGGTCCACATTCATGTTAAATTGGGACCAAGAGTTCTTGCCCACTTTTAACTTTGGATGCAATCCTCTCAGACCTTTCTCACTTTCTTGTATGTACTATGCGGACAAATTGAGCAGTGCGGGAGCAGCATTAGCCCAGGCTGTAGGCAATTTATTTTCTCTGTCATGTCAAGTGTCGATGTATCAATGTAAACATAGCTACCAGCTGTGAAAAATAAAAAAGTACAAAACGACATAGAAGTTACTACATTATGCCCATGAGGTTCAGTAGAAAAGCTAGATCTGATCCTCTTTATTCCTATGCCTCAACTGTGAGACAGTGCGCAAACAAGTGGACGTGTAGCTGGAAAGATGAGTTCATTCAAACCCAGCACTCCTTACGACAGTCTTACTACAGCTAATCTGTGGAGTTTTGCTCATCTGAGCTGGAGGGTAAGATGTAGTGGAAAAAAGTTGATGTGCCAGAAAAAAGAAAAAAAACTGACTGCAATTTTGGAACCTGCCTGCCAATTTTTGTTTAATTCAGCACAAAAATCTATCTTGGAACAAAATGTGTGTGTGTGTGTGTGTGTGCGTGTTTTTATTATTAGTAGTATTATACTGTTACCCAATTATAGTAGTTATCAGCCCTAAATCTCACCTTACCATTACGTAACGTTCCATTTAGGGAGGATCCCTTCTATGTTGTCAACGCGTAAAGCAAGTATAATAGAGGATGCTTGACTGAGTTTTCTGTGAATGACCTCTGACCTCACTTGTCTTCTTCTGGTTGAACGCACATGGAGCAAAATACTGTAGCAAGTATTCCCAGAAGAGTGGGAAATGTAAGTGGGGAAAGCAGGTTTTGTAATGGCTAGATGTCCCTTTACTTTTGTCCCTGTAGCATACAGTATATTGATCAAAGCGATGCAAGATTAAGCACATTTCCCATTCTGCTGCCGTGCTCTTATCCACGCTGCCCAAAGATGGAAATTGAAAATGCAAGGCTCAAGGAAAGTTTGCTTACAGCCAGATTGTTATCCGGTCCACTGGTGCAGAAACAAGAGCGGCAGATAGAAATATAAAGGCACTGCAGCCTCACCCCTAGACGCATCGAGCCAGTCAGTATGTGCTCGGCTGAAGTTTTTCATGCGCCGCAGTCGATGTCCGTCACTAAGAGGCCTCCCCGAAAAACTGGCAGTTTAGCAAATAGAGCTAGCCTCACAATTAGCTCCGCGGAGAGATATTAGCCCAGGTTTTTGGATCAAGGCTGGATTGAGTGATGGAGCCATGAGCCTCTAATTGGCTCCCGCACGAGAGCGGGCAATGGTGTGTGGCGGTCGTATAGAGGGAAGACAAGAGCACATTGTAGAAAAAAGCAGCTTGAGGATGTTGAAAACGCTTTGGGAGAGGGCACGGAGAAGGATGGACGGGCCGGCGGAGGAAGCAGCCGTGCGGTTTGAACCTCCTGGCTTTCTCCGCATGACTGTGCGCTTTGTTCGCCAGCGAGCCCCTAACGAGCGAGCGGGAGAGATGGATGGCCGCGGCATTGAGGGGGAGAACAGAAATGATTGCGGTCAAATAATCAGACACACATGATATTGGGCAGAGCAACGGGATCAGTCTGAAACACACATGCACCAGCGCACAGTACCACCCCTGTCCATTTTCCCCCAACCGAACCATAATTATGTGTCGTATAATATTCACAATTGCTAAATTGCGCTGGCTCTCTCGTCCTCATTTTTCTCCATTGACAGCTCCATAATGACCTCATGTCTGCCTCTCCCTGCTTGCAGAAGATGCTTCCACTGTAATTACCCTCCAGGAACTTAATGTGTTGGTCTAACACAACTATCCTCTCATTTTTTTGGAGCGTGTATCACGTTTCTTTCCTCCTTCTTTTTTCTGTTGACAGTGGAAAGTCCCTGCATCGTTTCTGTTCTTTTCCTTGAAATTCAAGAACCCGTTTGGCCGGCGTTTCTTTTAGCGTTGGCTTTGATGGCCAGTTGTGGATTGCAATTGGACAAAATGAAACTGTACTGAGTTCTGTGATTGAATATGCAGGCTCCCCACCTGTCGCTTAAAGTCAGCCGGGATAAGCTCTTCTTCACCTATAACTCTCAGAACAACGAGAGCAGTAAACGGATGGATAAAAAGTGTGATGCACTATGTTAATTAAACCATCATAAAACACAAACTCACCAGCCATTGAGGTATTCCCATTCTGTCATGCTCCTCATTATTTGTGTTTTTATTCATTGACTTGATTTTTAATTAGCTTTATCAGAGAGGCGGGATATAAAAGTTATCATCTTGATTTATTTTAATTGTTATTGGTGGTGGTGTTGTGCTTATTTTATTATGTCAGTAAATATGCAATGCAGGCATACCAATGTTTTTAAATCATTGCATTTCTGTTCATCGCATCATTAAAGAAACCATTAATTAATTCAATCCCAAACACATAAATGAAGTTTTTTTAAAAGTCCGGATGTTCAATCCAAGACACTTACTTGCATTTTGAAAATGAGGTAAATGAGGGGCTAAAATGGCTGGTATAAATGAATTCATAACTGAAGTAATCAATTGACTCTTTTGGGATTGAATGAGTTATTCTCAACACGTTCTCACAATTTTGAAAATTGGTCAAAAAATTGTCAAAATACCACTCATGTGTGGACTGATTAAAACATTTTTCAAGGACTTTGAAATTTACTCAACATATTCTTTAGCAAATTGTGAAAGGAAGTTTCAGCCCAATGGCAGCGACATGCTAATGAATTGCAAAAAATATTAAAGAAATACTTCAGAAAGTATCAAAAATATACTGTGCCTGGCACTGGTGAAATTGTGTCTCATAAGCAACGTGACAAGATTTTCCAAATATGTCAGTCTGTCAAATTGTTGAGTCTGGTTAGACTGGCCTCTTCAAATCAAGTACGTACATATAACAGGAATTTTCTAATTCTAATTATTTGTCTGGAGTAATTGATGTAGAGTTTATGTTTTTGTGTTTAAAAAAATGCCATTTTGTAGTGTATTTTTATGTTTATAAAAAAATCTGGTCAAAAACTTGAAATTATATAACGGTTTAACTTGTTGAGTTTCAGTTAAAAATATTCGTCAAGGGTTTCTCCAAGTGGAAGCGTCAAACTTACAATATTTTGAATGCCTCATGCACTAAATGCTTGACTTAAATAGTACCAAGGCAACTTTTTTTATGATAAGAGCAGTGTGGGTCATAAAAGCAGTATGTCAAGTCATCAATTGTTTGTTTTCTTGAATTTATGTGTTCTGGATAGTTTTAGAAGTACTAGTTCTGTTATTAAAAAAAAAAAAAATCCACAAAGATGTAAGGAACGTCATGTTGCTAACTTAATAATATATGTTTGTATTATTCTGTTTCTTGCTATGGTGTATGATTGCATTGAATCCTATAGGTAATCCTAAGATACTATTCAGCTATATACGGTAACCATTTACAACAATTTTCTTGACTTTGTAAAGCTATATATTATTTTTTAATAAAACTTCTATCAAATTGTGACTGGTGAGTGTGTGAAGCATAGTGAGCAGAAGGTCCACTTTAAACCAACAGTTTGTTAGCCATGATCAATCTGGTGCTAATGGACAAGCAATACATTTCATTTAAGAACATCTTTAAGGCAGAAGCATGAAACGTTCCCATTCTTACTTCTCTACATGCTGTTCCAGATGTCATTTCAACGTTTTCCTTCAAATCACAGCACCCAAACATCCATGCTGCGGTGATTTGTCAGACTAGTGCAGCTGCCAAACCATATGCAGGAAGAACCATTTCAAAACAATCTTTCATTTTGAGTCAAAACACTGCCAAGTGCCAACGCGCCTGTGAACATCATCCAACCCAAGCACGAGTCCCCGTGTTTATTCCCTGACTCTTGACGGTAACTTTTGTCTTCTTGTGCCTTGCAGTCCATTGACCCCGGTCAGCAGTTCACGTGGGAAAACTCCAACTTGGAGGTCAACAAACCAAAGAACCGCTATGCTAACGTCATTGCCTACGACCACTCCAGAGTGATACTTTCTGGCATTGAGGGTAAGACATGTTGCCAGCGTGTTTGTGTGTGGGTGTTTGCTTGCACGGGTTTGCTCTTGTTTAAGTAGAAAGGAGGAAAAAAATGTCATGTTTAGTTTAGGTTCAGACCTCAAACAGAACTAATATTGTCATTTATTTACACCCTCTTTATGATGTAATTTCACGGTGTTGCGGGGTGGGGGAATAAATCCTCTCCTTAATGTGTCAAGAGACTCATTCAGCCACCTCAGGTGTAATAGACCTTAGGCAGAGAAACTGGCATCACCAATATTGAGAGAGGGAAGTAGTGGGAAGCCGGGCCCAAACAGATGAGCCTTATCTGGGCAAAGCATGCGTGAGGAGCCCCCCCCCCCCCACCCCAACCATCACTGTCTCTACCTATGTTTGTGTGTATTTCTGTGCACATTACTATATGCACAGTACTAGGGCTGCAACATTCGTTGATTTACCGCCATGATGTTGATGATCAAAATCATCAATAGTTACTGCAGTAGTTGAACAGGAATGTATGTATTTATATATGTCTTTATTGGCGGTTATTCCCACTTCTCCCGTGGCATCTGCCTTGTCCGTGATGCACATGTGCAGGAGTAGTAATCCAGGTCATTTATGATGATAAAAGAGGCATTGTGGATTATGCAGCCTTATGGCTAAATGTGTTAGCGACAAATATGATACAATGATGCAAAAAGGAAGCATGCTGTGACTTATATATGTATATATGTTGTGTCACAAGACCAGGCTTATGTCATGAAGGAGTTGTCATCAAAATATGAATTTTCAACATGTGTCCATTTTGGGATTTCTCATTTTTAAACTCACTATAAAATTCAATATCATGCAAATAAATGTATTCAGGGGGACACCCGACCCAATTGCAGGGCACACAGGGGCAAACAACCTTTCACGTACCAAATCACACCTGCATGCCTGTTTTTGGAGTCTGTGAGGAAGCCAGAGTGCCCGGAGAGAACCCACATGGGCTCGGGGAGAACATGCACACTCCACACAGGAAGGCCCGAGCCCTTAACTCTGAGGCAAACCTGCTAACCATTCAACCACCAAGCCGCCCTGTTATATATCATTTTAAAGCAAATTAAGCAAGGAGTTCTAATATATGAATATCTCAATAACATATCATTATGGTAGGTTAGATGGGTTTGGATAGGTAGTGATAGTCACAAACCCAAACACGCACACAGATTTATCTTCTGTCTTTGTGTGAGGGCTATCCCATTGGCATAATATTATTCCTAGCCCCCAATCTAAACCTTAAGCATCTCAACTGATTGCCAAACCTTACCCTTACCCTAACCCCAACCAAAATCGATTTCAAACCTAAACTTTAAAACTGAGTCTTGACCCTCAAAAATATGTCTGTTCAAGTGGGGCCCAACAAAATTCCCCTACAAGGACAAGTGGTTCACACAAAGAAGTAAACATACGGAATATGTAGTAAAGCAAACACATACTGTACATAGACACGTCCTTGTGATTTAAATATTATTTTACCGAAGTTGTGCACACCAGTATGTGTCTGTGTGAGAGGGTGCGTGTTTTAAATTGGGTGTGTATGTGTATGCGAGCAACACAACGCATCCGTTCTCAGGGCGAGCTCTTGTTGTAGCAAGCAAAGCTGATATTTAAGCTGCGTTTTACAGACTTTTGGTAAATATTGACTAGCATTTCCGCTATTTGAAGCATCCTCATTCTAAAGAAGCAAATAGTGCTCAATCTTCTGCTATTATGGTCATCAAATGCTGCGTGGGCCTAATTGGTAGCTTTGCATGTGAAATCACAACAGCACATTCTTCCTCTCAAGATCCTTATTACCGTCGACAAATCAATTGGGGCAACAAGAGGGAGCCTCAGGGGACGTCAACGACGAGGAATTGCATGAAAAACGAGTCAACGTTTTGAGTGACACAACACTACCAATACACTTCCACATAACGCAAAAACTCAGTACCAGTATGTTTTGAAGATTCCTGTCATATTTGTTGCATCACATTTTGCTGGGACCATCCTAATTTGTTTAATTAAAATGTGTTTGAGGTTTTTTTTTTCAAATTCATTTATCTCATTAAATAATTGGTTAAAGGGATACATTATTCAGCCAGTTTCATCTGTAAAAAGTTCAGTTTGAAAACTCCATATTTCATGTACAAGTAATGCCTTTAAAAACATATTTTGCCATTTGCTGTCAATTGAAAACTGCACCGCTCAGCTAACAAACAATCATGGCTCACCTGTTTGGTCGTGTGATGTTTGCAAGCTGGGTTGTGACTGGTCGCTACGGAAGCCTTGATCAAGGAATGTCATTTTCAATCAAAGCAAGGGGCAAACTTATTTTTATAGGTATTAATTTCCATGAAAATAAATTTGCTATCAAATTAATTATCGACACAATATTAACTTTTTTACTCCTGAAAATGTATAAATTAATGTATTAATTAAATTAGTTAAGTATCCTTTCAAATGACCTTATGTAAATAAAATGAAAAGGTTTAATTGAAATGCTAAATTTTATAATTATTGATTTGATTTGACAATTATTCAAATGATTATGTGTCAATTCAAAGTCATTATGATTAATCCATGATTAAAACAATCATTGTTGCATACTTAAAGAAAGTACCGTACATACATATTTTTTATAAACCTAACCTGGTTTATAACCTGGGGCATGACTCCTCAATAGTAATGTACCAATAATCCACATCAAGGGAATGTGCCATGGAGGAATGCTGATCATTCATTTTACGGATTTTCAGAGAAGTCAAAAACTGTGCTAAAATACACCGGCTAAACTTGATTTACCTTCATTAATCAGTCGTCTGCATGTTGCCAGTTAATGTAAATGCCATCAAAAGGCATAAAAAAGGAGTTTTACATGCCCCACTTTGGCATAATCAGGTCACCGCTAACTGCGTGTTTGTGTGTTTTTTTGTGTGTGTATTTTTGTGTACGTTTGTTTGTGTGAGTTGTGACTCAGTGATTTTAGGGATTATGGTATTAGGCCCCAGATGAGCAGGACTGATCCGAAATCAAACACACACAGATGGCCCCTCACACCACATACACACACCCGTGTACACACATTCGCACTGGTGCACAGGCACACACACATAAACAATCCCTTCCAGGACACAAGCAGTGTCAGCCTCGTCTTACACACCAACGGCCTCGCGGTCATATTGCCATTCAAAGCCACACACCAGTGTATTCTCAGATTAGACGCGTGATCGTCTTAGCATGTACACTACTGTATTATAAAACAAGACGACTAAACAATCCAACATTATCCATGCCCTTCATTTTTGGAACATGAACTATGTTTTCATGCTGTTTTGACCGGATAAAAATATATATACAGTAGATTGATTTGCAGGAAATGGGAATAACAAACAAATTCATCTGTAAAGAAAATTGCTTTCAAATTGTCACCGCGGTCACAATGTCCCTCTGTTGTCACGCACCCTTTATGCACAGGTGTCCCAGGGAGCGACTACATCAACGCTAACTATATCGATGGGTACCGGCGTCAAAACGCCTACATTGCCACTCAGGGTTCCCTTCCGGAGACCTTCGGGGACTTCTGGAGGATGGTGTGGGAGCAGCATACAGCCAACATTATCATGATGACCAAGCTGGAGGAGAAGTCAAGGGTAAGACATGGCGGATGCAATTGCAAAGACAGACCAGGCTGGCCGACGGGAGGGATAGAATTGAAAAGCATGAAAGATTTCGGCCGCAAGGGGAAACTATTACGTATTGCCAAAGATAATATTATACCAGCGGAAGAAAACTTTGACTGGCTTCGGTTGCCTTAATATGACTTTACCAGTGAACCTCTCAATAGGGCTTTTTTTATTTTTTTATTATATTGCTGTAGGATTTGCACGAATAAATAGATTTCCTTTAATTCAATAACAAAAATCTCATTTAAAACTATAGTGCAGTACAAGGTTAAAACAATACAAATCAACATTATCAAATAAGGATTTGATTGGTAACTATATGAAAGATTATTCTTTATTTTAATTTCCACTTTATTTTTTTCTCAAATCGTGGTATATGAGCTAAAGAGGGCGTGCCCAAATTTTTCTGCTCCCAGCAGCCCGCCTCCCGCAACCTCCAGAGGTGGCGAGTGTGAACAAAAATAAAAATCCCAGAATTTTCTTTTAGTAATATAACAGTTTATTAAACGTCATGAATGAAAATACACATTTGGACTGTGTCACTCACATGTTCGGATTTGTCCAACTGCAGTAAGACTTGCAGTACACATGGGTAAAGTAAAATGTAAAATGACCCAGGCAGGATAGACACATTTACTGGGTAGTAACTATTTTTAGCATGCCGGTCCACAAGTGCAATGAGACTTGCGGAGAATGTGCTTCCTGTCAAGCCACTGTATTTTCGCCAAAGAGCCAAACGTTGTGAGAAAGCCAGCAACAACGTGAAATCAAGTAATCATTGAAACAAATGGCCTTGGAACACCTTTATTTGAAGTTCCTCCCGGAAGCAAGGTCGTGACAGCAGCCCACTACTTGATCATCTTTACCTCTCAGTAGTGAGCAGCATTCGATGTAAATTCGGACAGACAGGAAGATGTGTCCATTCATTCGCTGACATGAGGCATTCAGTGGTATTATTTTTTGCTTATTATTGATCCATCGCAAGTGTTGTAAATGACTTGCTCTCTTCGTCGATGTGATGCTAAGAGTTGAACAAACTAGCCAATTTTGGATCTGCAGTAAAGCGATGGTTACGGAGAGACAAGAATCCCACCCAACGCCAGCAATATATGCATGAACTTGGATTCTCATTGCACGACCTCTTTTGGATAGCAATGTTGGCAAGCCATCCGCTTGTATCAGCAACCAAAGCTTTTCGTGGTTTTATCTCCTTCGTTTGGCAGCAATTTGTAAGGAAATATCACGGAACATTTAAATGTTTACATGTTTAAAATTAGAACCAGATTCTTCAGTAACAATGCCTAAAAACATATTATTCCAGTCAAATTCACAACGGGCTGTTGGAACAATTCTACATACATTCATTCTTAAATGGACGTAATGAGGAGGTAGGTTCGTAAATCAGCATACTGGGGATTGTTAAAATCAGACTGAAGAGCCAGGATGTTTTACTGTGAGAAGTAAGGAAATTCCATTAAGGACAAAATAGAAAGACTCTCTGTGATGCTCTTGCTTACCAAAGAATGAAAGTCTAATAGTAATGGTGCGAGGTTACAGGCATATCAAATTGGGTAATGAATTAGAAAATGTTCGGCTTCAAGGCATTCATGTTGGTCATGTGAGTGTTGTGAAGGAATAAAAATGAACAAGATGCATTAAGAGTAAAAGAAATTAAAAGAAAAAAAATGGTCCTACTATATGTGTTTTGTAGCAAAATAATCCTCTCCTCTCATCCGTGCTTCTTGTCCTATTATTAACCTGTGCATTGTGTTCAAGCTGTTTCCTTTCCAACCTTCTCCAACTGTCTCTGTTGTATCTCTTTGACCCTCAGATGCCCTCTTATTTCTTCTCTAAGGCAAGATCTTGCTTTCTCTCCTTTGCTAATCCCTTTTTCAAATGCACCCTCTGCTCACATGCTTTTCTCCTTACCCTGCCCTCTCTATTCGCTGCCTTTTTTGCCGTTTTGCCTTGTGCAATAGCCAAATGTGATGAGTTGAACTATTTTCAAAGCACCACAAGGCACCCGCAGTCAAAGAGGTCCGACTTGGGTTTCTTGTTACTGCTGAAGTTCACAAACAGTGCATATTAGTGTCTACACTTGCATGATCACACCTACAAATGTGCTTCCTGTCTAGCTGCGGTTCACTAAAGTGTGTAGCATTAAATTTCATACCGCCAGGCCTTAAAAGGACAAGTTTATAGCATGGTTAAGAAAGAACGTCTGTGGCATATTTTCTGTAAAGAACATCAGCTGTCTCATAAAGATGATGAATTTGCGTCTTCTGAATATTTGCTTGGCACTTTAGTGTTTCCAATGTTTACTATAAACCTGCCTTTCTCCAGTGGGCTTGGAGACATGCCGAGGGTAATGATTTAACCACATTTAACAGCCATCTACATTACACCATTGTGTGTTTATGCATTACAAAGACCGATTATCACAGATGGGATCCGTGGGATTCTTCCGCACGGTTTTGTTGGTGGCCTACACAGCAGAGTATGGGATTCACATGAGACATGTGCTACTCTGCATGTATGTTGAGTGCTTAAGTGTGGTTTTCAACTCCCCCACGCACTTCCGACCATTCTTGTCCTGATAATGTCTGAAGGTCTGGTGGGAACACGGTGGAAAAGCTGTAATTACAGTCCGAACGTCCGCGGCCAAAATGCTTAATCCCGAGTCTGGAGCAGAGGAATGCAGTGCGAGCTGAGCCGAGCTCCGTTCAGTCTTTGATGTGAGGACCGGAGGGATCAGCGAGCAGCGTTTGCTTTGGCCTGATTCTGCCAAGGCTCTCGTAGGCCCCTCCCGCCCCATCGGGATGCCTCCCTCTCTTGTGGTCTCTGAGGCTGAGCTGAAGAACTACAAAAGTATGGCGGTGTGACGCGGGGGTATTTCAAGGTGTTTTGGGTGGCAAGGCATGCCATGTTCTCTGGCGCGTTAGGGCCGCTTCCACTCAAGTAATACTCACTCAACTTTTCCAGCTCCGTGGTGGATCCCTGTGAGCGCTTGCCAGATATATGGAAGCTTCCCGGTGCACAGTTTTAGGGTATCAAACGCCACTTGCGCAGGATCACACACATTCTTAAAAGCTATCACTTTTCACACACACTAAAACCTCTTTCACACATTGGGTTGCCTCAGTAAGCACGGTTTTGTTCCAACACTTATATTTGAATTTTGCAAAGTCTCACTGATCTGTTTTAATCCCCCAATCCTTTTCTTTTTTTCTTTTTTTTAACCCTGTACACACTATACTCATGCACTTCTTTCTCATAGAACAAGCACTTGGTATCTTATGACATTTTTTTGTCTTGGTTTTTAGGTGAAGTGCGACCAATATTGGCCAACCAGAGGTACAGAGACCTACGGCCTCATCCAGGTCACTCTACTGGACACAGTAGAGTTAGCAACCTACTCTGTCAGGACTTTCGCGCTTTACAAGGTAATGTGACAAGTGCATTCAACCGCGATGCGGTTTACCAGTGCGTATTGATCCCTTCAAATATTTATGCAGCTTGTGTATTGATGCGCACTTGCTGCCATGGACGGTACCTACAAGTGCACACATGTGTTGTTGATTACATCAATCACTCAACAAGAGCATTTTTTTTTCTTGTCTGTCAGAAAATCAGGCAACTGTGGCTTTTTCTGTTTTTTAAATGATCCTCATGATCAACACCGTAAACTCCACCTAACAGATTCTCAGCCATTGATGGCTATAGACATCAGAGGCCCATTATGACAGGGCCGCCAGTGAATGAGTTATTTTAGGTACTGTAGTAGGCCATTGATTTTTACAGGAGATGGAGACAAAGGCCTGCCACGAATAGCAAACGCAAATTCAACTTTGCAGCGCTTTTAACAATGTTATAATACTTTCTCGCAAAAAACACCCCCTAAGTGGCGTTTTCTTCCACTGATGCATCTCTGAGTGTTCCTGCTCATTTCTGCGTGCTCAGTACCAGCCCCTCCCAATCAGAGAAATCGACAGGGTCCTCATTTTGTTACGTCACTCATTGGGTACGGCCCCCTTGCCGCTCATGCAGACTAAACACATGCCCGCATCCTTGGAGCTGTCTACAATGCACGGGGACATGGTCATGAAAAGTGCATGGCAGGCACATGGTGAGAGATGGGGTTTGAGGGAGCCGGGCACCTTTATTCAGGGTTCATGGTCTAAAATGAATGACCAGTACAATAGTGGACTTTATTGGGACATGGCTTTACATTGGCTCACGAGTTGAACTTGATTTTAAGGGTGGTCCACATTGCAAACATGCCAAGATATGTGTTTAATTCATCACCATAAATACCACCACCAGCATCAATGTCGTAGTTTAATTTGAGTCAATCCCAAATACAGCCTCCAGCTGCTGTTAGTACACACTGTGCCATCAAGCATGTATTAATCACCCAATGCTTCATTTACTTAAAAACGGAATGACAAAATATGGGACTGCTGACCCACTTAAGACAGGTCACTCAACAGTTGCACACTGTGTACCTTCTGATGGAGTCAGAGGACCATTCATTTTTTGTAGTTTTTCAGTTTTTCATGTTAAACCATATAAATGTTATATGTATTTGAATGAATGTTATTCAAACACAGATTTGTGGAAAAAATTGGTCTATTTTGAGTTATGCAGTTATGAAGACACACCCCTAAAGTAGGGGTTACAAATGAAGGGAAAAAAAACTCATAGGAATACTGTACTTTTATTGCCTAACCTATCCAAACCTTTTGGATTTGTATGTTTCCAGAGTGGTTCCAATGAGAAGCGTGAGGTTCGTCACTTCCAATTCACAGCCTGGCCAGACCACGGGGTACCAGAGCACCCCACTCCGTTCTTGGCCTTCCTACGAAGGGTCAAAGCCTGCAACCCTGCAGATGCGGGGCCCATGATCGTTCACTGCAGGCGAGTGATACTACGAGCCGTTTTCAGTTCTACTTGAACGTATTTCACACTGTAATTCGCAACATCTAACAAGGCTCTATGACCAAAATTACACGGGGGTGTTTGTCTGGATTCATCTAAAAACGGAACACAAAGGAGACTCATTAAATTGGCAGTCAGAGTGTATAATTAACCATGGTGGGGGTGGTTTTTCATTCCACAGCCTCGTTTTATAAATTCAGTCAAATCCAACTGTGAGCACTAATGGTTCTTGAACCAAACCACAATTGGATCTGCTGTTGCGTAAAACCTTTGCGTTCCTCCCTCTGTAACCTCCTCCTTCTCAAAACTGCCCGTATGCTGACCTTATTTTGCATAAGTAGCATTTACTGCTGACCACTAGAGCTGGTATGGGTTCATAAGTTTATATTCAAATACTGTCAGTTCAGGAGGAGGAAGAATTCTTGGAAGACTTGTCATTACCGAGAGCTGAAAGGAGGCTGTTATTTGCAATAACCAGAAAGGGAAGACGATAGAAGGTTGCTGAGGGAATATGGGCCAGAGGCTCCCGAGAGGAAGAATTAGTGCGGTGAGATGCAGAAAGGAAAAAGGGGGGGATTGAGACAATGATTGAGACGAAGAGTTAGCGAGGGACTGGGAGTTAAATGATGAGATATGAGCAGAAGGAGAGTAGGGAGCGAGGGGGAATGGATGAGGTCAAACTGTGGACACAGAGAATGGAAGTGGTGAATTAAAGAAAAGGAAAGGCGCAGGGAAAACGCCGGCTGATGGCTGTGTGTGTGAAAGGTAGTTAGAAGGAAAATGAAGGAGGGCGGTCAATGCGGGGGGGGGGGGGGGGGGGGGGGGGGTGAAAAGGTTGCTGGAAGAGAAGCTCCTCTTAATCTTTGCTCATAGTAAGATGGAGTATCTAAAAGGATTAGCAGGCAAATTTAATTATCTTGCCAAGCCTCCGTCATAATGTGCCTTAACGTATCAAGCAGCCTGGGAATCAAACAATGGGCCAAAATCTCATTCCACCGCAGTCAATCTCACAGCCTAATATTCATTCTGCCATTTAAAGAGGTTTTCATTCCCTGACGGGAACCTGCTTGCGAAAGATGTTTTGCCAATTTGCTACCAGCGCAGCAGAAATTAGTAGCAATTTAAAGTGGTTCTGGTTTAGGCTGAGTGTAGATAAAAAAAAAAAAAAACTATGTCCAGTATTCTTAATGCCAGTGCTGACTCATCGCTGATGCCACTTTTTCTGCACAAATGTTGATAGTTTGCATGGTTTGACACTTCATCTATGAACCTTTGCTGTGCAATATATTATTATATACAGTCCTGCTATTTTCACACCGTAAGTTATTTCAGGCTCCTTTAACTATGAGCAGGTGTAGAATCACTCTCCTTGTGCAGATTTCCCCAGATGCAGGCAAGCATGCAACAATCCAGACATTTTAAAGGGAACCTTTACTGCAAGACTATAACTGACTACAGTGCACATTTAGCAATAGGGGACCGTTAGCCAAAGTTGTATTTGTGGAATTAGGAGCGAGGATCTTCCGTCTTCCAATCAGATTGTGAGTTTTGGTCCTATGATTTAATTTAGAATTTTAGATTGAAAACAATGTTTGATTCAAAATGGTTTGATTAAGAACAACTTATAATTACGTGGTAGCTGACAGGAAGTGGATGTTTGATTTTTTTTTTTTTTATTAAATCAAATATGGGACATTTTGAATTTATTGTAAAACATAGTAAAAAGAGAATTTTGATTCTTCTTTTGAACTGATTTTTTGCACTCCTCATACCTCTTAGCAATAATAATACTCTGCAACATATTTACTCGGGATACTATTAGCCCTGGGCAGGCCCAGTTGTAGGCATTGTTGTGAATTGCCACTGAGCTGTTACAATATACGATACGTGGGACAACTACTCCAGCCTGCGCATTAGTTTCTCCCAGTGGATTCATTTTGAAATCAGCAAATATAGTGCTATTACTTCAGCCTGCAGTTCCGGCATGAAATCAGCAAGTATAGTGCATCTGCAACACTTAAATCTGACTCCTACCATGCCAAATAAATGTTTGCAAGCAATATACGTCAAGTCATGTCATGTAGTTCAAAGTGCAATTCAAGTTGAGTCTCATAAATGCAAAAGGTCATATCCTGGTAGAATTTAGAGTTTAAAATGAAAGCTATATGGTATTAATGTCACCATTTACCCATTCAGTGCTGGCGTGGGCCGCACCGGATGCTTCATTGTGATCGACGCCATGGCAGAACGGATCAAGCACGAGAAGACCGTAGACATATACGGCCACGTCACGCTAATGCGCTCCCAGAGGAACTACATGGTCCAGACAGAGGACCAGTATATCTTCATCTACGACGCGTTGCTGGAGGCCGTGACCTGTGGGAACACGGAAGTCCCCGCCCGGAACCTGTATTCATACATTCAGAGGCTAACGCAGATTGAACCTGGCGACAATGTTACTGGCATGGAGCTGGAGTTCAAGGTGAGCAATGCCAACAATACAGTCAGTTTATTTTGTTTATTTTCACACTCAAGGCATTTGAAAAGATGCAGGGTGTTCTCTGGTTTAGTTTGGCAAAGAGCTTTGCTATGGCTTGCTACAGTAGCGTCTTTATTGCTATTGTGGGCTGCGGCTGCAAGTCGCATCTAAAATTTATGTGGTAGGCTAAACTTCAGTTGCTTCTCTGGTAAACAAACTCTTACAAAGAATGCATATCGCGCTTAAAGGTGTGACAGCCAATCAACGTCCACTTCAAGGTGTTTTCGACCAATGCATAGAAGGTATGCAGGAAGTATTAGATTCGACATTAAAAATGAACGTGATTAAAAATAACAAAGCTTTACACGTGATCACAATTAATCCGTTAATATGACACCCCTAAAATCATCACATTTGTTGTATGCAGAGTAAAATTGATGGACCATTATACAACTTTGCTTGCTCCCTGTGGGCACAGTTTCATATTCTATGATTTCAAGTTGAACTTACGTTTAATAGATCATAACTCAATAGGCGCTTAAACAATTAAAGAAGACACACACAGACAGGAGGTTAATGATCCCTGAACTTTACATCCAAGCCTAATTGAGAAATTGCAACATGAAATAAATGATGAAAGACATCAATTGACTTCAACGAAAAGAACGAGTCCTTTGTCCTTGGAATTGTTTGTCACCAAATTAGCCACTGCTCATACTGGGGCTGGAAAATCTTAAGTGGGGAAACCTCTTCGCAAGGACAATCTGTCTGCACAAGCATGGATTTTCTGATTTTGACGGTCTCTGACAACATCTTTTCCGAGGCAGTTTCAGGGTCTTTTAGTTCAGCCAGCACCCCCTCATAGAGTTTTCATATAGTTCAGATGGTTAAAAATTGAAGAGAAATGTGGGATTTCGTCTTTTGATTCAAAGAAAAAGACCATTTTCACCGACTTTTAGGAGGCGAGTATGAATGGCCAACATGAAAAAAGTTAATGTTGTCCCAGAAGTTGAGTTCTGAGTAAAAGGTCACATTTTCATACACTCAAATAAAGCCTGTTTCAACGCTCTCCTCTGCTGATGCCCCAGAATTCCTTTCCTGGCGGCAGCAGTCTCCAAAGAATGACAATGAACTCTGCGCCCCCCGAGCTGTCTTTCCAGTCTTGTATTGATGGAAAACACGTGGCTGGGTTGCTTCATTCATCAGATTCCGTCTCGGTGTTACTGGGCACCGTGGAATAACACATGGAAATACACTTTCGCTCACCAAAGTTGTAAATCTGACATGAGCCGCGTGAATCTCTACGTTCGCAATCTGTTCCAGCAGTTAACACGGCTGATATAAGGCAACTGAAATAAATTACCTAATTAAGATCTTGTTATCACTAAAAAATGATCATTACACAAGTTAGTTTGAGTTACGGTTGAGCTTCAAATGATCAAGTGATTATTCTCTAACTTAGAGTTCCTAACTACATTTTACTTTCATTGAGTGTTTTGGGGAAAGTATTTTCACAAAAACACACAATACCTTCTAACCTTTCATTTACTTACCATAATTTCTCAAGAATAACACACCCTTTCTTATTATACCCCAGCAAAATTGCCCTTCAAAAGCTAATTATCCTGTGTACTCAAGCATTATCTGCTCAAGTCTCGGATAGGCTCCAAGTGTCTCCAAGGTAGACGGGGTGTTGTACTCAAAAAGACCAGCTTTGGAAAAACACGCTTTTACACAAAACCTGACATTGAACAAGACACGTTTGTTTTCATTTACGCCGTTTCATTGATCCTGGACCTTACCTGCAAATCCATTCACGAGTCCGTCATGACACTTGATAAGCAGTGAAAATGATGTAATTTTTTTGTCTCACAGTTTGATGTTTACATCAAAGACATATCAGATCAAAGGGAAAGCATTGAAAGAAGACATTGAGAGCTGAAATTTCACTCAGATGCTCAGCAGTTCTACATGGCATGACCACATGTCTAACTACCAGGATGGTGCCATCTCTTGACTGAAATTCTGTCCTATCATTCTGGAGAAATTACAACCAAAATATTCCATGCATGACCTTAGTTTTGTGTGATTTTAGAGATTTTTCCAAAAGTACAAAGCAAAGGCCTCATAGATTCAATTTTAGTAGTGTTCCACTAAAGTATTAAGCAGCCTCATTTCACATGAAGATTATTTTTCCTTCTGGTTGCCAAGCGGGCATGATTTTATCCGGACATGCTCAAAATAATTACATGTTTTAAAGACGTACAATGGTCCGTTTGTCCCGGATTGTCTTGATAAGACCATCTTGATTGTTGACGATCAAAACCAGACGAAAGAATACCAAAATAAACGGCATCTAAACTTGTGGTTTTTTTCAAGGGGATTTTCCTGCTTTGTTCAGTTTTAAAGAAAATAAAGTACGTTTGTTTCTCCCACAGCATTCCCGTAGCTACCAATATTGGAAGCTTATTTTGTGAGACCATATTGTTACCAAGCGAGGGGTATTGTTTCATTCCCCTTGGAGTCTGTGGTTTCCCGCCGCCCGGTCGCTGTTGTTCTCTCTCGTTTCGAGATGTCGTGTATTGGTCAAGTGTGAGAAAGTACGATTGTGTGTTTGTGTGTCTGTATTCTGGCGCTACGGGATCAGTTGAGGATCACGCATGTACAGTGAGACAACATGGGGCCTTGTGGTTTCCTGCCCCTAACTTTGCTGTTTCTCTCATTTGTCTTTCATATGCGCCTCCTCCCATTCCCTTTCAATGCCCTCATCCCATAATATTCTCTTGTTTATTCACTTGTTTGACTGTATACCCTGAGGCTGGCCAGTAAATAGGATTTTTCTCATTTCACTTGTGCACTGCACCATAAAACTTGCATGGAAAGACATTTCGCTGAGGCTCTGTCTGGGCTGCTTTTCTGTCTTTCATTGTTTTCCTTCCAGTCTTATCATGTTTTGTTTGCACTGGGACTAATGATCACATTTTGTTGGAACGCCGTAATATCAGGCTTTACTAATAGCATTCCCGCAAGATGTGCCTCGTAGCGATCACAGTACTTCGAGTTACAATGCATTGTAACCTTGTGGGGACCGTGTGTTGCTGTTCCACTTTGCGCAAGCTATTAAGTGCTCCTTTGATTTCCCTGTCAAGTCAGCGCAAAAGCTGTGTTCGGATGGTCAGCATATATGATTCCGATCCGATCCCTCCTCAAATCCAATTTTTAGGGCTGCCCTTCACGTGGGCAGCTCGCTTTAGTAACAACGTTGAAAAGGGGGCATCGTCTTGCAAATGTAGCGTTTGATGTCATATGATTGCGACCATGGTAACAACAACTCGGGGAGCGTTTGAAAAAAATTCACTCCGACTGCCAAAGTGCATTACGCTCCCATCCTGCATCTCATCTATGCCCTCTCTTTTGTGCGAAAGCGTCTGGCCAGTGCTAAGGCCCACACGTCTCGCTTCGTCAGTGCCAACCTGCCATGCAACAAGTTCAAGAACAGGCTCGTCAACATCATGCCCTACGAGACCACGCGTGTGCCGCTGCAGCCAATCAGAGGAGTGGAGGGCTCCGACTACATCAACGCCAGCTTTATTGATGGGTACAGGTCAGTCACACCTCCACTTGTTCCTGGGTGCCTTAGGCCTGTCCTTGTTTGTAAAGCCAGGTGTGATTTCAGGCAGCAGAAGGCCTACATAGCCACACAAGGCCCGTTGGCGGAGACCACGGAGGACTACTGGAGGATGCTATGGGAGCACAACTCCACCATCGTTGTCATGCTCACCAAACTGAGGGAGATGGGACGGGTAAGGATGCTGCCGTGTTTTTTTTAATCATTTTATTAAATACTTGTTTGTTTTTTTTGTTTTTTTTTTCAATAATAATCGAGAAAATGTTTTCTGTTGAATTTCTTTTCTATTTAATCATTAATTTGCATGTATTTTTGCAATGACTGCTAAATACATTACAAATTAGTACATTGTAATTAATTTCACCTTTTTTTTTAATTGTTTAAATATTATTTTACATACAAGCTCTGTCGGGTACAACTCCAAATGTCCGAATTTGGGGGGGGGGGGTTAAGAAATTTGATAAATGTCACTGACTAAAAGTATTGAACTGTGGAAACACAGGTACAGGTACTTTTGGTCAGTGAGTGCCCATGCCAGTTGTTGATTTTTAAACTTAATGTAGCGTGTAGTTTCATTGTTTTTTTTCTGGTAATGTTCCTTCAACAGTAACATGTGCAGAAGTTGCAATTAATCAATATACAATCCAACATGTTTCTTTTGGTGTAGACTTCTTTTTTTTAACATTTCAGACATCAGCTGCTAGTATTCATTTTTTAATCAAATACTGTTCTAAAATAGATCTTTAAAGATTCAAGAGTTTTATTGTCAGTAATACCACACAATGAAATTCGTATTCTGTTAATTTCCTTAAATGTTTCCGTCAAGTGAGATGCATACACTCGCTTTGAGCGGAGATGGTGTGCAATGTGAGGACACAAATCCGTAGGTAACTTTTGTTTGTGATTCTTCAAAAAGTGGGCCCAGCTGACTATTTGATTTGTTATCAAGAAGTTTAATACAGAGTGGAACTGGAACTGTCGATCAAACAGCAAGCAAAAAAGTAGATCCCTCCAGGGGCATAGCGAATCAAGAATAAGTGATGCAGCATTTTGTCTTTTGTTCCATGTAGGAAAAATGTCACCAGTATTGGCCCGCGGAGCGCTCAGCTCGGTACCAGTACTTTGTGGTGGATCCCATGGCCGAGTACAACATGCCTCAATATATCCTCAGAGAATTCAAAGTCACAGACGCCAGAGTAAGTCATGCAGTCTCAAGCACATGTGTGTGATGGAGTGTTTAAAGGTCTGAAAGAAATAAGAGAAAGACGCTTTCTTTCCACCAGGATGGCCAATCACGGACGGTTCGGCAATTCCAGTTCACTGATTGGCCAGAACAAGGAGTGCCAAAGTCGGGAGAGGGATTCATTGATTTCATTGGCCAAGTGCATAAAACTAAAGAACAGTTTGGCCAGGATGGACCAATTACTGTGCACTGCAGGTAAAATAAAATAAAAAAAAGTCTGGTTGGGTACCTCTACATTGGTGTACAGGTGGTGCCTGCTAATATTTCCTACTTAGAGCATTTTGTTGAGAATATTGAGTTGTCTAAGTTATCTTTCCATTAGTTGGTAGTTGCCTACTATAACAGTCACATAAAAAGACATCCAAGGACGTTTTTTTTTTTTATTATTGAAACACCTCATGACATTGTATTCATACATTCCATATAGATTAAATAAAACTTAAAGATTTGAAATTTGAAATTAAAATGAAGAAAACTATAACATTTGCAGCAGAGTTTATAAGATTCTCCAGAATGTTCTCAACTCTCACCAAAGCAAACATATGGCTGGATGCTATACAATTGCTGTAAAATCACCAAAACGTCCAACCATTCCACATTTTAACTGTCAAGCTGTCTCTGCTACACAACACAGTTTTGAACTATGAACTGTCCCATTTCCTTATAATTTCAGTACATTTACTTTGTACATTAACATTAAAAAGACCTTCTAATTAATTGGTCAAGAATTTCACACTATTATGTAATTCTTTATAGTGCTCACCTGTGAACTCAAAAGTCATTCAAGCATATTCCACATCATAAAGCTGACTCAGAAAACATGTACGCAAAGCTATTTTGCCTACTTCCAAGAGTCCAAATTATAAAACATTCTGTTTTGATTCGTTTGTTAGTGTTTACCGAATAATTCCAACCTCAGACTTGAGTGTTTGTGTAAAATTCAGGAAATATTTACATTGAAATAAAAAAAAAAAAACTGCATTACTGGAGCGCATACGGGTCTCTCATCAGTGCTGGAGTGGGGCGGACAGGCGTGTTTATCACGCTGAGCATCGTGCTGGAGAGGATGCGGTACGAGGGCGTGGTGGACATTTTCCAGACAGTCAAGATGCTGCGCACGCAGAGGCCTGCCACCGTTCAAACCGAGGTCAGCCCTCAACCACATCGCCTTTTCTTTTCCTCTACCTTTTTTAGCACTTCTCACCAGCGTATTCTGCCTCCTTCAGGACCAGTACCAGTTCTGCTACCGCGCCAGTCTGGAGTACCTCGGAAGCTTTGATCACTATGCAACATAAATGTGTCGCAGCACGTCCCACCTGATCCACTCGGATGTGGATGAACGCGCTAGGCGGTGACGTGTCTGTGAAGTGAGCGCCACCAACATGCAGAGTGAAAGGGGGGGAGGGGGGGAGTCCTGCGTACCCACAAAGAGCACCTCAAACTGAGCCATAGCAACCTGCTTGACAAGGGGGTCTCCACCCGCCCTTTGACCCAAACACGCCCATTGGTCAGTCTGAGGGAGCAACTGGCTCCAATACTTGATCAGAATATACGTTGTCTTTGTTTCATTTCAGTCCGCGCGATTTTTGGAGCACCTAGGTTGCTTTACATTGTTGGAGTGTGGAACTGTTCACCTCATCCACCGCCAGTGTAGCATCACCAATCTTGATTGATAGAGTGTCACAGGACGTTTGATTTTTCTATCTATAGACAAAACTCGAAGGCATCCATCATATGGATGTCTCGTGGACGGACACAAAGTGGGACTTTGGCGCACCGGAGAATTGCCAACAGGAGACTGGAAACTCACCAAGCGCACAGTATTAAGGATACACAGACCCGCCATGGACACCAGGAAGTATTTATCCTCTTTTTTTGTTGTTGTTATTTTTAAGGAAACAGACTTCTTGTTTCCGATAAATGAAGAAGACATTTCAGTCGCATAGTAATACAAAAAAGCACCAGTTCCACTTGATTTGTCACCGTTTGAGACAAAAGAATTGTGAGAGGTGTAAAAAGCACCGCCGCCACAAACAAAATATCAACTTGGCTCATTTTGAAAAACAAGCGGGCTCTCTTATACAGTCACAGTCAGCCATTTTTTCTTAAACTTTGTTTCTTGTGCTTTTTTTATGTTATCGAATATTTCTATTGAAAGAAATGCAATCAGAAGTAGCTGGGGTTTGCAGTTTCTCATAAAAGTTCCAATAACTGTTCTATAATCACTTTTATTTGCATGAGCAAATCAATGAAGTCTTTGCCTGCCAATTGCTTGATGAATTAGGGTCCGGGGTAAAGGTTACATTTCAGGAGCACAGCATCCGGTTCGGTTCGGGTTTGGAGCTCTGGATATTTGATGGTCAGGGATAGGATTCTCGATTCGGCTTTAGTAGTCAGGTTAGGTTTAGGGAACGAGGTTGAGGATAGGCTGCTAGTAGCTGGCGACCAGTCCACAGTCAAGTGGACTGGATAAACTCCAGCTCACCCGCAAGCCTGACGAGGATAAAAGGCAGTGGAAAATGGGTGGGTGCTTTGGTTCCGGTTTGGGTTGGGTGGGCAAAGTGTGCAGTCCCGTGAAGATTCTCCAAATCAAGATACAATGTGGACTGAAAATTGAAAGTGTGTGCACTGTGTGTTTTTTATGGGTGGGTTGGGGTGGGGGGTGGTATGAATATCTATTTAAAATTTCACCTAGATTTTAGAACGAGAATTGTGGAAATGTGTCCAGACGACATTCTCACCGGAATGCTCACCACTGACTCGCGTGTCTGTCTGATTCCGTGTGCAATAAGTAGATGTATTATATATATTTTTATGTCCACTTATTTACTGCAGTCACATGCCATGATGATGATGATGATAATGAAGATAAATCCTAACGATGGTGCATCTTGTCCCAGACACCGGGATATCGAACGTTAAATCCCTCGTATCACGCCGCCACTCCTAGTAGACAAAGTTGTCGTCACGGTAACCAGGAAACTAACAAATGATTGCAACTCCCAATGAATAGTTTATCTTTAGATTTCTAGTGCCTTATATTACACGCCTATTTTGATAAAGTTAAGTTTAAGGGTTCTTGTGTATTTTTCGTATGCGCACTTATGGATGTTTGTGTTTGTGTGTGTGTACTGTATGTGTGTTGGGGTGCATGTGTGTGTGTGAGAGAGAACGTGTATAATTTTATGTTCCACTATGTAAAATTTGCTGGTGTATTCCGTTGTTTTTCTATGGTAGGCTGCCTCATCATAGTCCTCACTTTAAAAGGAATGCAGTCATATCGCTTTGAAGGAGAACAAATGAGCACAACCAAGACTTAACAAATGTTTATTTCAAAAGTATGAGCTACCATTTCAGTGATTCCTTTGGTGAGAAAAATCTCTGCAGCGATCCAAAAGAAGACTTTCTATTACTATATTTCCTCAAATAGTGGCCTTCGCTCTCATTCATTGCAGGCTGCGCCACACCCCAAATAGACCGCTTCGTATTTGTCCTTGAGTCAGGTCGTTTGTATCTCAAGGCACTCCTGGAGAAAATTGGCATAATTGACGTTCATCTGTGGGAAAATATTTGAAATGAACAATGTTGCTTGAAAAGCGTCATGCACCTGCAAGTGAGTAAATAAACATTTGGCCGCTATATGAGAAAATTAAAGTAGAAGAGGTGTTTTTTATTGTCAAATTAAAAAGGAAAAAAAAGCTAGATGATGACATTAGTGCATACAAGAGTAAATGCCACAGCCAACAGCGTTCCTTCCCTTTCCCATGATGGCATCGTTTCGGTGCCCCCGGTGTTGTTTTTGTATGCATGGTACCACTTTGGAGATGCCCCGTTGGTCGCACCTGTAATGGGAAGACTTGCACTTTCTTGTACTATGCACTAATTCCTCTTATCTCTGTTAGCCCCCCCCCCCCCGCCCCGCCCCTAAAAAATAGAGTTTTACTTGAACTAGCTCAACATGGACCCTTGTAATGCTCACTAAGTTGTGTATATGTAAATAACACCAAACACAGAGATTAATTGAAATTCTTAAATAATTCAGATGGAGAGTAAGTGAACTATATCAGATATACAGAGTGATATGAACAAAAGATTGCACCAGAAATCACTGTTTATGGCACAGAAATTTGTGCAATACATCACCTTGTGGCTTTGTTGCACCACAAACGAGTTTCACGATAAAAATGTTCTATTTTAACCCCCCCAATGTATCATGTAGATGGATAAAACTGGAGTTTATAAATTGTGTAAAAATGAAAACAATGGCGTGTTGCTTGGATCAGTCCTATCAAACTGGTCGGTCGGTATATGTAAATGTTTGTTTGTCTTGTTTTGCATTTTATGCTCCGGGTCAATAAGTGCTTTTTATTTTCTTACATTGGTTCTCGGAGTGTCGGAGTGTGTGCAAACCTGGGAACGAAAAAAAAAAAAAAGAAATACTCACAGGTCTGTATGGATTTCTGTTCTTTGTCGACACAAGTTTCATTTGTTACAAATAAACTCAAGTGAAATAAAAGACACCAAACCTGTTTTCTGGCTCTGTTCCTGTGTTTGGGGGTGGGGGGGGGGGGGCACATATAAGGGTGTCTTTCTCATGTATGTAACCCAATTCCAATGAAATTGGGATGTTGTGTTAAATATGAAAAATAAACCAAATGCAAGGATTTGGATTTGGAAATAACATTCAATAAATATTTGATTGAATTCACTAAATAGACAACATATTTTATGTTTTCAGCAAATGTCATGGCTGCAACATGTTTAAAAAAAAAAGTGGGGATGGGGTTGCATGTACCACTGTGTTACATCACTGTTCCTTTTAGCAACATTCAATAAAAATGTGGGAACTGATGACTATTTGCTAAAGTTTTATAGGTGGAATTCTTTACCGCTTCAACAGTCTGTTGTATCTGTTGTTGTATTTTGTGCTTTATATCGTCATACGCTACACATTTTCAATGGGTGACAGTTCTGGGCTGCTAGTATGCCAATGTAGTACTTGTTTGCTTTTACTACGAAGCCATGCACTTGTAACATGTGCCATTGCCTTGCTGCAGTGGTGGGCCCTTAGGGCCAGCAAGGGCTTCTCTGCTGGCCTAATATAAGGTGATATCATTATCCTAATTATAATAAAAGTCAATTTAATTTGAAGTGTATTATTCCAAAATATATATATAATTCTCCATATTCTGTTCTTTTTGTGTCATATCGCTCATATATCGCCGTTTCGCTCATTCCAGTGTAGTAGTTTTGGTTAGAGTTTTTAGCCAATCAGAATTCAGCTGACTTGTGTCACCAAGCTGTATGAAATCTGCCTGAGGACTTCACAATCAACAGTGCGGGCATCCGTGCACTAAAAGTGAACGGGCACATAGAGTTAATAGACATTTGCCAATAAGATCACGAGTCGGAGACAGTAAGGCCAGCTAGAAAGCCTCACGTTGAACATGACATGAACACGCCCAGTGATTGGATGGATTGGATGGGAGGCAGTGTTATGCAAAATAACCAAGATTCATGGTGTATCTTGGTTGATCTGGATTAATGGTGTAGCCTACTGTACACCAGAGCTAGACCAAGGAACCTTTAGCAGATAAATCAAATATATCTACTCGCTTTTTTAACCCACATTGGCTGAAGGAGGAAAAAACGTCAACCAAGTCATTGAAGTATTCTTGAAGAAAGAAAGAAAGAAAGAAGAATGGATGTTGTGTTGAAATAAGTGTTTTGATGAGTACAAGCATTTTTTTTTCATTTTTATTATGTTTTTGTGATTTTATTTCATTCATATTAATTTAAAGGATATCACGCATCACGTGTAGCGTTAAGTTTTAATTGCTGATTCTGCTTTATTGATATTTAAATGCTCTGGAAAATAGCCTGTTTTGTACACAATTAAGTTGATGCAATGCCCCATAATGCATACGTGTGCTTCTGTACTGTATATGATTTCTCGGGCCGTGGTGTCATAAATGATGGTATCATGAGATTATGAGGAGTATTTATTTGAGTAGGACATCACTGAAGGCCTAAGTGTGAAATGCATGGACGGCCACTGTCTTGCTGAAATAAGCAGAGTCATCCATGAAAAAGACATAGCTTGGATGGTGCCATTTGTTACTCCAAAACCTGTTAGTATGTTTCAGCATGAATGTTACCTTCACAGATGTGTAAATGAGCCATATCATTAGCATTAAAACAGCTCTATTCCAGTTCAAATGCTGAGGATTTTCAGCCTTGCATCCATAACAGTTCAAGATGATTTTTATCTTCTTTTTTGGGCAAAAGGACACAACGTCCAAAGTGAAATGTGGACTTGTCAGACCAGAGAACACTTTTCCACTTTGCATTTGTCCACCAGATGAGCTCAGGCTCAAAAGGTCAGCAATGTTTCTGGGTGTTCTTGACGAATGGCTCAGATGATGGTCATTTGCTACAAAAAATTGTCTATCATTTCCAACATTAAGTACCTTTATTGTCTTCAATTGAATATTGATTGAATATGATTTGCAAATTGCTCTAGTCTGTTTTTCCCCTTTAAGTCTTCATGGCAACCGAATCTCATCTACAGTAAAAACCCATGTAAAATAAAGGAAGAACCTGACCCAATTGATATTGGAACACAAGTTGCACATTTAGACATCTACTATAGTGGTACTCGCACTTAAAAAAATTTATGAGAGAAGTGAACTGCCGCCACGTGCACCTAATTAAGGCGAGTGTATCACTGCTCCATCGTTGATTACTCAATGTTCAGTCTCATTTAGGATGAGAACTTTTGTAAAAATCCTGGAACAAAATGAGGTGCCTTAACGGGAGTCTTTTGTGAGCTTTTTAACTGATCCCAGGGAAGAACCAAGAACTAACAGTTTGTCAGGAGTGCCTTGTTGGGGCCTTTCATTGCATGCAATTGAACACCTGGGGGTTTGCTTATCCTGTCTTAAGACTTTTCAGTTGATTGCAATTCCTAGAGAATGGAGGGAAACTACCCTTAGGATAGGAGCATTATTATCAGACTTCGTAGAGCTGATAATTGAATACGGGATTCCTGACAACTATCTCCATTGTGATTCCCCTAAGCTTTAACATAAGTTCTTTGACGGCTCACTGCTGCCTTGACTACTCAGTCTTTATCTAGAACAGTTTCCCAACCTTAATTGAGATGTCTTTTTTCGTGAGAAATCCCACACCACACCACCAATCAAAAATGTCACAAAAACATAGTATGTACTAGAAGAATCATTCTCAACCTACTCAGAGATGCTTCTAGAATCCTGCAGCATTTCGGATTCTAACACAAGTCAGCTTTTCAAGATTTTAGGTGTCTATCTATGCAACAAAAGTAAATATTGTGACCGTTGATATTGCTGGTGGCAATAATGAATGCTTAAAGAGTCTTCTGTGGCAATTGTGATGCCCAAGTGACCCAATAACGTTCCTATTTTTTTTTCTCAGCACATTCGTATTTTCTCTGCAAATGTGCAAGGCAGTGTTCTGCTTCACTGGCTTCTGTGTAAAAGAGGTGGACAAATGCCGATCCTCTGTTATGGCACCAGTAAGATTATCTTGAGGAATGTCAGCATTAAAAAAGTGGACGCATTGTGATTAGCCTGCTATTCAGTAACTTTGTGCAGCTATGTGTGTCCGTCACTGCAGCAGCATACAATCAGTGAAAGCAAATTACTGTGGTAGCCTGATTTGCATATCTACCGAGTCATATTGTTGCTTAATGTGTGGCTTTAGATAATTCAATCTTGTTATGGTACACTTTTAAGGGTGAATTTGCTGTATGGTCCAGTCCAAGTTAAAAAAAAAAAATTAAAGGCATATTCTTTGGCAATTAAAAAAACATTTTATTTTGCTTTCCTTACAGCAGTTAGCAATAATTCAACTATAGCAAGCACAAAAATAAATACAAATTTAAATAATTTCAACAGAGTTTCATTCAACAGAGTAGCATTTCACGTTTAATCGGGCGCACACAGGCATTGCTTCCTGTCTGATGAAAACAGTCACCATTTTCCTAATTCATATTCTCAATGTGCATGTATTTTTGTCAAGATTAAATTGGAACTGAAACATTAAGTGACTAGAATGAGGAGAGAGGAAGCCATGGTGGTGCAGCTAAGCGACAGTGTTCAACATGCGGGAGGGAGACGGTGACAAAGAAAATACTACGAGCAAGGTGCAGAAATGCTCAAAATCAAAATCCAGAAATATTAGACCTACCATGGGCAAGCTGTTTAGCAAAATCACTTTACATTTCTAATGTAAAAAGAAAAACTTTTGACAAATGTAAAGTCACAGTTTGCTTTTTTTCTCCCTGACGGATGTGAAAGCACAAAAAAGTGACATCCTCTCGTCACAATGCTCCTCCAACAATCGTCGATGTAGAATTTACAAATGCATTTAAAACGCTTTCTGTTCCCCTTCGTTGATCAGAGGGAAATGTGGGAAATATTTAACAGTCCAAAAATATAGAATCTCAAGCACACGCGCACACCTATGCAATGACTGCGACCTTAGTGCATTCCTGTGTCTCTGTCAGACCTCCATCACTTCTCTTTCCCTTTATGATGCTCCCATGTGCTTTTGGCAGTGGCGCGGAGGTCTGGCAGGGCCACGAAGTCCTTCTGGAAGCGAGAATTGGGAGTTCGCTGACGTTTCCTCTCCCCTTGCGTGGTGAAGAAGGCGTCCTGGAAACGCATGCTGGAGGCTGTGGACTGGCAGTGGAAGATAAGGAAGGGACGCTTTAATTAACCTGTCATGTCTTCAGACAAAAAAAGAAAAAAAAATACAGTGGAACCTCTGAGGTCAAACACATTCCTCAACTGCGAGAAACCATTTTCCCAATGGGAATAACATAAATGAAACATACGATTCATTTTTATGAACGGGCACTAGGTGTCTTAACATGGCTGTCTCATGCAAGCGAGCTCTTATCTTGCCTCATCAACAATCGTATGCCGGCTGTTGTTACTATGACGACCGGTGGCGGAGCTATGGGATGACACGAAGCAAAACCCGTATTCATAGTAGTCCTTGTTTTGAAACAAGGGTTGTATTAGGAACACAAACTGTATTGTAAGTCCAAAGAAAATAAAATCCAGAAATAATCGGATTGTGTTATGCGATATTGTGATTTTGATTTGAAGCAAAAGCAAACAAGACATTAGCCTGCATTTGAATAAACACCCAGATTTATTATACACAAAAATGTTTTTTTTATGTTTGGCTTACGCTACAATAATGGCAAATGCAACTAATATGAAAGTAGGGCTGAGAAAAAGACGACCGAGTCAAATAAGTCAACTTCAAAAATAAGTCTCGATTATTGGATGGAATGACTAAAAACATTTGATAGCAATAGCCCTATATGAAAAATAGTTTACTTATATTAGGAGGGTTAACTTCTAAACACTTAAAGATAATGACGACTTCACAAAATTCAACCAAACAAGTGTGTCATAAAAATAATTTTGTGCCTAACCTGATGACTAGAACTCAAACAAATCTTTGCCACTTCAATTGTTCGTATTTCGCGAAACAATGATATGTAAACATGAGGACCCCAAGCACTTCTTAACTCTTTTAGTCCTAAGCATTATCTGAAAAAGCAACCCCCTAGAGTACCAGCCCATTTTGAGCAGTTTGACGCATCTTTCAAAGCCGACAGAATATTTTATTGTAAGATTTTGTAGACATTGGTGGTACCATATGAAAGGTTGGATTCCATTCTTTAGCTAGGAAAAAAAAAAAAAAGATTCTACCTTATTCCGTACTTTAGTAATCACTGTTTGAAAGGTCATTGGAGTGACACCAAATTATTTTGGACAAAAGGAGAAAAATCCTTGCACATATACACTTTGACACAAATATTTTTTTGGGTGCATCTGAAACATCTCAACTAGGCACGGGTCGATAACCGTGATGGAAAATATATCGCGAAATATATCGAAAGTCATGGTGATTTTAACAGTCTAAATCTGACAAAACCGTTGTGTTTGGGTTTTTTGTTTTTTTCCGAGCCCTTCCGCATCATCTACCTTAACGGGCAATTTGCAGCATGCAGTGGGAGCCTCCTCTCGATGTGACTGTTAGAATAATTGTATATGGGTTATCCCATATTTATTATGCAATCACTTAGTATGTTTGTTATGCAATCACTTAGTATGTTTGTTATGTGATCAGTATGTTGGTAGAAAAAAAAAACTACTGACCAACAAAAATGAAGCACAGGTGTTTTTTCCCTTTAAATTACTGCTTTGAACACTGCAGTCAACTACATAGCAGTGTTGATTTGAATTGATTAATTTTTCAGCTCTAGTCTCAATTGTTACTTCAAGGTGCCGCAACATGATATTTAAATAATTTTCACGGTGTAGTATGTGCCTATAAATGATATTTGGCACATCGGGAATTGAATTTCTTATTTTACATGAGTTTTATGGAACCAATATTTCTAACCAGGAAATATAACGGCTCTTTTACAGAGACCACATCCCAAAACATGCATCCATCCATTTGCACGGGTGGGGCCAGTGTGAGAGTCCAGAATAAGCAAGGAATGCTTAGAAATGCATCAATATAGTAAAATAATACTTTGGGAGTGTTTAGGGTGAAAAATCAACATTGGAACGTGGTTAAGTTCCAAATAGTTGACTTTTCAGAAAAAGGCCTCTTTAAGAAGTTTACCCCCAATAACGACTTCTAATGACAGCATTCTGAGTCCATAGTCCCACAGTAGAAATATACTTACAAGTCGACGCTTCACCTTTTTAGGCAGGTCTTCGTTTAAGGTATACACGTCGTCCCTTTTTGCCAGCACCTGAGAACCATCCTCGAACTCCACCTGACACGCGCGCATGCACACACACACACACACACACACACACACACACACACACACACACACACACACACACACACACACACGCACACACACACACACACACACACACACACACACAGATAAAAGCAGTGGTCTCAGTGATGAATAAGTGAGAGGCAATAAAGAAAAATGAGAAACTACATGGCATGGAAAAGATGTCCTTAAACTAACTTCTTTAAACGAATCTCAACTTATGCGAGCGAGTGCGTCACGGATGCATTAGTGCATAACTAACATTTGACGCCCAGCTGGACTAAATAAAGCTTTAAGTGGGGGGCCGCATGACTCGGAGCCTGGTTAATATTTCAGCAAGTTTGAATAATGCACGTCGTCACATCCTTCTCATCCTCGGCTCTCTCCGCAATCAGCGCTCACTAGCGCCGCGGCTTTAGCGCTTTCATTTCTAGCTGTGATGTCTGCTGTCTTTGCTCTCCCACCAGCTATTCTCTCACACGGACCTGAACATGTCGGCGGAGTCACGATGGCTCCGGTGTCGAGGGAGTTCAACTACTTCGCGGCCACTCCCTCGACTCCATTCGAGACACAAGTTTCGCATTTGCAGGGAAAGTAAGGGAAGGTAAGTGTGTTAGTGGGTCACTTGTTTGCATCATACCTGGCACATGTAGGACACGTTGGATCCCAAATATTTGGCACTGTAGAAGAGTCCGTCAGGCCATTTCACTTGAACGACTTCTCCGACATCAGGAGGGCCCAAGTTGACACAATCTCTGCTCTAAAAATATAAAAGCAAGAGAGTCGGTCTCCACAAATACACGCTATAATTTGCAGGAATAGTTTTCACTTTATGTTTGACTGAAAATGGCTCATCAGTGAAATACTGTCTTAGATGGCGTAAGAGAGTTCCAACCATGACTGTCTGAGGCCTCAGAATCTTAAAGGTTGGATTCATAGTGCAGTTCCAATTTAATGACAAATTTTGTCTATGTTCATGTACAATTCAGTTTCTCAGTTTATGTGCTGATGCTTTAATTGCACCTAACTTGACATGCATCAACACCAACACATCAGCAAAGAGAACAAACTGAGCGTGTTGGTGAAGAGAAGCATGGTGAGCAGACACTTGTGCTAATTTAAAACGTTTAAAAATAAAAAGTTTAGGTCAGAAAATGGCTGGCAGTGAATGCGTTAACGGCGTTAATTGTATTTTTACATTTATTTAACTGAGAATGTTCACAAGTTTTTTGAGAAATTGTTCTCAGAGTTACAATATGGCTTTATATCAGTGACTGCTTTACCCTGGAACAGATTTATTGTATTTGACCATTCCCTAATTATGAACAAATTGGGCATCAACCTGCATCCAAAATAAGATTCAAACTCAGAAGTTCCCCTGTATGTGTAGAAAGCAATTTTGGGTTAGCCCCTGGTTACATGCCCTAAACAAGCTAAATGTGACTTGATATATTTTGGCAATTGTCCCACTACTTCATTTATGTAGTAATCATAGTTCTGAGGTCCCGGGTTCACTTTCTGCTCTGGCATTCTTGTGTGGAGTGAGGATAAGCGGCTAAGAAAATGGATGGATTGATGGATATTATCTGATGTACTTTCTAGTATGAGAAGGCAATCCTTCCACTGTGGACTTAATTAAACACATTCTTACCACTATGTCCTCAGGGTAGGTATCATTGGAAAAGGAGCCATCATCAAACATGACCTCATAGAACATCTGGGAGGTGATCTGTGTGACCTTGGAGCTGTAGTAGCGCAGGTTTTTGTGCTTGGAGATCACCGTTTGGCCCAGTGAGATGGACGCTTGGGACGCCCGCTGTTTCTATTTAAAAAAAACAAAGACAAAAAAGAAAGCAGAAAGAAACAAATAGTGAATAAACTTGACAATTATAGTATCTTGAAAAGTTATGTACATCGGCTACTCTGCAACTCATTTGCATTCAAGCAGTCAATACTGGTTTCATTCACATTTTCGGAAACCAAAAAGGTGCGAGAAAACAAAATGACTGCATCATTGTAAATATTCTTCCGAACTTTAAAGCTGACCAATTCCGAATGTTCTTACTTTTTATTCTCTTTAAATGGATGAGTGTCCCAATACTTTAATCTATTTAATGCTAATGTAGCACATCTGACTACTGTGGACAAAGGACAAATGGACAAGTGTTCTAATACTTTAGTCCATTTATGTTAATGCAAGCTCATCAGACCACTGTATTAGGCTTGCGTTGCTACACCCGAACTAAATAAGGGTCAGGAAACAGCTGTTCTTTAACTTACAGCCGAGGAGCTCCGCGACTGGTGTCTATGGCAGGTGATTGACACCACATAAGGCCAATCGTCAGGCTCCATGACGACCCCGGCGGCATGGCCACAGGTCACATGAAAAGATGTGGGACACCGGCCACATGAGCACTGGATGCACGCACCTGCCTGCCGCTTCCCCGCGCAGCGCTTTCGACAATAGATGCACTTCTGTGAACACACACACATCACAGCATGCTTTTAACACCAGACAGACACAGACTAGCTCATTCTGTCTTGAAAAGAAAGCATTAGGCCAGCCAATTAGAAAATTCCTACCTCAGTATTAAACTTACAGTAATGTGCTCATCTAAGGGCACCTGAGAATTTTTAACTTAATTCAGTCAGATTCATTTTTACTGAGCTGGTAGTGAATGAATAAATGACATTCTTGATTGCAGAAGTAGCAATGATGCAGGCTGCAAAACGGCAAAATTTATATATTTTTTTTAAATCTCCTGTTGGTCTACAACCTCTGTAAGAGGTTACATTTAATTGATTAATTGGACAGTGGTTTCGGCAAAAGAATGTTTGTGATTTACAAAAACACTAAAGCAAAGCATCTTCTCAGTGTTATCTTGAACTCTGTCATTGTGTCCTTGTGCTGCACCTAAGCATCATCAATAGTGTGGTTTTTGGATTGGGCCAAATGCCCAATGCATTTCATTTGAGAGTGCTTGAGAATGAGTAAAAGAAAAAACAAATCAAAAGACAATAAAGTGAGTCAGCTTGTGGTCGTGCCTTGACTTACTAACGTCATTTTCAAACCACAGTGTACATAAACAAATGGATGAGAGGAGTCAAACGTCAATGGTGTCCACACAAATGTCTTGTTCCAGCGTTACAATTGAAGGAAAGCCCCAAATAAGAGCAATCAGATGACATCATCTGAGCTTACCACAACCATCCGGCAGAGCAGTGTTTATGCACACAACCACTACTACCGTGCATACGTGCACAAGCACACTTGCGCATATTGGTCATTTTTAAACAGTCCATCAAGTTCAAATCTGTCACAATGGTAGTTTCCCCTATCCTCATGTCATCTGCCCTCCCACTAAGGGGGAAAAAATGACGACATTCTGCCATTATAGCCCAGATGGCTGCCTCGGTTAGCATGCATCCCTTCTCAGTATATTTCCTTCACAACCAACCACACGTTAAGCTGTAGTTGCTGTGTTTCGAGGTGCAGTTTGACATGTCTAGCAATGTTATTTACTTGTTAATTCATTTCTAAGAAACCCTTATATAAATAGCCATTAAAGCTACCCTATATAGGTTACGATGAAGTCAGTGGAGTTGATAAGCCAAATGGGAATTAGCTGGCTCGCAGATATGTAAATGTGGCTTCTGTAATGATGCATCACATCACTTTATCAAATTTGTGTGGCTATGTGACGAGTATGTATGTTCTGCAAGCCAGTAGTAAGGACATTGAAACACGAGGGCCTCCTTTCAGTACAACAGCTCCCTACCACATTTCAAAAACATTAATTGAATATGAGAGTGGAAGCCTGTGCGTAGGGTCTAGGTAATAGCTGAGCTGATTTTTGCCTCTTTTTTTTCTCCAAAGTGAGCATTCATTACCCCCCCCAATTGAGAAAATTATCAGAATTTGCCATAAAAAGTATCTGCATTGTTGGGCCCTAATGTCAGCATCTCCTCTGCAATTGGCTCAAACCCCACCTTATGCTCAAAGTCAGCTGAGAGAGTCTCCAGCTTCCTTGCAAACAGCACTAAATAATTGCATGGATAAAAGGATTCATTTGTTACAGGGTCACACCATCACTACAACAACAACCTGAATCAACTGCAGGGCCAATGTTTAAATAGCTTACACTATAACTTAAAAGCAATAAATCAATTCTGACTTTTTTACCCCCAAAAGTTCCTAAGATGCTAAAGTGTGTGTTCACTCCAACAATTGTACATGCACTGTTAACAATTTAGATAAAAGTGGTGATGACCGCTATGTTTAAAAGAGGTGTTTATGCTAAAGTTACTCAGATGATTCAATCTTAGAATATTTGGAGAGCACGGCAAGCACAAAATAAAGTTTGAAGTGATGGAACTGTTAGTGGACAAGCGAAATAATATTAAGTTGCACAAAAGAAATCCTGATTGAATTGCTGATTTACATTAACCAATCTCAAGTGTGTCCATTTAAAGTAATCTCTCCTTTTTGTAAAGGTTGCCCAAAAGATTATGTGAATTCTTTAAGTAAAAAGTTCACCTTTATGTGTTTTTCTAATAAATGTGGTCTCCTTTGCTTTGCGCATCTATTTCTGAACAGAAGGATGTCCGCTGCGTGCTTGCTTGATGACTAACTTGGCCTACATTTCCCGAGGCCTTTTCCCACACCTCCTCCATTATGGACGGCTGTGTGCTGATGTGCTGAAGTGCTGGCCAGAACGTCTTGTCTACCTATTGAAGCCAGCATGACAAGATCGCGATTGGCAGAAAAGCAATGACGTGTCTGTCACAGGCCTGATTTGTCTACGTGTAGATGCGTATCGGTGTGAAGTTATTGTTGGAAAACAATGTGCATGAGACCTCAAAGTGGTGTGAGAACATTAACATTGTCTTTTGTTTGAGCATTCACATAGGAGCCTAACCCACTTTGCGCAATCCCTGTGCCATCTCTGGGGTGTATTCGGGTGGTTGTGTTGAGCCATGCGTTAAGAACATTCCCACAGTAAATTATGGATGTGTGCGAGTGCGCTCCTGTTAGTGTGTGTTGTGTTACAGTAAATTATGAATGTGGTGGGGCGCTACAGGGGCAACGGGTCCAGTGCTGGCCTCAAAACACATGGCTTATGGAGGATTTAGAATGGACAAACTGAACAAAGGTTTAACATCGTTTCATTAAATTTAGAGAAATTGTGGATATGCGGTGACAGGGCTTTAAAAGAAGACCTTTGTGCTGATGTTACACAAGCTTCTAGTGGCATTTGTGGTAAAAACAGGACACTAGCATTTCCAAAGTGTACCCATGGTGCCAATGCTGTTTTGCAAATTCAGATAATTACAGAAAAAGCCGGCTTAGTCACTTATTAGCTGTCATTGCCCAGGGTGATGCAAGACCACCAACGAGTTTGTCTTTACACAAGTATTGGCTCTAACATTAGAGTTCCTTTGTTGTTGTTGCTGTTTTCATTGTATCACGGTCTAACCGCTGTACTGTACAGTATTAGAGGAAATTAAGAAGATTTTTTTTCTTCTCGCATGAATTATGTTGTTGCGTTGTTACTGTTCTCTGTGTCTGCATTAGTGATACTAGTTTCTTGTACTGTGAATGGTGTTTTGGGCACACATTTCCTAGAAAGATCAGAAAATGGTTAATTTGCTAATTTCCTTCAAAAAAAGGTCTGATCAAGAAAATGTGTTAGTATATTTACAGAATAAAAACAGTCCTAATTTGTGAGCAATGCTATATTTTCAGGTCTTTTACCCAAAAACGAAAGAACTGTCATGTACAGTAATACACTCTACTTGTGCGCAGAACAGGCCTAATTGATTGTTACCTTATGTGAGCCAATTATATGTTGCGCACTAAATTAACGCATGTGTTTTTATGTGAACAAAAGTGCAGCCTACCCTTCTTTTTGTTTCTTTTTTGATATACAATTGTCTTTAAAACCTTAAACCAATCTTTATATTTGATAATACTTTCTTTTGAGACTCTAATCTAATCTAAAATGGGTAGGCAGGGTTCACCTTGGTTATCTATTTGAACTGAGGAAGGACCTCACCGCTACTTTTCTCTGTGTTGAGCTATCATGCCGCCTGGAGCACAGGGCTAACTATGGTGGCAACATGTCAAGTCTGCTGAGACACACTGCGGCTCTCTCATTAAGCAAACACACACACGCACACACACACTTACGGACATTTGCACTAACTCAACCTCTGCTCGCACCCACCAGTGGTTAATTATCTCGCTTTGATTGCGGGCATGTTCGTCTCACGTCGTTAATTGGAGCTGTGAACACTTCATTAATTAGACCGAGCCTGTCCTTAAGGACCTGGGGAATTCCAGCGCTTGGTCTGTGTATGCAAGTGAGCTTCTCACCAGTTTGTAGCGCTGCACGGGGATCCTACTCATGTCAATGGGACCCCGCTTGGCTTCGTTGCTGAACCTCGCCTCTGGCAGTGCCACTGCACACATAATGTGGGCCCATCTACACACAACACACACAAATTAATACACCAGAGTGATTAAGACACCTGAGCACTTATTGTGTCCATGCTGTGGGAATCACAGACGGGTTTTCTGAGCTAATCGCTGAACCAAAGCTCGTCTCACTTGTCATTTTGGGTTCGCTTCAGTGCCCCGCCTCGGAGGTTACACAAACAGCATTCCTGAGGAAACATTAAGAGGAAGGAGAAAGCAAAAGAAGGTTTTAACTAGGCTGCTTTCATGTGTGGCTCTGAGTCTGGTTCATGGAAAATCATTTCATACTGAAAAGGATTCACTTTAAAAAGGTTTTAAGGAGCTTCTTCAGCTCCTATCAGAAAGGTGCAGTCGCAGTGATTTAAGGCTTACTTTGTCAGGTATCACGCAGAGTAAACAACTTCCAACATTTTGGTGAAAAGAAAGGTGAGCAATATGACAAAGGGTTTAGAAATCTCTATTAAAACACAGAAAAAAACATAAGTAGTAAAAGGGTTAAATACACTTACTGCTGTGAAGATGCCCTCCACACAGCGATCGCAGCACCACTGGTCGCTGGCATCATCTGCTGTAACACCATAGCAACCTAAACGAAGTTGGAATTATTAAAACCTAATTTCCAAAATACACAAACCATGTGATATTTGCAGAGTCAATATTCCTCTGAAAGGTTTTTCAGCTATTAATATGTAATTTCAGGGGCTTTTCCGTAAGGCTCCCCTCAATTTGCTGTTAAGGACAAACAATGTCATACCCCAAAAAAATGAATATACAGTAACTCTCACAGATGCCTAAATTCACACAAATGCTTTTAAAACATCCGCAGGAATAACTCCAGATAATCTGCCTTTGTAATTCTCTTATGGCCCTTTTCTTTAGTCAACATTTGCACCTTCTTATGCTCAAGACTGTCTTTTCAGTTGTTAGGTAGAAAGTGAGTGTGTGTGTGCCCGTGACTTACAGTAATTCCCAGACATTGACAGAATAAAACATGACTGTGTTTCCTGTGAATGATGGTATTGCTGAATGTAAAAAAACAAAAAAACAAAAAAAAACACATTTCTCATTAATTTGTTGATAAATTGTGACATTAAAATGAGAAATTTAGCATGTGAAAAAATTTAGATAACTTTTTTTTCTGGTGTGGAAGCAATACATTTCCAACTTTTTTTTGGTCTCTTATCTGCCTATTGTACTAACACGGAGCTCATCATGTTAGGACTGTATTGTCCTGTCTTTTTCTGTATTTGGTACATGCAGCATCCACTTCAACCTGTTGAGCCTGGAAGGGGGCTCCTCCCACCTGTGGTTCCTTCTAATGGTTTCTGATTTTCCCCAAATTGGGGTTTTTGCGTTTTTACTTCCCCTTCTGGGAGCTTTGAGCAGGGGATGCTGTTGTGCATCTAGAACTAAAAAATGTCTCTGTATGACTTCTTTTTTGCAAAAGAAGTCTCAGTATGACCTCTTTTCACCTGTGAAGCTCTTTAAGACTTCGGTGATTCAGGGCTATACAATTTGATTTGAGAATAATTGCATATAGGTTATCCCATATTTGTGATGCATGTATGATGCAATTAGTTAGTATGCAATGTGATCAGTATGTTGGTAGATTGGGATGAATGTTATTCTGTTACTGTTTGTTGTGAAGAAGAGGAATTGACGCATCTCAATCAGCTGCAAGGAAGAGACAGGCCCGTGACCAACATTGGTCTCGTGACCCGACCAGTCCTGCATCCTGTTCCTGACGAAGAAGATAACAGCATGGACTCTGAACTGCATTTCTCATCATAATAAACCAATTGTTTACATTGTAGCCAAATGTCTCCCCCAATCCTTCAAGGCAGCAATGACTTTCTTACCTAGGGACCTCTTGAACGAATAAAAAGAGAGGGTGCGGAGAGGCTGTTTCAGAGCCAAGTAGAAGTGATATATTGTGCGGTCCTTCTCCATTCTCCTCACGCATAAGATAGAAAAAAATGCCTTTTCTCCTTTTTCTGTGTATAGTTTCTCACAAATGTCTCATGGGTGAACCTGCCAGACTGAGACAGCAAGGCCTTTTGGAACAGGTAAAACTCTCTTGTTAAAACTCAGCCTCTAAAACGGTTCATTTATAAGCACAATTACTGGTTAAATGGTAGGCAAGGCATACTTGAAAGTTACTAGAAACACTGTTTTGTACTTTGAAAGACCTGTATCACAGTATTTTAATGTTTTCACAGTTAAATCTATGCATTAAATTATTAAATCTTATCTTCGCCACGATCACTATTGAATTCCTTATGAAATTTTTTGGACACGACATTTCTAAGCATATTTTATAAAGAAATGGAGGAAAAAATATGAAAATGTTGCCACTCATACCATGTAATTTTATGGAAAAATATTGTACACAGATTTATATATATTTTTTAGGTTATTATAAAAATGTGTCCATATTGAACAGCACTATGGAGAGGAATGGATTCACAGAATTTCATTTGTTTCTTTTAGGCACATTTGTTTAAAACTAATTGAGAGTTAACTTGTGTCCCAGAGTGGATAGTGTTGTAAAACACGAAATAAAGAGGTTCGATTGTGACAGAATCTTTGTGGCTAGACACAGAAAAACCTCAAATGTATGCAAACAGCAAAAATAGGAGGGGAAAAAAACCCCTGAACCACGTGGCACCCTTGTTCATTATCTAATATATTTGTGACTAAATATCAAAGCTATTTGCGTGACAAGACCATACACCCCTATGTATCCCTCCAAACCCAAAACTCCTCGCCGCAAGAGCATGTGGGACAATATGCTTCCATTCAACAACAGTTTGGCCTTTGTAACACATACGGCATGGCTGACTGACACAGCAAAAACAAACAAAATGAAAGCAGCCACTTAGTGTGAATGTTGTTTTCTTTACTTTTGATCTATGTTCTTGGTTAGACATAGTAGAACAAATGTGTCATGAAACTAAATAAGTGTTGGTGGTTTAGCTGAAAAAAATATTTTGAATAAAAAGTTTAAAAAGTGATTCAATTCAAAGAAAGTAGCTTCTTAAAATTCAACCACCAGAGAGGGTTTGGACATTCAAACTATGGGGGAGGCTTTTTATTTGTTATAAACAATGTTTGTCTATGACTGTACGCCTCTGTTCTTTTGATTGGCTATCCATCAACAAACCACGAATAACGTGTATTCTCACCTCTCTTTCCTTAACAGAGCTCAAATAACATGAGAGAGCGGAAGATGCTTCAACCCCTTCCTACCGATGGTCTTGGAACCAAACTTGTGGTTTTGTCATCAGTATCAAATGATACGGTAGGTAGTCCCACACTCCAACTATCCGCATGTGGAGCAACTTAACATGTGTAGAATACACAGTGTGTTAGTGGTTAGCTGCACACATGCACACAACATACTGTAAGTAACACCTACACCGTGTAAGATAAAACAAGAAGGGATCAACACTGGTGGCACGGCAGGGATTGAAAGAGACTTAAGGATGAGATATGTCATTTTTGAGGTAAGGGGGATTCGAGGCCGAGGACGAACATTTAGGGGTCTTAAAGGTATGTGTGTGTGAGTGCGCTGACCGGTTTAAGATTTGGGAAGAATGTGTGTGGATTTGTGCAAGAATTGGATGGCAGTTAAAGTGCGTGAATGAAGGATTTGAATAATGTACCGTGCCTTCAGTCTATGTTTTCGGGTATAGAGAGACTCTCCCACAGTGCTTGTGAAGGCTTCTGAATCTGACTTGGAGCTTTGGGCAGCAAGAATGGGAGGTGCAGAAAGAGGATGCGCCCTCGTTCCGTAGACTAGGGAAATAATATACTTTTAATCCTCAGAGCGGGGGTGGAATTTTGAGAAGAAATGATTCAGAGCTTAAACCCACTGACCCTCTAAGAAGCACATGATGGAGAAAACAAATAACAATGTATCGTGGGGAGTAGGTGGCGAACACACAAAGAAATCACAACTGTACTTGGAGCAACTATGTCTACTTGTGACTTTACTTTGCTGAATAGGAGGATACATACTTGCATGTACTTGAAGACTGCATCCTTGGCAGGAGAGCAGAGGGGAGGTGCCATCATCCTGCAGGAGAGGATTGGTGGGTGTTGGGGGGCAGTTTTGCTCACGGAAAGAAAAGCAGATTTCTGGAATCAGGGGCTTGGATTTCTTCGGACCCCGGTAAAATTGCTCATAACCCTCCTTAGAAGACAAAGACTCTGATGTGTCCTCTGCTGTTTTGGGGATACTATCCTCTGCTTTGTCTTCCCCCTAGGAGATTAAATCATTTTGTGACATTTTTCAGAGCAGTGGCTAATACAATAGTTCCACTCAATCATTACAATAGAATATTATTTTAGCAGGTGGCAAATAATGGGAATTATTTTTCAATGAGACAATTATAACCTCACAGCAATGTGATTTTCGTCACTGGTGTGATGATGCAAAATATGATTCAAGCAGTTGTGGCTTGTTATTTGGAAACATCATATAGCGTTCATTCTACACCATAAGAATGACAACAACAACAAAAAAAACACATTTGATAGGCATGAATGATCTTGACAAGTGATCTAATTAAGGCCCGTGTTTGTGCCCCAGTGAGGTAGCTATAATTTCATTGATGACATCTATTGCCATTAAAATTCCAAGACAGACCATTCATCCTTATCCATTTATACAATTTTAAAATTCATAATTCACAATTTTATCCATCCATACAATTATGTAATAATACTGGTAAAAAATGTAACATTGAAGTAATATAAAATTCACAATAAAACATTAAATTCATAAAGCACTATCCATTTAGCTAAAATATCAAAGTGTTGCAAAGCATATGAAAAATCTGGTCAAACACCAATATTGGGAGGGTTCCCTTTCAGCTCCGGCCTTCCAATGTGTATTCATGTTCTCCCTGTGCCCGTGTGGGTTTTCTCCGGGCACTCCCGTTTCCTCCCACATTCCAAAAGCATACAGGGTAGGAAAACTTGGACATTCTAAATTGTCCTTGGGTGTGTCTGTGCGTGCGAATGGTTGTCTTTGGGTGCTCTCCGATTGGCTAGGATCCACACCCGCCTGCTGCCCAGAAACAGCTGAGATAGACTCCAGCTCACCTGGCTTGGATAATAGATGTATATTTAAATGCACTTGTACAACTTATTACCTGCCTTTTCTCCAATAAATGCCTGGTAGTCTATGAGGTAATAAACCCCTCAGAGTCATTGAGAAACACTTTACTCGAGTACGTGGTATGACAATTCATGCTGAATTTTTTGATATGTTTGAGTCAATGAGCAAACTTTTTATTTTGGCCTTTGAAGTAGTATTAAAACAGTTTTATATGGCTACAATTAGCTGTGGGTTGATAATCACTGCGTAAGCCATTATCGAAAAAATATTTAAAAAGGTTTCAAATCAATTGAATCTATTGAATCCAACTTTTTTGGAATAAATCCCCTCTGAGTAGGGTTTTGGGGGGCAAACCATTAAGTCTGACACAAAGTGATCTAGGCATATTGATTTCTCCATTATCAGCTAAGTGACTAGAGGTCAGAGAACAGCTCTATTTAATGTGAGTTCATGCATAAGTGACCATCTTGCAATCAATGCAAAGGATAACAGAAAAACACATGTATCAAGAGAACATACGTATTTTAGGAGCAGCACCAGCTCACCTGATAGTAGGGCATAAAGAGTGTGCATACAGCACAATATGGCTCCATAGTGGCAGCATGAGCATTGTACTCCCTCTCGGCTGTGAAGCAGCTTTTCCTGTTTTGCCAAAGGTGTGTCAGCGGCCTCGCCCATGTTTCAATCTCTGGCCCATCCTCCTCATCAGCAAGGCTTGCTTCGGGGGGCTCTAGGTCTGAGCATATAGACATTGATCACTGCATGAGTATTTATTCAGTTTCAACCAGTGACTTTTGATTAAAAAAAAAAAGACCACACAGTTTGTTTGCTAAATCATATCTTGTCCATCACTTGTGCTGATAAATCTTTACAGACATGATGACCCTGTATGAGAAAGAATGACAAAAAGCTCCCATTCTCATCATAAAACTGGGTTGTCAGTTGTGGTAATTTTATGGTAAAAATGTCACGTAGGGATAAACAGTGAAGATGGTGGCTAAATGATTGATCCTTCACCATTAACATGGAGATGAAGGATGTGATTGTGTGTGCATATGTGCATCCACAGTTGATCATCTAAGGCCCTTTGGCATCCAAACCATGAAAACAAATGGAGTATATATCACAAGGGTATTGTATTACAATGTGACATGGAGCTAAATCTTTTTTGCTTAATGCACATATTGACGTCAGAGGGATCATTTGGGGAGACATAAAACGTGAAAAATGGGGAAACGCGAGCAGGGAAATTGTTCAGCGGCTGTAAAAAAGCAACACAAATGCTACCTGGCATTACTTTGATTTCTTGTTCACCGCATTAAGACAAAGTCTGTTCACAAGTGAGGTAATTTGCTTGATAGCCTCACTACCTAAACAAAGGAAATGGTGTGCGCTATTATGTTGTTGATGTTGAATAATGATTTTTGGGAGTCAAATCCAACTTGTCTTCCGGCTCAATGCAATGAACTAAAGATGTAAAATGATTACTGTTTCTGGTTTGGCACGACCTGCTATTCAACACAAACCACACATAGAGAATGAGACTAGCAATTGGCTTCCATGTTCTGTCTCTTTTGAAAGCAAAACCTCAACAGTAACTCTCAATGAACTTGAAGTTTGTATGTACTGACCATCATCACTGGCAGCCTGATGTTTGACCGCAGTGGGCACAGCTCTGGCAGTGGGTTTCCTGAGTGGGTGGCGCCAGCTCTTAGTGGTTCGTTTTACTGACAAAGCAGGGTACTGGCATGAGAAAGAAAGTTGAATGGGAATCAGCAATCACATTTTGTGTAAGAGGGCTTAAAGAGGACAGTTTGAAAAAGTACTCACAGCACAAACCTCGCCTGGTTCCAAGCCTGATTCATCACACTCGTAGTTACTTGGATCACTTTCCTCCTCAACAGATGAGTCACTGCTGCCCTCCCCGCTGTCACTGCTTTGCTGGTCTTCATCCTCATCCGTCTCATCTTCCTCCGTATCAGACATCCCACCCTGCTCACCTTCTCCTATTACCAAAGGTGAAACAGCACATAAAGAGGACTGCATTCGTCTTTCCAGCTCTCTGCTTGGTGAGAGGGTATCATCAGTTGCCCCTTCATCGCCACAGAACTCCACATCCTCAGCAGCATTGACTGAATGTAGTGATGTGGGCTCAAGTTGAGCCCAAGTAAGAGGTCCCGCGTCCCTATCTTGTCCCTCACATAATTCTTCTTCAGGGTCCTCCAGATGTGTGACCTCTTTGCACTGTGGTTCGGTCCACACAGTGTATGGTATGGGGTCATGGGTGAAATCACAGGAAGGTTCCGATTGGAGGCTTTGGATCAGCACAGCAGGGCTCTGGGAATTGAAATTCCTCCAAAGACAGCTGGAGTCATATTTAGGCTCTAAGTGTGGGCCCTGTGATGTACAGTGTGAATGTGAGTGGACTTCTAATTCTGAGTAATGGTGATTTGGGATAGAAGGAGATGGGAGATCATTGGTTGAGGTATCAGGTTTGAGAGGGTCAACATTGCTTTGACTCAGTGCAACATCTGTTTGATCTTGGTTTCTGGAGATATCGCTAGTTGCTAACTCCGCTTCGCTCGAATGTTGTTCTAATAGGGGTGCGACGCTCTGAGCTAGCTGGTAGTGGGCCTCATTCTCACTAGTATTTTCAACCAGCGAATGCTTTTCTGCATGTTGTTCAGACATTGGAACATCTTCATCAATGCAATCGGATGTTTTGTGAATGCCACTGCTAGATTGATGAGCCACATCGGTTTCTAAGCTAGGAATCACTGTGCTTTGCAGATTACCTGAAGAATGTGAATGCCAATCACAGGTTTGTTCAGTATGGGAGGATTCATTGGGAATCCTTGAATCGGCTTCTTCCTGTGTGATTTCATGAGAAGATTGAGAAACTCTTGGCATTTCTCTCTGGAGCACAGGTGCAAACTCTTGCTGGGAGTATGTGCAAGATTTTGAGGTGGCAGGTAGCACATCGTCAGCTGGGGTAAGGGAGGGCATCTCTTGGGTCAGTACAGGTGGGAGAGAAGAGATTCCAAATGCATCTGCTGGCTCTGGAGTGAGGTGTGGCATATCCACTGCGCTCCTTTGGAGCAAAGGGGGGGAATTACTTTGCTCACAACTGCTGTTTTGTAACACACAGTCCTGGGCTGAAGAGGCATGAGGGACACATGATGTGCAACTACCTCCCTCTACTGGTTGAGGTTCTGTATCATAATCTATTTCTGCAATGCGTTGTGAGTGGATATGTTTTTGGTCAAAAGTGATTGATAGCTCTGAGTTAACAATTGTGTTGGGACAAATTTCAGATGCTTTGTCCGAGTTGCTGTTACTGTTTGGTTCTGGGCTTGAAGGATGTCCTATGCTCAATAGGTTTGTTGTCTCAGCATCAGAATCAAGAGGACACAAGTCCATCTCTGTCTCAATGGAGGTGCTTGTTGTGTGGGAAGAAGAGGTGAGAGTGCTGGTCTCCATAGGAGGCTCCTTGTTAGAACAGTCCTGAGAATTTAAGAGGTCTTGAGGTTCCGAAAGACAACAATCTGACGTGTTCTTTCCCAGCTGCATTTGAGATGGCTCAGACGAATCTCTGAGTCTTTCAGAAGTTCTGTTATTGCCCTCAGGCCTTGAGGGGTCTTGAGGGTCACTATGAGTGTCAGGCTCCACCTTCAAGACATGCTTCGCTGAGGGGGCTGGGGACGGACTGGAACTGGAGTGAGCGTTTGCGAGATCCATGTTAGAGAAACCCAAAGCGTTGCCTTCCACTCGATTTACTTTGACAACACACATCTGCCTGCATCGACCTGTAGGTAGATAGTAGTTTGCACAAAATTAATCTGCAATTATGTCAACAAACATCTTCACCAACGTAAAGTAAAAGAACCATAGTACCACCTTGAAATCCTAGGACTGTGATGCTCAAAATAAATTGAAAAAATAAATACATATAATAAATAAATAACTACTTGAAAAAGTCTTACCAGAAAGCTGAAGTGAGGTCTGGCTTTGTCCCATCTCCTTTTTTTCATGTTCCTCCTCCTCTGCCTTTTCTGATGCACAGGGCATTTCTTCAACCGATCGTCGCACTTTGGGCCCAGGAGGACTACACAGGCCTTTTCTCTTGCTGCTGCACACAGAACTGTCATTGAGGGCAACAGGCTCCTCTGTGGTTCTGAGACGTTTTAAACGCATTCGAGGGTGGCTGCCACTGTACGAGCAATGAAAAAAATATTAAAGAAAAACAGGGGAAAAAACATGTCACAAATAAGGATCATCAAAATATATCATCACACCAAAACAAAAAATAACAATGAAAATAAGAACGATACCTTTTATTGGAGGATTTTGTTCTGTTGCGCCTCTGCAACCAGCTTTGCAACTCAGGTGTTGTACTAGGGGTGGCCAGCGTGTGGTCAATGGGAGCAGAATCTTTGCCCAGCATCCAGTTGGCATAGCGGTCGGGCTGAAACCTTTTTACAAAAGGCTCCATGGATATTTTGACCATATCCTTACTGCAAGTGCACTGCAGGTGGGAAAAAAAGTCAGTTGGAGATATTACTTCTTGCATGGTTTCTGTGTCATTTTGTGAAATCTTTAATCATTAAAAAAACCAGCAGAAAAAATTAACTGTTAATCAATAGTTACAACCACAGCAGTTATCGCCGCTGGTCTGATACCTGTGTGGCATTTTTGCCATACTCTATCCACCGAATGGTTGCAAAGTTGGTTGACTCTGCACAATTGAAACCATGATTGAAGCCAGCGTGATAGCCATAAGGAAAAGTGATCATGAATTCTCCAGCCTCCTGTGTAATCTGAAAGTTTTGAGTTTGGGAGTGGGTAAAAGGGGTGCGGAAAAAAAAACACAGTTTTATGTCTTTTGAAAGATAAATGAAAATAAATAATGAACACAGGAATGAAAATAAGCTGCTGCCATTTTCTGCACTCTGTCAAAATAGGCACTGTTCATTTCAAAAGCAGAAAAATACTTTTTCTAAAGTTCCTCAATAAAATGAATTGTAATGGCACAGAAAGTCATTTTCACCTTATCAAAAGGAATGCCATACTTCTTTAGCACAAAGGGTGAGATTAGAGTCATTTTGTGACGGAGAAATGCTTCACATCCCTTGAAGCTATTTGGAAAGAAACCTGATAACACACAAACATGCAGAAAATTAAACCACTTGATTTCATTCGGATTTTTATTTGGAAAAAAAATGCTTAACCAGTTTTAAACATACAAATTAAGGTGACATTTGGATCGCAGAGCAGTTCTACCTTTTGGGGGTAGTTTTTAAAATGAGAATACATTTCTTTCCAATCCAAAACAATAACTAATTCAAACAAGAGCTTTTTTTGTTGTTCTTTTAACATAGTGAAACTTTTATTCAATCTGCAACTAATGACGATAGACACCTAATCGAAAAGAAGAATCCAAAATAAAATTTACCAGTAGCCAAACGTTCCAGTCTCTTCCCATGCTCTGGGGGGATAGCATACCTATTAGGCGAAAGACAGATAGAGAATCATTTGAGACATTCAAAATAACACTTAATATTGATTGATTGTTATAGCCAGGGTGTATTGCGAACAGGAGAAAAGGGCCATACAAATTCAAGGCTGCTATCTAGTGGAAAGTAACTAAGAAAATGCAGGAGAATGTAGGTCCTTTGCCACCAATTTTTGGGTAGCCTCACCCAAAAAGGAAATAAATGCGGTATTGAGGATTAGTTCAAAGTGTGCCACTGTTAAAATCTGCTTCACTTCATTTAAAAATACATTTATGCACAGTGCTGATTCTAAACTTTATAAATAACTTACGTTTGATTATTACCATTATTATCACCATTATTCAAGAATGATTGTCAAAGGTGTTATATTTTGCATTAGGTGAGCAAACCCCCTTAAACAGCATGATGAGTAAACATGGTATAAAAGTTCATACCAAAAACAACAGGGAAAGGCTAAATTCAAACAATGAAGTGGATACATTCAGATAATGAACGAGCCTTCTTGAACTTCTTAAGTACACAACAACAAATGTCCAATGTGAGTTTAGGATCTAGTCGAGATTCTTACAGGCTTTATGTAACCCTTCTGACACACATTGACCCAATGTTTCTGCCTGAGCAAAGAGCAGCCTGATCAATAGTTATTTAAAACATTGTAGCTAATTGATCTTAGCGGCATTGGCCTTTTTATTGTGATTAGTGGCTACATTTGAATGTAATAGCCTACATTTATTTACTTGACAGAATTAAACAAGCCTTTGCTGTGTTCAGAAATAATTGCTTTGAAAGATCAATAATAAAAAATGAGCATTGTGACTACCCCTGGGCCAAGTAAGTGGTTGGGAAACTGAAGCGCTGTACACTTTGTTGGAAGGTTAGAATTGTGTCCACTTGGTTGTAAAATTTGTTGTATTCTTAAAGTAGATGGCATTCTGTTGTACCAAAGTGTCTTTTCATTTGCCCACTCACTCACTGTACTTAAAGCACACACTAACCAAGACTTGGGCTCGCCAAAGTGAAGGTAGTTGATGCTGTATAGGTCCATATCTTCTGTGTGCCAGGAAAAAGTTGTTTTCCACATGCCAAAATAGAGATATGGAGTGTTGACTCCTTGGATTGACACACCACAGTCCTCCTCGATGACGTCCAAGATTGAGTTAAGGTGCCCAATGTTCCATTCCTCCACATCCTAAAAGATTAAACACATTCAGACTGATTTTTCAAAGTTAAAGAAGTTAAAGACTTAAGATGGTTAAGTGTCGCCTTTAGGCCATGGGATCTCATTTGTAATGTGTGCTGATTCTGTTTTACAATATTACAGTGGAGCCTTTTGGATTTCCTTGTGGTTGTACAGTTACCTGTACATAAATAATATAAATATACATAAATAAAATGTGATTCTTAAGTCTTAAACTGAAAACTTGACTGCATATGATCACAGGCCATTAAAGGGACAATGTATAAGATTTAGAACATATTTCATTCGGACAGCAGGAAGTGCTGCATTTACTATTGTTCGTAGCTATAATAGACATGGCAGACTCCAGAGGAGTGCCACCCCGCATGGAATAACATTTAAAGGTAAATAGACCTATGATTATATTTAAAACACACTGTTGGTCATTAAGAACACTTTTATTTGCAAGTTTTTTACATTTGTAATAATTTAAATTATTCCTTTTCAATGAAAAACGGTCTAAATGTTACACATTGTCCCTTTAAAGGGGAACTTAAAAAAAAAAAAAAAAACACTCACACACAAATAGCCAGGGATATGTTTCAGAGAAAATCCACAAAATCACAGGGATTACTGCATTTCTTTTTCCAAATAATTCAACCTACCTCGTCATATAGGCTGCCGCCAACATCTGCGCCATATATGGGTGAAACGAACGTGAGGTTCTTCCAGTACTTGCGTTCTAGATCTTCATAGTTCAGGTAACGAGGTGTACAGTACCTGGAGAAAAGAGAACATAATTATGATAGAATAAAACGTTGGCAGCTCTTATCTATTTGCTTATGTGATTGATGAAATGACAACAACTGAGCTTCCGTATAATCTTGTGGAACAATGGACCAATGACTATGCCTAGGCAGGGTACACACATAAAGACAATCAGACTGTTATGTCCCAATTTTGTGCCTTCCCAACTAACCATGACAATGCATAAGAATCTTTCATCACATTAGATTGTCTTTTGTTTATCCTTATGTGTGATGTATATAAAGAGTGACTTTGTCCCAATATTAATGGTCCAAAGCTAGTCAGGTGGACAATCTTAAATAATGAACTTGTTCAATTACGACATTTACGAAAAAGAAATCTTCATGTGTATGGGGGCAGCTAAGGTCTCCTAAAGTGAGTTGACTTTGTGATTATGATTTGACATAATGTAGCCAATCAAAAACATTCTCTGACAAACAAGAAAGTGCTGGTAATTATAACAATGATGTAGTTTTTTGTTTTGTTTGGTTTTTTTTTTTTATTTCAAAGTACAAAACTTATCAGCAAAGTATGGTAAATAAAACAAAGTAATGTAATATCCTTCCCGATGCTTTCCCGTGTTTAGATCATGGGAGGGCTGGAGGCTACCGCAAACGATTTTGTGTGGTAGGTGGCCTATTGAGTGTCTTTTTTAGTTTTTTTTTAATTAAAAAAAAAAAAAATGGCTGCTGCCCAGACAGCAGGAACTTATTTCCAAAGCATGTATTTTCATGCCAACATTGACAACTTACAATGGTGCCACATCTGGTCCTCTTCTGAAACATTCGGCAATGATCGGCCGAACCCGGAAGAGCCTGGTCATCTTTGTGTTTGTGAGATCACGTATGATAATGCGGATAATGAGGATTAGACAGAGAAGATGGTCTTTATATGTGTGGGGAGCTTTCTTGAGATTATCTCAGCACACCACACAAATACGACCAAAACTGTTTGCCAATTTTTTTTATTTTTATTTTTTTTTATCTTTATGTGTGGGGTCTTCCAAAGATATAAAGTCTTTTAGGATTGAAAAATATCATTATGTGTGCCAAGACTAAAGATGATAATACTGTCAGTATACCTACATGTCACTGTTGGCTAGTCGTCTGAACTCCTGCACACTGAGTGGCTTTTTCTGGATGTTGTACTGTGTGAACAAGCCTGACTGGCCGGCTACCATCTGTTGAATGGGAGCGTCAATCATCAAATCGTCTATGTCGTCATAGGTACGACGAGGTTTCCAGCCTTTAGGAGGAATCACCTGTAAAATATAAAAAAATAATAATAATAAAGGGGGGGGTGGAGCCTTGACAGACTGTTGCTTTCCAGAATAGCGAAAGGAAACAGGCTAGTCTTCCTACCTTGGCTAAGCCAGCACGCTGTGCACCCTGAGACTCCATATAAACTAAATACTTGTTGAAGTCCTTGAATTCCTCCATTGTGGGCCTGAATGTCATAATCTTGCAGGTGGGGTTTGCAGGGGTGCACACCTCTGCTCCCGCCATCCTGTCGCCTCATCAGATGGACCCTAGGACAAAATATATAATGAAGATGTTAAAGGAGAAATGTTCCAAAACTCATCTATGGCTGTTTTAAAGTGCTATATTAATAAAGTTGAGTGCGAAGTCAGTATAAAGGATTAAACCCACAAAATTTTTGCTTTTAAACGTTTGTTTTACTGTCCAGTGGTTAGCTAAAATATTTACATTGACTGTACAATACCTTAAATTGTTGAATGCTTACATCTCTGAACATAGAATAGAATAGAATAGAATAGAATAGAATAGAATAGAATAGAATAGAATAGAATAGAATAGAATAGAATGCCTTGATTGTTATTGCACAGCAGGTATACAATAAAATTGGAAGCACGGCTGCAACTGGTGCATTTTTAATAAATATAAACAGTAAATAGAATAAATAAAACTGAATAAAAATAATGGTCCTGCTTTAAAAAGTGTTTTTTCCTGAATGTGTTCTTAATTACATTGGTTAGGCAATCTGTTCTTTCAGTAGCTTTCATTATAATTGTTACTGTTTTGTCTTATTAATTTTTTTGTCGAGGGAGACTAGGGAAGTAAAATGTTCATGGTTTATGTTTATTGTTGTGTTTTTCTGTGCATATGACAAAAGAAAATCTTGAATCTACTCCTTGGTAAGGATTTTAAAACTGGCTGTACAGTTGATAAATGTGTAATTGTGTAATTGACACTCTGAAGAAGGTGAAAGATAACGCCGAAACAGTTCAGGTAAAACCTCTTAGAAATGTTAAGATTGTAAAGTTTTTACTTTCGAATTTTAAAGTTTTTAAGTCTTGTCACTGTCTGATAAAGAAGAAAACAACAGCATAGTGTAATTATGTTGGTAAGAATTTGAGTCTGGAAAAAAAAATCTATTTTTAACTGCTTCCTAAGGTGAAAAGGTCCAAAAAGATTTTAAATTGAAGAACTTAATTATTAGTAATTAGTAATAAAGTAAATATCGCTTGTTTTAATATGACAACAAAGTTTTCCAGTCAGTTTTAAATAATAACAGCAGAGTAAACAGACACTAATACAAAGATTAGGAGAAAATCTCCACCGTTGGCAAAAGGAAAAATTATTTTGGGTGGTAACTACATTGAAATAAAATATTTGATGAATAAGCTATTGGGCTTCCTTGAGAGGTACACTGAAAATGGCTTTTTATTTTTTTAGTCCGGTCTCGAACTGAACATTTGTTTTGTTTTAAACTTTCAGGGTCAATCGGACTGCCTTTAATTATAAACACTGTATATTTTAAAACATTTATTAAAGTCAACACATTGGTTTAAGTGTATATGCAAAATATGTTATTTGAATTATTCTTTAATTATATTCTTCTGAACTAAATTCAATTGCATAATTTTACATTAGCATACAATTACCTTTCTCGAAGTAAACCCCTGGTTTGCAATTGACACCTAGACTTAACTACATTACTAAATTTTCATCTTAGTCACATAGGTCGTACTAGGAGAGCTGTGTGTGTGTGTGTGTGTGTGTGTGTGTGTGTGTGTGTGTGTGTGTGTGTGTGTGTGTGTGTGTGTGTGTGTGTGTGTGTGTTTTTTTTTAATTAAAAACATCTCGGATGCGGATGTCAGATAGAAATAGGTCAAAAGATAGACATGTGCTATTTGCGTTTTCACCACTGGGTGTAGGTAGAGCTCCCTATAAAGTGGATTGGTGCCTCAAATCACGATGCCAATCAGGACTCTCTCGGGTTTGTCCCATCTGCCCACTCGAGCAACCCACTCCCATGTGAACTCAAATCCACCACAAACAAAGAAACACGATGTGCTCATTTGCAACTTCTGTATTTTTTCAACGTACGTGCATTTGCGCGTTACACTGTAATGGCTTGAAACGTGCTTATGTCACACATATTTAAACTGAAACGAAGGAAGGATCTGCCTTGAATACGATTAACTGTTGCTACATTTTGTTTACATTGCTCGCCATTGTCCTGCTTATAACGTGTTATCCTTCATCCATAAGATCGCGTCAATAGACACATCAGTCCCTTAAATGCTCTTAAATATCTAGTAGATAACATCGCGGCACATAACAACGATACACTTGTTATTACACTTTTATTATTTACCACGAACCAAATGTAACTAACGCGGCTCATCATTGTCTGTTTGGCTAACTGACTAGCTTACGAATTGTTTTGATTCCTAGCAAGGTTTGAGCTAAATAGCCCAGCTCGCTAGGTCATAAAATAAGGTTTTTTACTTCATTATAAAATTAATCATTACTGACAGACACATCGGGACTCACATTGCTCTGAAGAAAAATAAATAAAAGATCCAAATACGAGCCAGCCACTCGTTTTGCTAACTTGTGAGTGCACAACCGAGCAGGGGTTTAAATGTCCCACCACGCAAGATGGCTATACAAACAGGCCCACCACTTCTACTCTTGTTATTGGGTCTTGTGGATTCATTTGGAATCCTCGTAACATAACGAATATTGCAATCCTTGTCAAAGTTGCCTGGTGCATGAGTAAACAATTGAGGACTCACAATACGAGAAGCACAGTGGCATGAGCGCATGCCAACTTATCAAGCTAGCAAGGTTGCTAACTATTAGCTGGTGAGAGCAAAGAAGTCGCGAAACGCACAAAGCAAGCGATAATCGCAAGTCTTAACCCGCCGGGCAATATCATCTGCGAGTGTTATCAAGAGATGTTAAGAAAATGCATTACCTTAAAATCGAAAAAGTGAGACGCGATGTTGTTATTGAATCTCCTTCCTAGTTTGGCCCAGCTGATTCACATAACAACTGCTCCAAACTGCACTGTGCTTGCGCGTGCACTGTATTCCGGTGTTACGTCGACGGAGACTGTCGACAAAAGTCGAAGGCTCTTGGGAGCGCCCTCGCAAATTAATAGCCCTCGTAATAATTTCATACCATTGAATTTTTATTTATTTTATTTTATTTGCTAGGGATGTGTTGGGATTTTTAACTATATTTTTCATTTAGAAATGCTCATTAAACGCAAATTGGCTTCGGCTTTTCACTTCAGGAGTTGCCACAACGAATCAACAGTCTGCATCTAAACCTGTGTGCCGCTTCCTCTTCTCTCACTCCAACTACGTTCATGTCCTTTCACTAAACCTCCTCTTTGGTCTTCCTCTAGGCCTCCTGCCAGGCAATTCAAAACTCAGCATCCTTCTACCTATATAGTCACCATCGCTCCCCTGGATACCTCTGAACCATCTCAATCTGGCTTCTCCGAGTTTATCTCCCAAATCTTGAACATACATTGTCCCTTTGATGTCTTCATTCCTTATCCTATTTAACTTGGTCACTCTCAGAGAAAACCTCAGCAAGTTCATCTCTGCTACCCCCGCCTCTAATTCTTGTCTTCTCCTCAGTGACACTGTCTCCAGGACAAACAACATCACTGGTCACAACACAGTCTTGTACATCTTTGCTTTAATTTTAGCTGAAACTCTTCTATCACACATCACACTTGACACCCATTACAGCCTGCCTGAACATACTTCTTTGCCTCTTTTCCACACTCTCCATTGCTCTGGACTGTTGACCCTAAATACCTAAAATCCTCCACCTTCTTTATCTCTTCTCCCTGTATCTTCACTTCCACTTGGGTCCCTCTCATTCAAACACATATGCTCGATCGTGCATCGGCTAACCTTCATTCCTTTCTTTTCCAGGGGAAACCTTCAAGATTCCAGCTTCTCCTCCACCCGTTCACTCCTCTCACTACAGATCACAATGTCATCTGCAAACATCATAAGTCCATGGCTGTTCCTGTCCTACCTCATATGCCATGCTCTCCATCACCATAATAAACAAAAATTGGCTCAGAGATGATCCCCAATGCCATCCGTCACCTACCTTGAACTCATCTGTCACACCTACAGCACATCTCACCATTATCCTACTTTCCTCAAACATTTCTTCCTCATACAATATCTCAGTTCCTCCCTGAAGACCATGTCATAAGCTTTCTCTAGATCTACAAAGACTCTATGAAGCGCCCCCTGGCTTTCTCTGTATTTTTTAATCTACATTCTCAAAACAAATACTGCGTCTGCAGTGCTCTTTTTTGGCATGAAACCACCCTGCTGCTCAAAAACGTTCATTTCTGTCAGTAATCTAGCTTCATCTACTCTTTCACATAGCTTCACTGTATGGCTTCCCAACTTCATTTACTGTATCTATACTTACCAAAAATCTGCACATCCCTGTTGTTCTCCAAAATGGGAACCAGTACACATCTCTTCCATTCCTCAGGCATCTTGTCAGTATTTAAGATCCTGTTAAACTACTTGGTCAGAAACTCTACTGCTACCTCTCCAAGACACTTACACGCTTCCACGGGGCCGAGTGCCTCTTCACTCTTCATCCAAGACCGAGTCATCCTACATACCACCATCCTATGCTCCCTGGCTACACTTTCACCTAGAACTACTTTGCAGTCACTGATCTCCTTAAGATTACTGTACATCGTCTACACAAGGTGTCGTCTACCTGTGCACTCCTATTTCCACTCTTATGGGTTACCCTACGTAATAAAGGTTAAATGGAAAACGTAGCAACAGTAACGCGTAAAGCAACAGTAAAGTATACTGGACTCACGATTATAAAGACATATTGAACGACAACGCATTTGTTCATTATTGTGCTTTACAGTGTTTTATAACGCTACTGCATTACAACAAGGGGTGTTTTTTTTTATTACATTTACGTAACTGTACTTTTAGACTACTGCACGCAATCTGATTTAGTGCAGACGATACAGTTACACTCCAACAAAGTAGAGCCACACTAATACACACAATGATGATGGGATATCTAATTTGAAGTCGTAAATAAGTACACTCATGGTGGGAGAGCAGATGACTTGGGCATACTGTACTATCAATAGTTCTGTGATCTGTTTGAGCATATACCAGTACTTCTCAAATAATGGGGCGGGCCCCCCTGGGGGGGTGCGAAGTGATGCCAAGGGGGGCGCGGATGATCCCGGGAAAAAGGCTTTGTTTTTGTCATGTGGAATGTAATTGCAATAAAGTAATCATTTTCATCATTTTCCTTTAGTTTCAAGCACTTTGGTGCAACTTGCTTCTTTTTTTCCCCTTTTAGACTAAGCTATAACCCGTATAAACGCGATAAAAATAATTAACAGTTGTTGAAAGTTGATTTATATTGCGTTTTTCTGTTGTTAATGTTAAAAATGATACATGTGTAGGTATACTTTGACCATTTTCATCAATAATAATCTTATTTATATTCAATGCATCGACTGAGAGGGGGGACTCGAAAAGTTTTCAATATAGTCGAGAAACACTGGCGTATACGCAGTTGTGTGTGCAGTGACAGTCGGTGATTTCTGGGGGTCGCTATTGAACCTCTACAAACATGGCTGCCCAGGATGAACTCAGTAAGTTTCTGTGTGCGTTAACAGTGACTCGCCTTTCATTTCATTGACTTCTATGGTTGTCTTGGGTGTACCAATGCGTCAACTCGATTCACTTTAGCCTCCGCTGTAATTTAGACGGTTTATGGAACGACGCTATTTGAGATCATTGCAAAAGTGTTAGCATGCTAAGTAGCAAGTGCTAGCTAACTGTCGTCACAAGGCCGTTTGCCCAGTCATGGTCAAATTGAATGTGCCTCAAATGTTTTTAATGCAGATTGTTCAAGTGAGGCAGTGGGTTGATGCTTTAACAAATTACATTGTGTGACATTTAAGTGTACTCGTTCACGGTGTCGTGAGTCCATAAGGTTCATTTTATGTGAGAGAAATGGGAAAATGCGTGGTTAGTGTGAGCTGTCGCTATTCGAGGAACCTTGGCAAGGAACAGCAGGCAAGGCTAGGAAATAGTCTCTCATGCACAGCATCTGATAGGACCAGATTATCAAACAACCTTGAAAAGCATGCATTTTATTCTTCTGTACAGGTGGTTTGGTTGTTACATTTTCGTCGACAAGGAACATTGACGTGTAAGCCGGATGGCTGGTTACACCCAAACTCTTCTTCAGCATTAAAGTGCTGTGCTGATGTGAATGATTACTATCAGGGGTCAGCAACCTTTCTGAAATTGACAACTACTTTTTGGGTACAGATGAATGCCAAGGCCTACCTCCACTACCTACCATCACTTCTAAAATAACACATTTGCCCGAACTACCTTTAATCATAGCGATATCGGGTTTATTAAATTCATGCTATTAATGAATGTGAAGACACTAATCAATGTTAATAATTTCACAATACTTGAGAAACTGATAAACAGGCAACACTTCTTTTCTGTAATTCTCCTAAGTAAAAAAAATATATATTTCAGACCAATAAAGGGAACATGGGTTTTCTTTTTTGCCATACACCTGAGCGTCAGTGAAACAATAGTTGTGAATCACATCTATAGATAGCTCGGCTTTTTCTCTGCTGTGCACATCAACAAAGGCAATGAATTAAATTGTTTTTGACAGATCAACTGGAGCGAGTGTTCCTGCGCTTGGGCCATGCAGAGACAGATGATCAGCTTCAGGACATTATCTCAAAATTTCTGCCCCCTGTTCTCCTCAAACTCTCCAGTGTACAAGAGGGTGTTCGGAAAAAAGTAAGAAGGCTGGTTTTTCCCTGATAAATGCAATCTAGCTTTGTTGCTTCTTCAGATTCAAAGTGGTTGAATTCAGATAGATTCTGAAAAGGCAAATTATTTCCAAAATCTTGGGTACAAATACTGCCTCATCAAATAAGATTCATCACCAAAGCTGCATCAAAATCCCTCTTATAAAGATGACAAGGAGGGTTTTGGTCAAATTGGACAGTTCTTACTTGGATTAACACCCATGCACCATTTATGTCCACTTTCATAAATATGCCTTCCCAAAAGGGCATAAAAAATCATAGAAAGCCATGTATTCTCTGCATTTCAAAGTTCTTCCTTTTTTGAAAATATTAGTTATATTTGTTTAAAGGCATAGCGTTTATAGTTATGGTTGACTTACAATTGAACAATGATTCCAATTTCTCCAGTTGCAAACAATTCTTGATTCCACTTGTTTTAATTGCCAGTGTCATGTATTTTTGCGAAGTTTAGCCACACTCTCCATTGCTTTTGCATAAGCTGATGAATGTCATAAAAGAAACCACATTTTGGGCGATATCTTTCCAGGTGATGGAGCTGCTTGTCCACTTGAACAAGAGGATAAAAAGCAGGCCTAAGATTCAGCTACCAGTAGAAACTTTACTGGTTCAATACCAAGACCCTGCAGCAGCCTCCTTTGTTACGGTAAGGTGTCTCATGTTGAAATGAAGGCATTGTAGTAGAGTTTGATCGTTGTGGTTTGTTGCCATCCTCCCATCCCTTTAGAATTTCACAATCATCTACATAAAAATGGGCTACCCTCGTCTGGAATTGGGAAAGCAGTGTGAGTTGGCCCCCACTCTTCTAACCGCCATGGAAGGAAAACCACAACCTCAACAGGACAGGTAAGCCCATGCCCTTTTTTATTTGCTTTAACTATACAAGTGGAATTTCTGAAGTCAAATGCAATTTGTTCTAGGATGCTGGTTGAGGGCTTTTTGGTATTAGCATTTTAATTTTGCCACAGACCACTTAACCACTGTTGGAAAACTGCTCGTTTGAAACCTTCATCTGCTAGCAACATGCGATCACAAGATTGCGATGAATTAACATCCCAATTAGTGTGACTTATGGTTGTCACAAACACTTTTTTTTAAATGGATTGTTGTATTGATTATTTCATTGGAGAATGATTTTATTTATTTATTTTATTTTATAATATGCTAAGTTCGGATGTGAGTAGAATGGATATAACTACTACTACTATTAATTGTTATTGTGAGTGGATATGTCTGCTCATTATTTATTATTGATCAAAATCTGCCTAATTTAGCCGGTTAGCAATCCCAATTACCATTGAAGCACTATCAATTAGATTTAAGGTCAAGAAACACTAACTATCATTCAGTTCACACATCCATATTGTTCCATGTATGTTACACATGAAATAGGGTCCTGAAAGTACCGTGATTCCCCAAATATGGGACATGCCTGTGTATAGGATGCACCCTTAATTTTAGGTTAAATTTCTGGTGTTTTCATTTTTTTATACTATGTTTAGGACGCACCTACAGTTTGGCGACAATGTAAAAACTATAGCAAAACAGAATACATTGCATCTTTGTAAATTTTCCATATTTTTTTGTTGATCATATTTGTAAGTTATAAATTTGTTGCGGGTTAAGTGTTTCAGATTTCCCACATCGTGATATTCCATAAGTAAACCTGCAAGTGGAGCTAATGGTTAGCTACCATGAGGTCAATAACTTCCTGTTTCATGGTCTTCTTTTTCTTGACCGGGCACATTTTGTGGTTGATTGCTCCCTAATGGTTAAAACTTAAAACTGGTTAACACCTAAAACAAAGTTACAATAAAGTAGACTGTAGTGATAGGTTCAAGTCTCAGATAATACATCCCTTTTGCTTTTTGGTTTGTTCACAACTTTCTTTCCTTTATTTTGGGAAGCTCCATTTGCCTATATTTTTGTCTTTGATGGAAGACCACTAACTAGAAATGTCCCAATCACATTTTTTCACATCCAAATCTGAGTTTGAATCAGTCGATTTTGAGGATCTGCAGATACCATTTCCTGATTGGATATCTCGGGAATATTTTAAGGACAGAAAAAAAAAAAACATTTTTTTTTGTCTGCAAAAAAAAACATTTTTGACATGGCTAGTGATGCAGTGGTTTAAACCAAGTACTAAAACATTTAAATGTTTTCCTGCTAGTTGTTTTACTTCTGTTGTTTCCTGCTTTGTTGACATGTTGCATATAGTGTCCATGAATATATATTTTTATTGGCTATATCTTATGACAATATCTGTGTATTTTTTAGACTTTCAGTCTAAAAAGATTTTTTTTAGTCTTTAGACAATAAGACAATCAAATGAATTGATTCCGATTTCGATCCGCTTAAAATATTATGATCGGACTTATTTCCAAACATGTGATCGGAATCCGGACACCACTATTTTTTTTTTTTTTTTTTATAAGCATTTAACGTCAACCATTCAGCCATTAGTTCACCAACAGCAAGAAATGGAGATATCTGTCAAGACAATATTTGCATTCGAATAGGCGCTACAGCACTGTTGAAGTACTTTTCCACTTTTTAAAAATGGACTATTACTTTATTTTTGTCAGTTTTTTCAGTTGGGAATAATCCCAAACCTAATAGCTTCAGTTTTTTTCAGGGAGCCTTTCTCACATGCAGTCATTGCAACACTGCATGTGTCTGCAAGAAAGATCCTTGTACAAAATAATGACACAAGCATGGTTCCAACAGAGCTTAAAAACAGATACTGTATTTCTTTAGTGGACCTATTTTTAACACTGACTTATTTCACTTAGTTGACTTTTTTTTCCCCCGCTTTATAGTATGGGGCATTCTAACCTGAAGCATCCACTGTCAAAGCATGACATTTTTCACCATCACAAAGCCCACCGCTTGTATCAATCTTTTTTATTTGACCTGACCTTTTTCCCCCTCCCCCTCTCTTGACTGAATTATTATTTTGCATCTTTTCTCCACCCTCTCCTAGCCTTATGCACCTGCTGATTCCTACTCTTTACCATATGAAATATCCAGCAGACGCCTCCAAGAACTCTTCTCCTTTTAACTTAAGTGAGCGGCCAAAGACAGTACACCTCTTGCTGGAGTTCATGTTGGATGTTTTGCTGATGCCTTATGGGTGAGTTGGTGTCTCAGTGGACTGACTTTTAAAATATATGATACAATATTTCCGCTTGGGCTAGGTTCACACTGCAGCCTGAAGTTTTGGGCGATTTAGTTTTCTCACACAGGTCACATTCAGGTGGCATTTATTTGGAAATGTGAACGACCTCACTAAAAAATCTGATTTCACAAAAAAATAAAAAACAAACAAATCGGAATTGAGCATCAAGCCCGACAGTGTGAACCTAGCCTTAAATAGTAGTGTGAAGGCAATAGTTGGTAATGTATCAAAGCTATTGACTTGCTGTCTGTTTAGCTTTGTGCTGAATGAATCTCCCACTCGCCCTTCACCGTCCTCCTCCCAAGGAGGTTCTGCTGATGGGGCATCCACGGCTGCATCCGGGCAGAGTTTCCCCCAGGCTCCCCCAGGGATGAATATCTATACTGCCAAGAGGGTCATTGGGGAAGCCCAGTGGACCTCTGAGCAGCTAGAGCAGGTATCATTTATGCTTTTCACACCATGCGTTCTATCTGGCTTGTGTATTATTGTGGGCTTCATTGTGTGTTTGGTTTCTACAGTGTAAGCTGGGTATTGTGAAGTTCATTGAGGCAAAGCAAGTGCCAGAAGTGGAGACAGTGGTGCACCTTGTGGTGGCATCCAGCGACACCCGACACAGTGTGGCCACTGCAGCTGATCTGGAGCTCAAGAGCAAACAGAGGTAGTTTGAGTTATGACTCAAAAAAGTCAGACGTGAAGGTTCACTTCCAAAATGTCACCTTTTTAAACCGATGTGTTGCAAGTCAAAATTTGTATCCACATAATTGTTTTGTTTTTCTTCCAGCATTATTGATTGGAATAATCCATTAATAATTAACAAAATGTACAAAGTGTACCTTGGAGATGTTCCTCTCAAAACAAAGGTTTGTGAACTAGCTTAAATGATCATAAGAATCTTGCGCATTTTTTGAAACTGGTGGAGCATGTGTTTTTCAGGGTGGCACAATGAAGCATGAGCTAAAACATGAACCAGTGAGCACGAGAGTGAAGTTAAAGATCCTACCACATCTTTTACGCTCACGTTTTGCTGCTGACTGCTTCCCAGCTAATATCCAGGTGGGTTTGATTACCACCTTACTCTATAAAATTAATCTTTTGCTAAATTTGATTTGTTTGCATGCAGTTTTCTTCAGTGATCTTTACCTCCGCTTTTCATAGGTTGTTTACGATGGTTTGTTTGGAGCCAACACCAACAACAAATTGCTGTCCCTCACCTTGCAGTTTGTTCATCACATCTGTATGGTGTAAGAAATAAAGACCCTTCCTTTCAATCGACTCTGCATATAGTAATGACAAAACTAAAAAGGTTTTCCGTGTTTCAGATGCCCTGACACGAATAAGCCTTTAGGCCTAATGTTGCTGAATGGCCTTACTAAGCTTATTAATGAATACAAAGAGGTACATTTGACAGTTTTAACATTTCGTTACATTTTTTGTGCACTACTTTTTTTTTCTACTACTAAAAGTTGAAACTTTGTTGGCAGGATCCAAAGTTACTATGTGTTGCATACTCTGCTGTTGGAAAGCTCTCAAGGTAGTGATAATGCACTTTTCGTAAACGCAGCTATCAAGATTTTTAACTTAAAATTTTCCCCCCTTAGCCGTATGCCACAGCTCTTCAGCAAGGATATTGCACTGGTGCAGCAATTTTTTGAGTCTATGTGCAAGGTGAGTGTAGCATACTTCTTAATGATACTTGTGGCAGTACTTTGGCCAATGAGATTCTTAAAGTCTTGCATGTATGTTTTCAGGAGGAGCCTGATGTTCGCCTTGCCATCCAGGAGGCCCTGTCTTTGATGGTTGGAGCCTATGCCAACCTACAGGGGGCACTGCTAAACCTGATGGAGGCATTGGTGGCTGCATACATTGTGAAGGTGAAGCGCATCTTTTTGCTCGCTAAAAAAGATTGTGTTTGCACCTAGGGATCAGCTATGTTATATTACTGTTATATTTATATGCAAAGTCATTCTTTAATTTTTGGGATTAAGGGCCATATAAATGAATGTAACTTGATTCGAATCATTTCTGATACACATACCACATAGATTTCACATAGCTACACCAACTTATTAAAATGTCCAACTCACACCATCTTTTCTTACTGTGGAGGAAAAATGAGATGCAATTTTAAGTGTAGCATTTATTTATTGAAATGTGAATCATTAACTCATCATTTAAATTGTACATAGCGCTCTGTCAAACAGAGACCTTTGTTTGAGGAAACACTGTTGTGATTTGGCAAACAATGTTATAATTCTTTTTTTATAGCCTGAGGTCCAAGTTCGTCAAGTTGCCATGAAGTTTGCCAGTACTGTCTTTCAGCCTGATCACGTGCCATCAAGATACTTGCTGCTGCTTGCTGCTGGAGATCCGTAAGTACCAACTAGCCACTTTCATTGCATCTTCTGTATGTATTTATTGTATAAGTCATTTTTCTATCAGGATGTGGTTCTCCTCTGTGTTTATAGGCGCGAGGAGGTGTGTGGGGAGGCTCAGAAGGCGTTGAGGACATTTCCAACTAAAAGTCCTGAGAAGGAGGGACCCAAACCAATTCCTTCCTTTCCAGACATGGTGGCCTACATTCAAGAAAAGGTGAGACTCTTTTCTCTTTAGTTAAAGCTTCCTATTGTACTATAGTTTTAAATTTTTTTACTTTTTCTTTTTGGAAAATAATCATCAGGCTTCTCAAAGAATCAAGACTCCAGCTAAATACATTGTTGGAACCTCAGCCATTCCTTTTAACCCAGCTGCGTATGGAGAGGTAAAACTTGAATAATCTTGACCTAAAGTTCTTCCCCCAGTGCAGCGTCCACATATTTTGACGCCCGCCCCCTTTTTTTTTCAGATTGTGCGCTACTTGAGAATGTGTCTGGCGTGCAGCGCAGGCGCCACACCACAGTCCATGCGACTTACAGACATGCAGGATGACGCGCCAGCCATTGGGCGCTATGTGCAGACACTTCTGTCTTCTGAGCCTCCATCTTCAGGGTCAAAGGGAGCTGAAACCAATCCTGTTTACATCTACTTAGAGTTGCTGCAGCAGCTGCTGTCTGCTGTTGGAGGTAACCACCCTATAGTTCAGGGGTGGGCAATTCCAGGCCTCGGGGGCCGGTGTCCTGCATGTTTTCCTGTTTTCTCTCTCAAACACACCTGATTCAAATGATTAGGATTATTCTCAAGCTCCAGCAGAGCTTGTTGATGAGCTAATGGTTTAAATCAGGTGTGTTAGGAGAGAAAACTGGAAAACATGCAGGACACCGGCCCTCGAGGGCTGGAGTTGCCCACCCCTGCTATAGTTAGTCATCAAAATAAGGTCTTTGTATTTGTAAATATATTACCATATTTTGTTTTTCTGTAAACAGGAATTCCCGTAATGTACTGTCTCTTGGAGGTGGTGTCAGTTTGCCCTGAGAAACTGGCTCCCAAATTTGTTGATAAAATTGACTGGATTAAGGTCAGTGTCATTCATATGTCTTAATAGGCAATCTGTACGCGAATAAATTCATAGATCATGTTTTCTTCTCCAGAGTCTGATGAACACAAATAAGGAGGACATGAGGGAACTTGCAGCCCAGCTGTACGCAGTGGTGGTCTCCACCATGACGGGCAATGATCTGCAGGCTGCTGTGCACAACCTGGTCAAGATCACCAAAGACAACCGCGTAAGCTACAATAACTGTTTCACATTTTGAAGTCTCTCCTTGCCTAACTACAAATTTGTTTGGTTTAAAATTCCAAGAGTCCCGAGACCCAGCATGGTGCTATCTTGGCGCTTGGTTACATGGTGGGAAGGTACTTGAGCAAAAAGAAAGCTGCTGCATGCAGTGAGCCAGCCCAGCAAAGCATCCTCTCTCAGGAAGAGGATGAAATTGTTGCCATGGCAACAAAAACAGTTGGTGCGTGCACAATTTTGGATTTGCATTCTGGCTCTTTATCTTGAAGTGTTTGTATGTTACATTCCAGGTTCTTTCCTGGAGAGCAACAGTGCACTATTGCCAATCGCAGCATGCACAGCTCTCGGAGAAATTGGTCGCAATGGAGCTCTAATGATTCCAGCAGAAGGTGAAGGTCTCACCAAACTCTTCATTGTTGAAAACCTGCTTGCTCGCATCCCTTCTGGCAAGGAGAGTGCAAAGGTAACATTTCTGAACTTGCCAAAAGAACTCATCTTTACATAATCAACACTTGCTTACCCTTTTTTGTGCATTTCCTTGTTTTCCACTTAATCTAGATAAAGGAGCGATCAATCCAGACTTTGGGCTACCTACCAGTCGGAGATGGAGACTTCCCTCATCAGAAGAAGCTACTACAGGGACTTATGGACTCAGTAGAGGTGTGCAACTATTACCTGTGAATTTACCATTTCCATATACCGTGCATCAGCTGATGGTGAATTGTTCCAAACTGCCCCCCTTTACAGCGATTGTATACAGTTATTGCTTTGTGTTTGTTTTCCCCATTTTTGCTTATTAAGGCCAAGCAAGTGGAGTTGCAGTTCACAGTAGGAGAAGCCGTTACCACCGCTGCTTTAGGTACCAGTTCTGGAGCTGTAAGAGATCCATGGACGTGCACTGAAGACCAGTACAGCCCACCATCAAGTAAGAAGTATATCATGCTTATACTGACATTGAGAAAAGGGTTTTTCATCATTTTGGATCAAAAAAAAAAAAAAAAAACTTGACAAATTATAAATTTGTAATTTTATGTACTGATAGTAGTAGTGAATAAAATATTCAAGCACACACCCAATGTGTGTCAATCAGTGGACAGTGCAGACACTTAAAAAGAAATATTATAAATATTAACTGACAGCTTTGCTTTCATTGTTAGATGTCAAAAACAATGATGTGGTTCCTTGGGTCCTCAACTCTGTGTTGTCAAAGTACATTCCCAGCCAGAATCCTCATGTGCGGCAAGCGGCCTGCATCTGGCTTCTCTCCCTGGTTAAGAAACTCAGCCAACACAAAGAAATCAAGGTATGTGGCCCCCACCTCCTCCCTTAAAGAAAAACAGGATATAGAAAATGAATGACAATTTTTTCACCTATGCCATGTTTTTGTATGGAACAAACAATTCCATGGGATTTTTTTTGTTTGTTTGTTTTCTCCTCCAGTCACATTTGAAGGAGATCCAGGTGGCATTCATCTCAGTTCTTTCAGACCCAGATGGTGAGAGACATTTAACCCGAACTCATGTTTATGACATTGTTTCATCATGATATGCGTCTGACCAACAAAATGAAATAAAAAAAAAAAATCTCTCTTAATAAATCTTGATTCAGAGTTGAGTCAGGATGTGGCATCTAAAGGCCTCGGCCTGGTGTACGAGATGGGGGGAGAGGCAGACCAGCGGGAACTGGTGTCCACCCTGGTGGACACACTCATGACTGGCAAAAGGTGAGAGGAGTCACATCAAAATAGCTATTCCTTCTGCTGTAGTAAGAACTAACGTTCACTCGACAGTAACATTAAAATTGTCTTTCCAAACAGAATCAAGCATGCCGTTTCAGAAGACACACAGGTGTTTCAAGGAGAGGATCTCGGCAAAACACCTGATGGGTAAATATTCCACTGTGCGGTTGGATCTACTTTCCATCATACTGTATTGTATGTCGTTTAATCCACGAGTGTATGTATCATGTGATGAGTTTCATTTTTTGCTCGACAGCCACAACTTGTCTACATACAAGGAGCTCTGCTCCTTGGCAAGTGATCTGAACCAGCCTGATCTTGTGTACAAATTCATGAACCTGGCCAACCATCATGCCATGTGGAACTCCCGAAAGGTAACGGGCTCCTTCCCTCTCTTAAGACTGTCAGAGCTAACAATTGAAAATGGTAATTTTAGTTTCACGCCATTCTAAACAATAGTGACGGTCTTAGTAAAAATTAAGTCATTACTACTTGGTGACACAAAAAAAAATTACTATCAATAAATATTTTTTTTTTTTACAAAACTGGCTTAATTTGGCACGCCTTCTTCCAACTTCAGCTCTCTTCTTTTTCAGGGTGCAGCATTTGGCTTTCACATGATTGCCACAAAAGCCGGGGAGCAACTGGCTCCATATCTCCCGCAGCTGGTCCCACGACTGTACCGCTACCAGTTTGACCCCAATCTGAGCATTCGCCAGGCCATGACCAGCATCTGGGATGCCTTAGTTACTGATAAGACCTTGGTAATGGAAGCCTTGTGTGAAACATCCTCAGCTAATTCTGTATCGTCATTCAAGTGTATTCTTGTTCACCCTGTTCGGTTTCAGGTGGACAAATACCTGAAGGAGATTCTGCATGATGTCCTCTCTAACCTCACCAGCAACACCTGGAGAGTGCGAGAATCCAGGTCAGTTCTTTGTATGGCTACTTGATTGTTATACTTACAGTGACCCTTGCCTCCTTAAACGCAGTATTGATCGTAATCCCACGTTTAGATTTGTGTGAACATTTAGATTATATTGCTATGAAATTGTTGGAAATCGATCAATCTCTTTTGAGTGAGTGAACTGGCGGTTACGTGCCCAATGTTGAGGGTTTTAGTAAATCAGACCCCGTATCTTCATGAGTGAAATTTCCTCACAGTTGTTTGGCCCTCAACGACTTGGTGCGAGGCCGCCAAGCTGATGACCTCATCGATCATTTGGCTGAAATGTGGGAGATTCTGTTCAGAGTTCTTGATGATATCAAGGTGAGCAAAATGGCACCGAAATATGTCAGTTACTTTACAGCAGTAATTACCAAACGCTGTGCAATGAGAGACATTTGTGTTGAATTGTGATTATTATGTGAGTAAGCACTTTTTTTTTGCATTATCTTTCAGGAATCTGTGAGGAAAGCAGCAGATCTAACACTGAAAACGCTCAGTAAGGTAAAGCTTTCAATCACTCTCTTCTAGAATTAATGGATGGAAAATGAACCTATTATTATGATATGACTTGACTCTCTGTGCAGGTTTGCACCCGTATGTGTGAGTCTACCGGTTCCACTGCCCAGAAAACTGTGGCAGCACTTCTGCCCACCTTGCTGGAGAAGGGTATAGTCAGCAATGTATCTGAGGTTCGATCGCTGAGGTAATACTATAGATTGTGTTTCGATCTCTCAAGTGCAGCTTTCACTTCTAAATGTTTTCTCTTTCTTTGTATCAGCATCCAGACCCTGGTAAAGATCAGTAAGACAGCCGGTGCCCGACTCAAGCCCCACGCTTCTAAGCTCATCCCAGCACTACTGGAGGCCCTGAGCACCATGGAACCTCAGGTCCTCAACTACCTCAGCCTCAGAGCCACAGAGCAGGAGAAGGTAACTGCAGCCCTCCTTAAGAATCCAACTACAGATGTTGCAGCTCAAGAACTTTTTAACAACTTTCTCTTCAGCTTGTCACTAGATGTTTTTGTCCATTTTGATAGAGTGCCATGGATGCTGCCAGACTCAGCGCTGCCAAGTCCTCTCCGATGATGGAAACCGTTAATATGGTAGTAAAATATAGATATGTGTTTGTCATAAAAGTTTTCCAGTCGGTGTCATCCAGATGAGCAACCAGTATGCGTATGTGTATATATGTGTGTGTGTGTGTGTGTGTGTGTGTATAATATATATATATATATATATATATATATATATATATATATATATATATATATATAATATAAATACAAATGTAAAAGTTGTTGCAGGACAACTGCTGACTTTGAATACACTGCTTATTGGCGTCACGAGTTGCTACATGGTATAACCTGTTTGTGTGTGTGTGTGTGTTTTTGTGAGCAGTGTTTGCAGCACCTTGATGTCACAGTGCTGGGGGAGTTGGTTCCCAGACTGTGTGAGCTATTGAAGAGTGGAGTTGGGCTTGGCACCAAGGTACCCTTCAAACGCAGCCTTCATAGATAAAAGTCAAATGGATTACTACTCAGTCTCACAGAGAAAAGAGTTAAATCATCAATTAATAAACCCAACCCGCTAAAAAACATACACTTAGCTCAGTCCTCCTCAAATAGTGGGACGCGAGGTAATGCCAGGGGGACAAGAATTGCCATATGAAGTGTAATTGCAATAAAATCTTTTTTTTTATAAATTTCAGACATTTTGATGCACTAGATTATTTTTTTCTGTTTTCAACGAACCTGGAACCTGATATAAATGCTGAAAAGTAGTTAACAGTTATTGAAATTTAACTCATATTTCATTTTTGTTAAGGTTAGGTGTTATGTATACTTTATAGATGATAATACCAAAATAATAAAGATAATAAATAATATAAAAATCGTAGTTATAGTCGGCGGGGAAAGTTGCCAGGGGGCATGAAAAGTTTTGTCTTTTACTTGGGGGTCTTTGCAAAATATAACTGAAGCACTGAGTTAGCTGTACAGTACTGTACTTCCTTGTTGCACATTACTACTTTGGCGACATCTTGTGGCATTCCTGAAAAAAAAAACATGCAACATAACACTCTTACATCCTCTTCATCTGTTTTCCCAGGGAGGTTGTGCCAGTGTGATTGTTTCCCTCACAGTGCAGTGTCCACAGGACCTCACGCCATACTCAGGTTCCTCACTAGCCGCTACATGACTCACATGTTTAGAAGCAAGATACTACTGTAATGGTTTGTGGTGTTCTCAGGTAAACTGATGAGCGCTCTGCTCAGCGGCATCCACGACCGAAGCACCGTGGTTCAGAAATCCTTTGCCTTCGCTCTGGGCCATCTCGTCAGGGTAAGAATCTTGAATTCTGCAAAGCTGTGTATAGCTGTGTGAAATGAAATTGATCTGCCCGGCACCTATGTATTTACCATCAGACCGCCAAAGACAGCAGCGTGGAGAAGCTACTATTGAAGCTCAACACCTGGTATCTTGAGAAAGAAGGTGAGGCCACAGCAAAACCAGCTTTTGTTCAAAAATTCCCAATCCTTGTGGTTTATTTCCAGAGCCCGTGTGCAAGTCCTCTTGCGCCCTGACTGTGCACGCCATCAGCCACTATAGCCCCGATGTGCTGAAGGCCCACGCGGGAGTGGCTCTGCCGCTGGCTTTCCTGGGCATGCACCAGGCACCCGGCGCAGACGAGGATAAAGGAGAGAGTCAGGACGCCGCCTTGTGGGCTGAAGTTTGGCAGGAGAATGTCCCTGGTAAGAAGAATGAATGATTTTTACACAACCCATTTCACTGTATTTGTTTGTGATGCAAAATTGGTCTCATGAACTCATGAACTACCACTCATTTTATACTTGAAAATGTCTACATTGATAAATGATGTCTTCATCCCGTGAGTAAATTTAAACTGCCGCTGGCACGTGCAGGTTTCACACACACTCGTAATGATAATACCAAGAAGTATAAAGAGAAAAATGTGTATATGTAAATCTAATCTACTCAATAAAATGCTGAAAATTCATTTGTGTCCACTGTACTGGACTTTGCTGTCTTGCTGAGAGGAAATGGACACAACAGTGGACACAAATAAATCCCTCGGGTACCTGGCAGATGTAGTCTAGTTGAAACCACGGTCATGATGGCTTCCAGGAAGTTTTGGAGGCATCCGACTGTACATGACGGAGCTCATCGCCATTACCCAGAAGGCACTGCAGTCCCAGTCATGGAAAATGAAGGCTCAGGGTGCAGCTGCCATGGCAACCGTTGCCAAGGAACAAACCGGCTCGCTGGTGGCGCCACACCTGGGCTTGGTGCTGACTGCCTTAATACAGGGCCTGGCGGGACGCACGTGGGCGGGCAAGGTAACGAACGGCCTCCGACACAGCTTTAGAGTCATGAAAAGAAAGTGAAATGTGCTGCTTTGCTTTTTGTTTTTTTTGTTTTTCCCACCTAGGAGGAACTACTGAAGGCCATTGGATCAGTTGTCTCCAAATGCAGGTTTTTGCTTTTGCAATTGTTGCAGTTTTTTTTTCTTTCTTTTAAGAAAGCTGCTGAATGAAATATTGCACTTTTGGTAGTTTGGTCAAGTTAATGGTTGTGTAAGATTTTAAAATGATTAGTCTTGGTTTGTTTGTATCAAGAAAACTGACATTTGTTATCCTGTACGCATTGTCTGTAGCACAGAGTTACAGAAGCCTTGTGCCGGCCAGCCCACCATCTCGGAGGTGCTGGAGGTGGTCCTCAAGGAATGTCGCAAGGAGAGTCTGGTGTACAAAATGGCCGCCCTGTGCTGCGCTGGCGACGTGCTTCAAAGCAGCCAGGAGGACCGCTTCAGCGACATGACTGACATCCTCTTCCCTCTGATAAAAAAGGTAATGTTGACATCTTGGATTTAATTTTTTTTTAAAGCAGAAGGCCCTCTGTGTGACCTGTCAAGTGTTTGAATTTGTTTCCAGAGCTGTCCAGAAAGCGGCGCAGCATCGCCAAGGTCACGAGAGGATGAGCTCGACCTCACCCCCAAGGAGAAAGAACTGCAGACTGAAGTTCTGCTCTGTGCTTTTGACACCTTGGGAAAGACATGGCCCAAGAACCCCCAGACTCAATGTGAGTTCTTTAAACAAGATGCAACCGCCTGAAATGCGAAATCGTTTTGTCCTAGCTCCTGGGCGACCATATATCACATTGGCCATGTGTTTGTTTGATCTAACAGCTCGTTTCCAGGTGGAGGTATGTAGCCTAATGTGCGAGAAGCTGCAGTTGAGCACATGGAAAGTGCAGCTCTCTGTTCTCCGCTGCATGAAGGCCTTCTTCCAGGGGTAAAACTAAACCCGAACCACCACCATTTACCCTCATAATTTTACATTAGCGCAGTCCTCCTCAAATACTGTGCGTGCGCGCTGAGTGTGTGTGAGTGTGTGTGGTGGGGCGGGGGGGCACAGCAATGTGATGGCAGGGAGGGCTTTCGGAAAGAGGCTTTAGTTTAGCGCTGTCGGATGTAATTGCACATCTATCGCACCAGGTGGTGCTGTGGCGCTCACTGTAAAAGTACACAGGGGTTACTAGAATGATAGTTTCAGATCCAGATTTATTATTTAGTCCTTTATTTTTTTTTCTTTCAGCATCAACCCGTTCAGTTGATCAAAAATGTTTATAGTTTGAACAAGGATAGAGGTCTTTTTTTATTTTAGCCACTGTGATGTACTTCGTTTTTTCAGATTCAGGTAAACATTTGCTGAAAATGGATTTAAATGGCGTCTTTGTTAATATTAAAGGAAATACAATTTTAGGTGAACGATTATCATTCACAATGATCTCATTTAGTCATCGCAGCGAGCGGGGTGGGGCACAAAATATTTTCTCATATACTTGAGAAGCACTGCATTAACAGAATATTCCTTGTGCCCCAAACACAACAGATTATTGTTGCTGGAGAAGAACAATAGCGAAGTGAGCACGCTGTCTCGCATTTTAACCGACGCCTGTGCAGCTCTTACTCATCCTTTAGGTATACTTCGCCTCTGGCGTCATTGTCATAGTCGGGAGCGTGCTTCCGTGTCACCTCCTCATGTCGTTTTCATATTTTGCCAGAAAACAAAAGCTATTCATCTGTGAGGACGGAGGCCTTGTCCGTAGTGGAGCTGATTGTGAAGAGAACTGGAGGTAAGACAACCACATTTCAGATGATGCCATGAAAGAACGATGTCCTCTTGCCATCCAGTTGATGATTGTTGATATTGTTTATATTACTGATATTTTGCCTGCGCGCGCATTAGAGAGCGAACAGTGGGAGTGTGTGTCGGCGAAGAGTCGGGAGCAGCTGCAGCGTTCCCTGTCGACGCTTCAGTCAGACAGCAGACCGGATTTAAGGGACAAAGCCCAAGAGCTGCGCAGACACATCCAGAGCCAGCCTTGAAAAAAAACAAACAAACAAATGCGCACGCGCGCACACACACACACACAAACACCCACGCAAGCCAGCCACACAAACTCCTGTGGTGAAAGTAATAAGAAATCACACAACTTGTTCCCCAGTGTAAAAGTTGTCTTTTGTATTGTCCTTTCTATTTGGCGCTTTGGACAGTTATTCTAGTACATTTAAATGTGATGACGCAGAGTGGTTGACACTGTCTAACTATGGCCCCCAACAAGGGCTTTTACTACTGTTGTATGTTTGTCTACTTATTAAATATCGATAACTTTTACCTTGGCAGACTGTTGCAAAAATTTTGAAAGATGACAATACTTCTATGACTCTACTACCTTGTGGGGGTGAAAACTTTGGACGACACCTGTTTTGCAAGATGAATGAGGTGACGTTTTGCGTCAGGTCTTGAAACTAAATGACGGCCCTGTTTGTGATTTGCTTTAGTTGTTTCAATTTGACACGAGTGAAATAAAAACCTTGTCCCAACAGTGTTAATATGACTACGTAATTTAAAATGTCTACAAATTCTCCAATTGCATTGATCCTGTGTTTTAATGTATCGTGTAGAAAGTTATTACTAACTGTAGACAATGCACGAATTTGGTGACCATTTTAAACATTAACAAGGATGTGTGCAGTAATGGTGGGGTATTAATTGTGCTAGGCTAGGGCCTTTCCCATAAAATTGATTTTTTTTTTTATGTTTATAAAGCAAGTGGTTTACTTGGTGCAAATATAAAGTGAAATGCATTTCAGAATGTAGTTTTGAGTAATTGTTTTTAAATCAATCATTATTTTAATTGTGTTGAACTTGAAACAATTTAGCGTCTGTACGTCCGGTGCTCTTGCAGCAACGGATACTTTCAAAGGAGACTCATGTCTCTTTAAGGTCTTCATTCATATATTTAGGCAAGTACAAACAACATAGGTATTGTATTAACATCTGAGATCTTTTAGTATTAACCATACAAGGTTTGCATTTTCCTTTATAGTTGAAAATGATTGAGAATTGGTTCATTTATAAAACAGCTGGTTTATTAGTTGCAAATTCATAAAACAGAAAAGTTTACTTTTATAGGATAATAATCCATTTTAAACAATTGTGCATTTTCTACTTAAAAAAATAAACATGAGAATATATGATGTTTAATACCAAAGCACATTTTATTTTTCTCATCCAAAAAGGATGCGAGGCAGCGCAGTGGATGAATGGTTAGCACATCCGCCTCACAGTTGAGAGGTCTAGGCTTCAATTTCAACTGCGGCCTTCCTGTGTGGAGTTTTCCTGGGTACTCAGGTTTCCTCCCACAACCCCAAAAATACATGAAAGGTATTTGAATAGGACAGTCCAAATTACCCTTAGATGTCTGCCATCTTTCCATTTTAACAATATAATTGGACCTCGGAACACATAGCAAGTCAAATAGTTCACAAAAGAAATAAGTACAGTATGTAAAAGATTTTGCATTTTATTTACTAAACTACAGAATGCATTTCCATATAGAAATATGTGAAGCAGAGCAGCAAAGTACAGAAAAATGAAAGTTTAAACATATTCACAAGTATTTTTAAGTGTCAAATGCCACATAGACCTTATAAGAATGAATAAACGTCAAAAATGCTAGCAAAGGGGATGATGATCTAACAGGCGCTTTGAGCTACTGGTCTTTTACCCGCGCCTTTTCGTGCATGACCTTTTAGGGGCAGGTTTATTTCACTCTGGCTGAGGGCAGTGCGCGACACCGTGGACATGCCGTCCATAAACTTGGTCTTGAAGAGGACGTTGGCGTTGGTGAACATGCCGTCTTTGAGCGACACCACCACAAACTGTTGGAAGAGTGTTCACATGCTTAGAAAATGAACTTCTGACCACCGAGGCAAAATTCTTGGGAGGCGTTTGAGCGCCTTGCTAACCTGCGAGTGTGTAAAATGCCTTCGCAGCATCTGCCCGATGTTTTGCGTGTGCGAGAGGTCCAGTGCGGCGTCCACCTCATCTAAGATGTAGATGGGCGCGGGCTTGAAAAGCAGCATGGCTAAGATGAGCGACAAAGCCACCAGAGACCTGTAGGAAACGTGTTTGAGGTTGAAAATAAATAAATAAATTGTTTGTCCTATTTGAGTTTCTGGTCTTACCTTTGCCCACCACTCAGCTCAGACAGGTTCTCTTTCCAAATGCTGCCGAGGGCTACTTTGAACTCCAGACCGTCCAAAACGCCGCAGCCCTGCGGGGGAGCAAGCTTAGCTGAGGCTCCGGGCAGCAGGGTGGAGAAAATGGAACCAAAGTCCTTGTTGACCTAGGAAAGCAAAAGGTATATGTGATTCTCACACCTGTTGTATCTAAAAAGCAAAGTGCTTCCGGGCGTGTCTTGTCCGTTTACCTGGGCTGCTGCATTGCTTGTGTTCAAATGTTAAAAGCTTTTAACATCGCAACAGAGATGCTAATTCAGCCTAGCATTAGCACACCTTATGGCGTTTCCTAATATTGATCACATTAACAATGATATTGATCATTTTGATCGCTCATTAACAATGAGGGAACTAAAGGTCAAACAGCATGGTCTGTCTGTCAAATGGCTAATCGTTGTTAAGTTGATTCGAGGTTTTGAGAAACAAAAACAGCTTGTACCTCAAAAGTCTCTTAAGTCACTCGTAGATAAAGCGACCACTGGTGTAACTACGGCAAATTTACAAACCTTCTGCCAGGCCACATTGAGGGACATGTTCTTCTTTTGGTCCAGCTCCTTAATGGTCTGCAGGATCTTTGCCTTGTCATTCTCCACGATTCTCTTCTTCTTCATCAGGTCATTGTACTGCACACATGGGGGAGACGACAAACAAAATACTGATTCTCTCAGTGTGGGAGGAGTACCAGAAGTGACGGACAGGCTTTCTCTTAGCGGTGCAAAAAAAGAAAGATTCAAATCAATGTTTAGAGCGTTGACACACAATTTCTGGAGGTTGACTGTACTGTACTGTAATGTTATACAGTGCATTTCCCCTCGTGAGCATCTCACCCGTTCCTCTGCCTCATTGAGCATGTTCATGGCTCGCTTGTTGACGTTCCTCTCCAGCTTGCTCGTGGTCTCCTGCAGCTTCTTGAGGCGCTGTCCGGCCTCACGGGGGTTGTTGGTCTTGAAGTCATAAGAGGAGTTGGGCTTCCCAAACTGCTGACGCTCCGACTGAATCCAGTCGTGCTCCTCCAGCATCCGAGCAACCTGTTGAAAGTCGAGGCGAGACCATGAGTGTGCGCGTGTGTTCGCAAAGCTAATTCCACACATGAATGCTTGTTTACCGCCCCAGCTGCATCTTGGCTCTCTTTGAGGTGTTTACTGATGTTGTGCTCTAATTCCTTAATCTTCAACTGGGCATCATTATTCTGCTCTCGTATCTTGTCAGCTTCTGTGGTTTTCCCCTGAAGCATTCATGAGACAAAAATGTACACCTCATGAAACACATTTGAGAAGAAAGCTTCCAATTTTCACCAATGCATCATTGAGACAGTCATTCTCAACGAGCGGTTTGAGAACATCCCGTTCTGATTATTTAACAGAATGCTTCGCGATTACAGGTCCCAATCCAAATGTTCACCTTGATTTCTTCAAACTGAGCCATGACAGCATCCTTCTTCTTGGAAAGTTCCTCCTGGGCCTTTCGAACAGCCTCCTGCACAACGACATACTTTGTATGACCACATGCTGTGCGGTGTATCAACTGCACTATAACGGGTAGAGCATGATCAATTCAACTCCCTTGTTTCTAAATTGCACATAAGCCAACCGTGTAATTACTGTCGTAGAATCGGAACACACCTTGTTCTGTGACACTGTGCAGGCCATGCTGTCAATCTGCTCCTTGATGGCCTTAGCAGCCTCATCTACAGCTTGAATCTGCTGCTCATAACCCGCTTGCTCTCGCTGAAGCTCCTCCAGTTCTAATGTCACTGCGTCAGACTCCTATCGACACACAAACAACAATCGGTTGCTGAGAAATGGATTTTGTACTTTCAAAACAAAACAAAACCAGAGAGCGGTGTGTTGGCCCACCTGCTGTTTCTGCTTGAGCTTCTCGCTGAAGGCATCTGCTTTGGCCTTGGCTGCTTTGAGATTCTGCTGTGCAGCTTTCAGCTCCTTCTCCCGCTCTGCTTCTGCGTTCTTCATCTTGTTCTCCAACACCTTGTACTTCTCCTCTGCTCGCTTCTGCACCTCCTTGGTGACGCGCAAAGTTTCTTCACTCTCCTCTGTGCGTGTAAACATTTACGCAGTAAGAAAACAAGTCGGGTCGAGATTCGAGACGGTCCGTCCGTTGAAATGTTTCTGACCAATGGCTTTGCGCAGCCTCTCAAGCTCTTCTTGCTGCTGGTGGAAGGAGCTCTGCTGCAGCTTAGCCTGCAAAATCTGCTCCTCCTCCACCGTCAGCTCATGCTGCTGTTTCAGCTGACGGTATCTGGAGGATGCAGGCGTAAGGCCGAACATTTAGACAGTTGAACCAATTTCCAAAGATCACCGTATCATTTAGTGTCATTACTTCTCAGCGATTCCCTTCAAGCTGGCCAGTTGTTGCTCAGTATCCCTCAACTGAGCCTCCTTTCTATTCAAGTTGCCCTGAACCTCCTTCACCTCCTGCAGGCTGTTCAAGACTGAAGCAGACTGCGAACGAGCTCCTGAAAGAGAAATAAACAAATCGTTCAGAAGGCCTGCATAAGCCAGTCAGATTCAAAATAAGGATTGGATCAAAATGTCTGCCCTAACAAACGGTACTTGTAAGAGACGGACCTCCAAATTGTTCCAAATGAACTATCAAGCCAAATTCATTTTATTCATAGAATACCTATTCACAGCAGAAGTTACTGTAACTCAAACAGCATGAACATTGACCAAGGCAAAAATCAACTCATCATATATTGCATAAAATCCATAACCAACTGAAAAATAATCCAGCAAAGGTAGAAACCTTAAACCACAACTCAAAGCTCTGTGAGTGCACCTCATTGTGTTGGGTTCAACCCTGCTTGTACATCCCATATAAGTCCTTATGAAAAATCTGATTATCAGCTTCCTAAATGCTCTATGTGTTAAACCATACACGCTTGTGTTACATACTATAGTACTGTACGATAATAACTACCACAAATCAATTACTGAAGTATAAATACGTGTCTTCAAAGGATAATCAGGACCCTATTTTTTAAGGATCCAGACAGAAGTGGTTTGAAAATGTTTATGAACAACACACACGCACGCTCTTCCTTCTTGCTCTCACCTCCACTTAGAGTTCCTTGCGGGTCAAAGATGTCTCCTCCGAGGGTGACGGTCTTGGTCATTACTTGTTTATCAAAAGCCACTTTCTTGGCATTGTCCAGAGTGTCGCACACCAGCGTGGAGCCAAACACGTACTCCATGGCTTTGCGAAGGTCAGGCTCATAACCCACCAGGGACAAAGCAGTGTGGACATTGTCTTCTCCCACCTGAGAGAAGAGACGGACTGTCTCTCAGAACAGACTAGTTGATGATATTTTAAGACACGCAACAAATCTTATGTTTGCTCACCAGGCTCTTTGCAGCACTGACCACTCTGTCGCTCAGCGTCTTGGCAGAAATCTTGTTCAGGGGAATGATGGTGTACCTCCGCTGCAGCTCTCCCTTCTCCAGCAGCTTCTTACCCGTGACCTACACACGCAAGCATCCCTCAAAATGAGTTTGATAAGAGAAGCGACGCAAGCTGAAGTCAAGCCACACATTGCACTCACCTCTGTGTCAACGACAATGTTATAAAGTCGACCGCCGGCGACCACCTCCAGGGCAGTGGCATAGGAGACATCGCGCACTGTAATCAAGTTGGCCAGCAGTCCCTTAACTTTACTGCGATCCCATCCGCGTTCAGGGTCCCTGAAATACATTTTTCTATTATAAAACAGAGATATTCATTCTCATTCTTTGAGGAAAATAATCTTTCAAGGAGGCCCTGGTTCAAATATTATACATTCCAGCACTAGGCAAGGAAGATAAATGTCTGTCTTTTGCCACTCAATTATTTTGCTACTCATAAAGAATAAACCCCAAAGTAAATTTCCTCAAATGTATTCACTCAGTTTACAATGGTTGTATGAAGAGCAATGGGTGTGCACATGCAGGTAAGTTGTCCCTGCTGCCATCTAGTGAACGCTTATTTAAAGTCTGCCTGTACACATCTGCCAACGAGATGAACGCAAAAATACCGGTGTTATTTGTGGCAAATACCGGCATTATGTGAAGTAAATAACTTTTGAAATATTCGTTTTGGGGATGACTAGCGACATGTTGCTGATCCCTTGCACTATTTTCACAGCTAAAATGATCTTCATGTGACTTACTTGTAGTCAAAGCGGAGGTTTGGGAACCTGGATACAAGCTGTTCGTATTTCTCTTTCAGACTTGTTACCTCTCTGGACAGCTGTCTTTTTTTCTCCAGAAGACTCTCCTCCTTTCCATCTGTATACAGTACGTAATGCTGAAGGATGTCAGATGCCAAGGTCATAAGATGCTTTGGCAAAACATGCAGTACCTTCATATTTCAGTTTAGCGAGCTCGACCTCTAATTTCTCCTTCCTGCTTTTGATAGCCTGCAAACTATCCTGATCCTTTTTGTAGCCGCTGTCCATCTTTTTCACCTCTGCCTGCTTGCTCTTCAGTTCAGCCTGGGCGTGCTTCAATGTCATTTGGGCCTGACAAATAAAGACACAGCCCGATCAAGTTACCCTTGAACAAGCAATAATAGATGGATCTCTAAAAATCAGCTAAAAAACAAAACAATGCACCCTGAATAAGGTTGGAGGTCTCTCACCTGCTTGGCTTCAGTGTCAGCCTTGCTCATGTCATTCTTACAGGCCATCATCTGACCAGCCAGCGTGGCCTCCTCTCCATCCTCATTGGTGGACAGGCCAGCAGAAACAGCCTTAAAATGCTGCTCGGCAGCTTCAAGGGCTGCACCATCCTTTTGGCCTTCTTCCTTTAGAGTCCTGAGCTGCTCCGTCAACTTGGACACCTCTTTTTCTTTCACTACCAGCATCTTTTTGTCCTAAAAAAGAAAAAAAAAATAGTAACAACAGCTTTGATTAGGAGAGATTCAACACTTGTTCCGTTGTCATTAGCATAATGTGGCTACGGAAAATTCCAAATGGTGTCTTGATCTTTACCTCCTGCATGTTCTTGACAAGCTCCTCCCGCTTCTTTGTTTCATCCTTTAAGTTCTGTTTTTTCAGATCAAGAGCACTCTGAGCTTTGGCGTCCACACGCTGCACGTCAGCCAGCGTTTCCTCCAGAGATTTTAAGACCTTGTTTACTTCCTGAAAATTTGCAAAATGGAAATGTCATTTACGGAGATATTTTGAGGCGTTTGTTTAAGATCTTACACCACAAATAACTAAAAACTAAAATGTGGGAGCTATAGTTTTAATTTTCTCCCCCCAGACTACAAAATATCAAATGTAACGGAACCTCTAGGGTTGAACAAAAGCCATTACCGAATGTGGCGCTAGTTCAACGTGTCATTCCTTAATCAACCTATCTCGAGGGGAAAGAAAACCAAAACAAAACATGAAAACCTGATCATCGTCCAGAACATTTAAATGGACATTTTTAATGGAAACAACTTGAGTGAAGAGTTCGAGCAGAATACAATTTTCCTGGTTTGGAATAAATGGCTCCCAAAAAGTTTTTGTTTTGAAATGCTTGCTGAAGCAATGTCTCAGAAGGTACATTGCGGTCTCATGTGATTAGGCTTCTTGTGTTGGCATATAAAAGCAACAAAAAGCTAAAAAGAGATTTTCTTTTTTTTCCAGAGACATATTTCTCAGACTGTCTAACTCCTTGTGCATACCTGGTCTCTTTTGCCCTTCAGTTCCTGAATCTGCATCGAAAGTTCACGGACTTTACTCTCGTTCTCAGCCAGGGCTGCCTGCATTTTCGCAATGTTGTCCTGCATCACTTTGAGATTCTCAGCTGACTTCACTTTGGTCTCCTCGGCACACAAAAACTGCCACGCCACATACAGACGCGACAAGTGCTCGATCTCACGGATCAGCTTTTGGTACTCGAGGTATGACGATCGCTCCTGCAGGGTTCATAAATCTTAGTTTAGTCAGATCGACGCAATACAGGCTTTTAGCACAAAAAATCTGGGTAAATAAATTGACATGAATAGTTTGCGAGAAAGAAGAAATTATAAAGAATAATCATACAAGCAACAGGTAAATTCATCAGTCAAACAATGAGATAAATAATTTTAGCATTAAGAGTGGGTGGGTGGATGGATGGATGGATGGATGGATGGATGGATGGATGGATGGATGGATGGATGGATGGATGGATCTTAAATGCACAATAAAAATTGAGATGTTAAAAAACAAACATTTATCATCCAATTTGTGAGAGTATTGTGTGTCAACATACCTCAAGTAGTTTCTGCATGGTTGGAGTAATTTCTTCATCTAAAATCTGAAAAATTAAAAGTAGAAATGATAACACACCTTTATTTGTATTTTATGAACATTGACGTAAGGTTTTAAAAGCTGACATACAGTCTGGATCTCCCTTAGCTTTGCCTCCTTCTTCTCAATAGTCTTCTGGGCACTAATCTTCTTGCACTCATACATTCTGGTTCCTGCGGCTTCCTCAATCATGGCAAGGATCTACAAGCGCACAGCATTGTCACTTCTTTATGCCCTAAGGGCAAAACAGCAAATATTTGAACACATTACCTCTGGTGGCTTCATATTAAGAACCTTGGTGATCCTTCCCTAAAGATTTCAGTTAAACAAAAGATGATATATTACGACCAATATTATCTCAAAATAAAACGAATGACGAAAGAAAGTGTGCAGAAGGCTGACCTGCATGATGAGAAAATGGGGGTTGTTGACGTTGAGGCCAACAGAACAGAACAAGTCCTGCACTCTGGTATTGTTAGCATTGACTCCATTGATGAGGTACTTGTTTCGGCCACCAATTACAACCTTAAATTAAAAAAAAAAAAAAAAAAAACGGTTATACTGTACATTGATATTTTTCGATACCGTTAACTAATTGTTTTCATGACCTTGTGGTGTTAAATTTGAACAGCATGATTAGAGGGACTGTTTGATTTTAATTGAACCAATCGGTCCATTTTAGATACAAACCCCTGTTGTTAACTTTGGTGCTCAGTCCTTGTTTGGATGAGCAGCATCTTAGTGCAAAATAGATACAGAAAATTCTGAAGTTTATAAAACAGACAGATTAAATTAATCTGTAAAAGTTGTAGTGTATTAAGGGTTTACTCTGAAAGTTCCCCGACAAACTGAATATCTCTGTCTTTTTGTCGTTTACCGTATAATCCACTTCGACCAAAACATTTCAAAGTGTACTCGTTACACCCACCTGTCTGGTGACTGTGATCTCATCATGTGTTTCAAAACCCAAAGGACTCTGGCTCTTATTGGCGTTGTCAAACGTGATGGACACGGTGGCCTTGGTGATACCTCCTTGTCCGTTTTTATAGACCAGATCCTGAAGGTTGGAGGCTCGAACCTTTCCAGTAAAACCATGTACTTATTAGGAGAAACATAATATAATAGCACATGGGTGACTGAAAGAAGCAACCCAAATGCCACTTACGTGAGTAAGGTTGGTGATACCCAGGAGAAAACATATGGAGTCCAAAATGTTTGACTTGCCACTACCGTTCAGTCCGGTAATGGCGTTGAAGAGCGGGTCGAAGCCGTTTATCTCAGTCCGGTGTGCGTAGGATTTGAACCCTTCGAGGATGATTGACTTGATGTGCATTGCGAAGCTGCCCCCCTCTGTTGCGCCCAGAGAGAATTATTCACCGTATTCGAAATAGACGATATAGCGGTTTTGAATGAGTATCAACAACAACGCCGTTCTGCCTGCGTTCTCGTAGCTTGAATTTTGGCGGCAGGAATCGAGCAACTAACCACCCTCCCCTCGCCGGTAACAAAAACAATACCATTAAATCGTTTACGCCACCAAAAGCTAGCAAAAAAAAATCGTGAATCTTTTGATATTAATAATTGATGGATTGCCTGGAAAGAGTTGGACTCATTTAATTGTGTGTGTTTTTTTAATTGCTGACTTTTTTTTCAGGCACATTTTAGGGCAGCTAATAATGTATTTGTGGTTGACGGATCATCAGGCAGCGGGAGGAATCGCCAGAGCCAAAACGTGCCTACGCGGCGGCCATATTAGGTGGGACAATGTTTTCATCAACGGCGAATAGTTGACGTTGAAGTTGAGTCGTAACTTGTTAAAACTCATCCAGTTTTCACTAGGTTTACTTGTCTTCTCAACGCCAAAAAAGGGTGCTACGACCATATTACATTTGACCCCCCCCCCCCCCATCGTGTGCTATAGATTTCTTAGTTCCCTGGCCGTAATTAAACAATGTCCAACTGTATGTGACACATTGTAAATACCACCGGCGTCTTTTGTTTTGAATTGTCATGGTGTACACGGATGAAAGGAGCTGATGACTTTCATATTCAATTTAGGTGTGAGGGTCTCTGTAGGCACTGTAGCGCAGAGTGGGACATCTGCTTCATAGTTCTGAGGTGTTCCAGTCCAGGCCTTCCTGTGTTGACTGTGCTCATTCTCTAGGTGCATAGCTATGCTGGTTCCCTCCCACGATACAAAAACATGCATGTAGGGTTAATTCAAGATTCTAAATTCCAGGTAGATTTGAATGTTTGTTTTCCAAAATGTGCCCAGTGATTGGTTGTTAACCAGATCAACACCGCTTGGGATAGGGTCTGTCCCATAAGCCATGAGGATACGTGGTACAGAAAATGGATGAGTATACAGTAAAAATACACACGCTATGCCGATGAACTGAAACAATACATACAGTATAATAAATGCAGCCCATACATGATCATTTTAAAGTTTTATAGTTTGAAAACATAGCCATGAACATCACATTTTTAAGTATTATATAGTTCATAAAAAATAGGTAGTTACAAACTGCATTCACCATGAACATGCATTCAGTCCGAATGCAAACCTTATCATATCACCCTACCCAAACCTCAATAATACAACATAGGCTCCTTTCAATGAATTATTCTTTCTCAATGCATGTTATGAATGTGCAGTGAACATGTTAAAGCATTATGACTTTAACACACACAGAAACACACAATGACCACAGACACAATGACAACACATACACCCAAACACACACATCATTGTGAATCTCTGTTATGCTTCCAGGGGCACAGGACACATGGACAGACATACAAGGTTGAATGCATAGAAGCATATCTGTGATAGTACCACACAGTCTCCTCTGTTGGAGTAGAAGGATGTGGGCTTAATGTAGGCCCAGTCAAAGTTGTCCAGGTTCAGTGACCTCTGATAATACTGCTCACTGAGAGCAACCATTGCACGCACAATAGCGTATTTGGCTGAGCAGCTGACGGCGCACACTGTACGCACCTTGTCAAAGTGGAGCAAGAAACATGCGTCATCCTGAGGGAGAGACAGATCGAGATTAAGACCCAAGTGTGATGTGACATTTGAAAGAATTTGAGCAGATTTCTAATTAATTGGTGGCACTTTCTTGTTTCATCGTTATGTTGTGTAGGTGTGGAAGATTTCATCATAACGAGGAGAAATATAATAATGCCAATTTGCGCAATACCTTCTATAATATTCTGATATGGCCCCCTTGTCTTGATTGATCGCATACGTTATAAAAATATATTGTGAATTTTAACATGATGATCATATTTACTGTTTGCCACAGGGAGTAGAAGAAATGATAAAAAACATAACAACCATATACGATGCCTCTAACAATACAATATCGTTGTAGGAAAATGTAGTACAGTATATATAGCATAGTACAAAAATGTATTCATAAATTATGTTTTTTTTGTTTGTTATGCAGTACTTTTTAGAATCCTGCTTTTTAATGTGCTCTATCTATTTTTTTTCCATTTAAACATCGGCCAAAAGTTACAATAATTTTCTGGAAATTCAACAAATTTGGTCAAATTATCAGACAAGAATTAGTATTTAACAGTTTATGCCTAAAAATGTCAAGTTTTATTCAAATAATCAAGCCAACCTTGTCATTTCGACAGAAAATGTCCTCAGCTACTATGCTATACTGTACTACTCATCGTTGACTAAAACGCTACAAATCATTATAAAGATTACCACATCAGGATCTCGTCCATCAACCAGAGTAAGGTCTTGCAGGGACCAGATTTCTGTCCTCCTGTAGCACTCCTGGATGCTGGAGCGTTTGGTGTGGCCCCTCTTTGATCCAGATTTAATAGGAGTCTGTGTCATTTGGCACCGCACTATGCATAACTGCACATGTCGTTTTCTGTTTGCAACTACAAAAACATGACAATACCTTTTGACTGACACAAGTGTATCGAAGAATTAGTCAAGATGCAATACAGTGCGGTACCACACTGATGAAAAGTGTAACCACAACAATCAACCTTTTCTTAAATACTTAAAATACCTCCCCGACAGACAAATCTGAACACTAATACCGTTCTTAAGTATTAAAAATTTAGATTTAGCATATTAGATTATGCCTGTTGTAGCTGTTTGGTACATAGAGCACAGTTATGAGAGTCCTGAAAATGTTTAATGGCTGGGGGGGAAATAAAAATACATGCACATTTTGTAATAAATGAAATGGTTTTTGAGACAGGAACGTATGATGTAAAAATGTTGTTACAATTGCAAGCAGCGGAAAATAAAGTTGCTTACCTGAGACGCACAGGAAATGTCTTCCAATCTCCGGTTCCTCTATCTCAATAAATTCCATCAGTCTCTGTTTTGCAGGTCGGAATAAAACCCTTTGCATCTCCTCCCTCAGAAGAGACGACATCGCCACAGTGGGGCACGGACCACCGTCAAAGCTCAATGAATCACTGTGGCCAATGAATGTATAACAATGAAATGACAACACCAGATAGCAGATGATGGGGATGGCAGGATGTTTTTTTTCCTCTCTGGTTGGTGTGTGAAAAGAATACTTCCTCGAGACCACACACACACACCTACACACACTGTCCATGCATGCTCCACTCTGTACTAATCAGGTGCGATCGTTCATGTCTTGCTACTTTATCATTCTACCGCCTTCATAAAAAGTGGGGAGGGACGGAACAAAAAGAGGAGCAACAAAGGCCAAACCCTTTATCTTTTTACTGTCTCACTTAGGCCCCATTGGAATGATCCTCATAATCGTTACAGTATATAGTTTCCCTACAAATATCAGCAGTTAATTCTGGAGTGCACATTTAGAAACAGTGGAAAGTCTTATTGTTCTAAAGTAATACAAAAATATTCTCAATAAGTAATAAATACGTGATCAAATAAAAATGTTGAAAATATAACACTCCAGTATATAAAACATTTAGTGAAACACAGATTAAAACCCTTATAAATCACGAGAACATGGATAATTACCATCAGTACAGTTTATCAGTGAGTGAGAAAATTGTTTTATTTTTTTGTCTCACATTTCATAAAACATGGAGATATCGGCACCTCGGGAATCCCAAGTTTGTTTCCCAAACTCAGGGTTCCACATTATTGGTGTCCTAAGGCTTTTGATACCACCTACTTTCAGTTGCTGGCTTGAATAGGCCTGTACAAATTTCAAGTCATCAAAAATCAGCCACTGAAAATGTGCAACTCTGGTTTGTGACTGAAAGACATTACCTCAGAAATGAGTCAAAACATGACACCAAGATGACGCATGAAAAAAACATTATTGTGTGAGCTTGATCGATTGAGAGGCATAGATTGGGAATAGCCCCATGGCACTAGCTTTGGCTAGCTCACGTGCTGCTTGCCTTATGTGTTGAAATATGTGATGTTTTACCACCAGATTATTATGTTCAGTAATGCATGGACAACAATGTGCTAGCAATAACAATACTATATACGAACGGTGTCGGTGAAGCGGCGCAAATGATGACGACTATTTTAATCAGTTTGTTTACATTTGTTTATATGCCAGGCCTTTAAAGTATGTCTTAACGTGAAAATGTTTTTATCTAGCCTATATTTCGGACTATAAGGTGCAAACCACTACAGGTCTAAATTGGGAAATTTCCATATCCTGGGTTATGAGGTATACTGGGTTGTAAGGTGCGTGATTGCACATTAAAAGGAACTCCGTAAAGTCTGGACTTTCATTTCCAAGTAGCCAAAAGATTACATATTTTTCATCAAAGTTTATGAAACTAAGAGAGTGGTAGTTGATGCTCACCATTGAAAGATGAATGCGCCAAAACATTAACCTTGTTTTTCGGATATCTTGGGAATATATGTACTCTTCACATCAGTGTTTTTCAACCTTTTTTGAGCCACGGCACATTTTTTACATTGGCAAAATTTTGTGGCACACCACTAACCAAAAATGTTACAAAATGACACTCTGTATAGTATATTTAATTACAGTATAATTTCTCAATTTATTTATATTCAGTCAGTGTGAAACCTGGGCCTGTTTAGATGAACACAAAGCCGATATCCTGGCAGGAATAGAAGAAAGACACACACGAAGCTCTTCTTCAACAGCTCTCAGTCTCTTTCTGGCTTTAGTTTTTAAAGCAGTTAGGCTTGAAAAGCTCAGCTCACACAGATATGTTGTGGAAAATGGGAGCAATGTCAGAACAGCTTTGTTGGCCAGAATGGGGAACTCCTTGGCAGCAGTCAACCAAAAACGGTCCAAAGGAAGATCAGCAAATCTTAGTTTTAAACCACGATCCTGTTTCAGTTCAGTTAGTTCCTCCTGCTCTTGTAAAGTCATGTCCTTTCCAACAACTGATGCCGAGCTGTATGGGTCCCTAACCCAGTCAAAGCATTCGGTGGAGGCTGAAGAGAAATAAAATGACAACTTCTCCTCAAGACTTTTCAAATGTTTACCTATTACCTCAGACAGTGTAGCAGTGTCGCTTTGCCGTTTGTCTGTGAGTGGGAACATCTCCAGGTTGGCACGTTGCACATGTTGTTGCCAGAGGTGCACCTTTAAACGGAATCCATTTATTTTATCTGTGCTTGTAAGCAGGTTTTCATTTCGGCCCTGCATCCTTGTGTTCAGTTCATTAAGATGATGAAATATATCAGCCAGGTATGCCAGCTTTGCGCACCACTCATCACTTGCAAACAGATTTGAATAATCAGACCTCTCATTTGTCAGAAACATTTTAAGTTCCTCTCGCAGCTCATACACACGGGTCAGCACCTTACCGCGCGACAACCATCGGACCTCCGTATGGAGCAATAAGGCTTTATGCTCCGCTCCCATTTCCTCACACAGAGATGTGAATATACAGCTTTTCAGAGGTCGTGTCTTTACAAAGTTCACTATGCGCACCACATCGTCCAACACAGGAACCAGTTCTGCTGGTAAAGTCTTAGCAACGAGGGCCTCACGGTGCAAAAAACAGTGTGTAACAATCAGATCTGGGTTTCTTTCCTTCACTCTACTCACGAAGCCTTTGGTGCGCCCGACCATGGCTGCAGCTCCATCAGTGCACACGCTTGTGCAGTTTTCCCACGTAAGTCCTCCCTGGTCAAGATATTCCGATGTGACCCGAAAAATGTCCTCTCCAGTTGGGTTTTCTGGCAGTGCCTTGCAAAATAGGAAGTTTTCTCTAATGGCATCTCCATCCACAAAACGCACATTGGCCAAGAGCTGAGAATGTCCACTAATATCCGTAGACTCGTCAACTTGCAACGCAAATTTCCTACTGATGCGTATCTTTTCCAAAACATGGATTTCGATGTCTGTAGACATGTCATCAATACGCCTGGCAATTGTGTTATCAGAGAGCGGGACTTTAGCTATGTCTTTAACCGCATCAGGGCCGAGCATCTCGTTGAAAATGGCTTTACAGGCAGGTAGTATTAATGTCTCTGCCACAGTGTGCGGCTTTTTTGATTTAGCAACAAGTTCCGCGACTAGGTAACTAGCTTTGAGCGCTTTCTCATTTTCGTTTGTGGTTTTTCTCATAAACGTTGGCCGTTTCTCTGTTTTTACACACAGGCGAACAAAATAGTCCATCGGCTTGTTTTGAAGCGACGGGTGTTTCGTTCGGAGATGGCGTTTAAGCTTGCTTGGCACCATGGCGCTGTTGGATAGCTTCTCGCCACACACCAGGCATAACGGAATAGGTGTCGTCTCATCCCCGGTGAACGTAAATCCAAACGAAAGATAGCTTTCACTATATCGCCTTGAGCTCACCGTCTTTGCTTTCTTTTTCCCACCACTCATACTAGGGCCTTCATCCGGGTCAGAATATTGTCCAGGGCCCAGTTCGGAGTTTGCAGTTGTCCTTTTTAAAAACCTCTCCATGACTGTCACCACGACCTCTCATGTGCATCACTAATTCTCTTGGAGGAACGAGGCAATCAACTACGTGTTGCCACACGGACAAATACTACATTACTCCGCTAGCCTTTACAGCACGGACACTGGACAATGACATAATATTTGCAGAAAATTATTAATAAATGTTAATTAAAAAAAAAAAAGAAGTGATATTGTATAATTTCTCACGGCACACCCGACGATCTCTCACGGCACACTATAATATGATATACACTATATGTATTATATTATATATATGCTTTATATTCACATTTTTATATTATTTTACTATACATTATTATTTGATTTGATCTTATTATTTGAAGCATTCATATTAATTTGTGCAATTGTACTGTAATGGTTTGATTTTAGTGAGGTTAGTACACAGTCATGGACATCAACGGAAGTGTGCAGTATAAAGACACAAACTACAGGGCCCTCACCAGGTCCAATAGTAGCCTTAAAAAGGCTTATTCTCGGACCCTGGCCACATTTATTGGAATTCTACACAGCATCAGACAATACTGTACGCCCCATGCTTTTCATGCAAACACTCATTGTGATTTTGCTCCCCTGGTCTTTCTGTCTCCCCTTCGCTCACTCCCATATCGACGTTGCTGCATGATGTGGCACATTGCCCAGTGTTTCTCTGTGATTAAACGCTTGTTGTGTGGGAAATGGATGTCCCACAGCACTCTGCATGCTTCCCATTAACCTTACGAGTCACTGGCTCTCTCCTTGCGCACATATGCGATATGAAGCACTCTCTCTGCAAGCATTTGAAGGCGCTTATGCTTAACGACAAGGGTGAGAGATGTTGCTCGATAATCACAAAACAACAACAGTACAGTGATCATTTCTTTAGTTCCACTTTCTGAGAAATATGATCCAAGATTGGAGTAGAGCGAATCCCAGAGGAATGAACCAGACCAAAGGACTGATTTGATTTGCGGTCTTAAAGCAATGTGGCTCCATTGGATTTGTCACATTTGTGAAAACAAAGACGGGTCGCTCCACCGCTAAGTGCTTTTATTATTGTTGTTGGTCCTGATGGTTCTTGTTTGAAAGCCTTTTTGCGTCTGAGATGGAAAGATGAGCGGCTACATGCAGGAAGTAGCCAGGGAAGGAAACATGTGTTGAATCTCATGAATAACACATGAGGTTTAGTGTACTTACTTATGAGAAGATTTAACCCTATCAATTCATCCTGTCATTAATATTTGCATAGTGGTATGGCGATATTCAGTCCACAATACAAGCGGTAGCAGTGACGCTTGTTAAATTGAACCATTTGCTGTGCAGTAGTTATTATGGTCCTACCAAACAATTGTTAAAAATTATGTGAATGGTGGCAAACATAAATTACATGTTGTAGATTTAACCTAATGGAGCAATACTCCACTGGGAAGGCTGCTTGATATGGCACAAGCATGAATTTGGAAAATTTAGGAATGCTATCACTTTAATGATTATGTTTGAATATAATGTAATTGATGTATTAATGCTTTCATTTACGATTATGTAGTCAAATGCCCTTCCTTACTCTAAAGGTTGTTATGCAATAAGAACAATTTCAGAAAAAAAAAAACTTGCAGATGACAGCTGTATCTGTATACCGAATGTAAAAAAACAAACAAACAAATCCAGACATGACCTTTCACATGATTTAGTGCAAGATAGAAAGTGATTTGATCCCTGATCCCAGCTTTTGTGTGAATGATACTATTAAAAATAATTGGATTAATTAACTGTTAAACATTACATGAAAACTAATGTTAAAAAAATGCCATCTGGAACCTATCCCAGCTGACTGGCAAAGTGCATGTTTTTGAAATCTCATTCCAATTCGGAGTACCTTGAGAAAATTGGGAGCATGCAAATGACTTACAGGTTCAAAGGAAGGAGATTGTCATACACAAGGGCCGCCATGCTGTTTAGCATGTGTCATAGCATTCATTTACTGTATTGTTGTATTGTTTATGACTCAGTAATTGCAAAAAATGAAAAGGTACAGTGAATGTTGGATCTGAAGGGTGAAATGTCTGTTATAGTTACGGACAATGGTAAATACAGCACCTCCTGCTGCCCGTAATGAAAAACTGTCTAAATCTTACACGTTGTCCCTTTCAACGCACACAACATAGTAATAGGAGCGAACATTTTTCTTTGCCTACTAATGTCTAGGGTGATGTCAATGAAATCAGTCAAACAGCATATTGATTGAAAGGGGCATATACTGTAGACAGCCAAACAGATTATTGTGAATCTTATTCATTTGATGTGCCTTGAGATTATTGATATATGAGATTTTTTTTTTTTAGATTTAGACAGCATTCAATTTCAGTAAAACAATAAGCCCAAAGTACGCTACATCATGTGAGATGTGTTTTTAATTGTTTAACTTTATTGTATTTGAAATGCTCAAACAGTTGGAGAGGGTGTGACGCAGTGCTCTTTTAAACCCCTGAAAACGGCAATCATAACAATAAAGTAATACAAGCAGTGCCAAACAATGGAATCAAAATAGAAAGTATAATTCCTTACACCACTCTGGCATGGCCCCTATTTATAGTTGGCTCTTACTATAATGTTCTTAGTGATGTGTCAAGAGTGTGTTTATAAATGTTGTGTTTATAAATGTTGTCTACGGGGGGGGGGGGGGGGGGGGGGGGACCTCAATCAATAATAAGAAGGGAACCTCGATACAGGAAAGGGTGCAACGTCACAGCCTATAGAGCTTTTGATTGGGTGTCGATTAAAAGGGGAAACCCCTCTCTCCTTGGCAGGGCCACCCCAACCCCGCTTTGCGTGGCATACTGAAAACGTAACATCACCTTGAATAGGTTATATATGTATAAAACCCGTATAATCTATTTATTTTACTGTTGTCATAGTAGGTATTTCCAGTGAAGATTCCACTTTATTTTATATTTGATATACGTATTCCTGAAGTACATGTAATAAATATTAGGTTATTGGCGTCACTGTAATTATATAGATATTTTCAAATAGAATGGAGCAGAAAAACACGCCGTCATTCCTCGCTCGGAAGATCCTTCAGCGGTCTCAGCCTGCCTGCTTGTGTACTGTATTTGCCAAATAGTGCGCCCTACTGTCTCTATTGCGCATGACTGTACGGCGTAGTATGAAGTAGGCCTCCTGTTTTTCTCCCCAAGCCGGAGTCCTCTTGGCCCCCGCCGCCTCCTCTCGATGCAAGGCTCCAAGCGCGAGCGAGCCGCACAAGCCAAGACTACGCTTCTCGAACGCTCGGCGAGGTGAGGCTCTTTCGGCGCATTGGATAAAGGTTGTTTTATTCGGCGTTCGTATGCGTGTGTGTGAGAGTGTGTGTATGTGAGAGAGAGAGGCGCGGAAGCGGAGGGACTGCAGCGGAGGCTCGGGGACTGTTTCCGCACGCTGGAGGGCGAGCAAGGCCCAGTGACCCACATTCTCAGCAGCCTGGTGAATGTGTGTCTATGCGCGTGTCCGTCGCTGTGTGTGTGTACGTGCGTGGCCGCTCGCTGGCGCGTGCGCGTGTTTGTATGTAATGTATGTATATGTGTGTGTACATACATTTGCCGCGTAAATGTTCACAGCATTGCCATATTAGCATTTAAACGGGTGTATATGTTCATTTGGCTTTTTTTTTCTAATAGCGGCGAGCTTGGCGCGCGGCAATGTTTGACGAGGCGCAGCGGTATTTTACGGAATCATTTGGTGCTCAGTTGTTGCGTGACAGCTCGGAGCTCATAGCGCGTTTTGCTGTGATATACCGCCAATATTGCTTTTTTTAACATTGAAACCAATGCGTCATGTGTCGCGTTCGTGCCGTCCGGTGGACGCGAGTGTAACGGGGGGAAGAATCGAGTTAGCTAAATTGGCAGGTTTCGGTAGCGAAGCTTAGTTAGCATGTTAGCTAGCTACAGTATGGGGGTTGCTCTCCCGGTTGTATAACGAACACCTGTGGCACGTTTTGCGTTTAAATCATTTGATTTGGAGCAGTTCGATGCGGTATAAATGCGGTATTCCATTGTGTCGTACTCTTTTTATTTTATTGGGCGCGTGTTGATTGTAAAGAATGGCTCAATGAAATAAAAGCTTAGCCATGAGGATTACTGTACAGTAGGTCATGGTAGCGCTTCCCAAAGTGGAGTCTCTACACTACTGGCTCAAGATGGTTGCTGCAAAACTTCCAATATTTCACCCGTGGGCTTAAAATTGCTGCTTGAAAGATTTCTTGTTGCTGTATGCTCATTTTTACCTTTTAAAGTTTGTTTTTTCAAAGCCGTGGTCTTGCGCGATAACGGAGTCGACATGGTTTGATTGACTGCAAAACGATTGATAGTAATCGTGAAGGAAATGTATGTCTACCGGAAACGTTTCACCATCATCAACATTTAAAATGTAAGAATTGTATTTTTCTCATCACATTTATTACCATTGTATGAGTACTGTAATTGCCCAAGTCAGTTTTAATTTTGGCAAACGCTATTAAAAAAACAGCAACACGATTGCAAAAAAATGTGTTTAGCCTTTAGGTCAGTGTAGATTCTCATTCATCTCGGTTATGGTGATTGCAAAAGGTTATTCCAGGCAAACAGGCTCATGTTTGTTGAAATTGTTCTTGTATTTTTTGGTTTACAAAAATGTTTTAAAAATGACCTTGGTGATGATTATGCCATTAGGTTTACATTATAGTACAATTAATATTTCTGAAGAGGCTGGGATTTTTTTCACCTTATTAGGTAATTTCAGATTTTAGTAAACCTACTAACTACATTAAAAAAAGTATGATACATGATTACAATTGCTCTGGCGGCCAATGAATATAAGCAAGCATTTTCATTTATTTATGTACCACAATTTATTATTTCCAATAATATTACTTCTTGGATCATATTTTTATGTCAGATTACCAAAAATGTGTGACTCTATTTTTGCAATACCTGAGCTTTTTGTGTGTGTGTATGTGTATGCTTGATTGAGCCCAATGTTGGCCTTTTCCATTTGCATGCATATCAAAGAGTGAGCACGGGTCTCATGGTTTGTTTATTTGACAGGGTTTGTTGGTCTTTGCGTGTGTGTTGCAGGCGAGGTGTGGCTCACACAAAAAGATCTTTAAGCTCTCATGAGGATAGACTCTAAAACAACAGGCTCTCCCTCAAAGGGGCATTCCAGTGACTGAGTAAGTTGACAGTTTTGAATCATCCTTTTTTTCTCCATAACTAGGTCAGTGCACTCCAAAACATTTTTTAAAGATCACTGTATAGAAACATTAATTTTTTAATTCCCAGCACCGATGTACTGTAAACAGAATATACGTAAAGGCATTTGAGAATTTTTTTTCTTAGTTAAGGTCTATTCATTTTGTTTTTATACTTAAAAAAATATAAAACACATACATAAAATTAGAACAAATACATTTTCTTGTCACTTTTTTCCAGTTTATACGGTATGTTTACCATAATGTTTACATGGTGTATAAATGTTTTTTGCACTATCTGTAGCCTGACATTTGAACAATCAGGTGAAAGCTGACCTCAGATTGACCTTCAGTGTCTCGCTCTATTTTTCCTGCAGGTTTGGATGACCACCATGGCTTTTCCGTGGTCGGGTGACCCCTGATGACCCTCTGGCACTGACCCTTAACCCTATCCTTCTTAAACTCCAGGAAAAAAAGACATTAACTCACACAGTGCATGAGCTGAAGTGGGGTGAGTGAACATAGAAATACTTAGGCTCTAACCCTACACAGATTAAGAATCAGACTGTTTTTGTCCCAGTTTTGCCCCATCCTGACCAGGCATGACACCCAGTAATCTCACGTTTTAGTGTATGTTAATAGTGGTATTGTCCTGATAATTGGGTTCAAAACTAGTCCCGGGCAATAATCTTAATTAAATAATGAACAAGTTCAAGATTTACATTTAAAAAAAAAAAATCTTTGTGGAGGGGAAGCCAAGGTTTTCCAAGATCGCTGACTCCACACACTGTGATGTGATGGAATGAAGTCAATAAGTGAAACTGTCTAATGAATTAGGAATAATAAATGAATGAATAAATGAAAAAAAAAGTGATTTTATTTTTATTTCAAATGTACTGTACTATTAGCATTGCATGGTAAATAAAACTACAGTAATATCCTATGTTATGATGACCCACCCATTTTGTTTTTTGTTTTTTTTAAACGTTTTATCTTTCTACACTTGGGTCGTAGGAGTGCTGAAGGCTACTCCAGCTGTCTTTGGGCGTTAGGTGGCCTAACTGTTGTCTTTTATTTTTTTTAAAATGTGGGTTCCCCAGACAGAACGTAGTATTTTCCAAAGCAAGTATTTACTTACCAATATTGCCACCTTTCAACGCTCTGCATCCAGTCCTCTTCTGAAACACTTGACAACCATCAGCATAGAGTTTGTTCAACTAGGTTCACACTGCAGCCTGGTGCCACAATTCTGACTTTTTTTTTCCCTGATCAGTATTTTTTTTTATGGCAGTGCAAACAACACATGACTTTTTTTTGTTTTTTTTCTCAAATGCAACCCAGAACACTTCCATATGTGGCATTAAATCCGATACGTAGCTGATCTTTTCACAAGCTCCTTTCAGTTTAAACGGCCAGGTCACATTCATCGAACTCGCATGTAACGCACAAGCAGAAAATGTCACAATTCTGCACTCACAAAAGTGGACGCAGCTTGTGAAAAAACAAAACAACAGTAGTGGATTAGGTAAAGAAGTTTGAAAATATTCTGACATGGCCAAATATCGCACCTTTTCCCCCCTCATGTCCTCACGAAAAAAATCTGATTTCAATTCGGAATTGCGCATTAGGCCCTGCATAGTGAACCTAGCTTTAGCTCATGTAAGATCTGCGAAAGCTCTCACCCATTGAACTAGATGTATTACTGGCCGTGGAAACGTGTGCGAAACTTAACTGAGGTATTGTGAGCATCTCGCATACATTTAAAAAAAAAATCTTCAAGAGTAGGGTCTGTAACGATGAAAAATAAAACGTTGATTGCAAAAATCCTTATGTGAGTACCTGGTCTTATAGCCAAAATACTCTAGTCATGCATTTAGAGTAGATAATAATTAGTTTGCAATTCAAACAGATCACATAAAGCAAGGTAATTGTAATTACATTATATTTTTGGTCAAAATTTCCATACTCTTACTGTGTGTTAGTATTTCTGTGTAAACAAGTAAAAGCTCTGTATTGGTCCTGTATATAGATGAGTACAACTGTACTCAGTTTTTTTAGTCATCACAATCACACACTAAATGTTAAGTCATAGTAGATTAATCCATGTTTCCCTCTATTCCCTTCAAGGTGGACTTCCAAATGCCTACCTCACGCTTAAAGAGCAAGCCACTACAACCACAGCCCTGAGCAGCAGCCACCATGACATCAAGCATAGGGTATGTTGCTGTATACATATAGTGATTGAATTTTCAATGATGCAAAACACTACAATGCACAGTGCCTGACAAACATGTCTTGTTGCTAATCCATTTTGTAAAAACAACATCCTATAATCTGACTTTTATTGAATCCACTGGTTTTAGAAATGGCACACATGAAAGCTGAAATAATTAATATTGTAATAATGTCCAATGTGAAAATTGAACAATTAATTTATCACAAATACAAGAATATGTTGCATAAGATCAATGAATTAATTTTGCTGCTGTGAGAAGCATATTTAAAATCCTGTAACACTTTCACTACGTCTGAGATATATATATATATATATATATATATATATATGTATATGTATGTGTGTGTGTGTGTGTGTGTATATCAGACATATTCTTAATTATGTTAATGGGACGAGTAGGAGGGTGTAAGCGGATGCAATCTGTTGGGTATTAGCAGTAGTGCTGGATGATATCGATATATTGTGATACGAAGTGACGCAAAACGCGTCTTGCAATACGCCGTTCAGTTTCCAATATGTTGCGTATTGGTTTTGAAATGCCTTATTTTCTTGATATTACGTTTTATACATCAGTCCGCTCCAGCGTGGCTTTCACATCATGATTTTTGACATATTATGAATCATGTTTTAAATGTAAATCATTCCAAGTACTTCAAAAATACCACATTAAATGTTACAATTCATTACCGTTCGAGTGAGGCGATTTCCCAAAGCAAAAGTCGCTGTAGAGGAGGCGGGCAAAGCGCAGAAAACGAAATTTTATGATATATAAGATAGCATTTCCTTCACTTTTGCTGCTGTAGTCATATCTCGGGCTTCGTTCTCTGAACCTGCAGAGTGTTCAGGTCATCTGTAGTAAGCTCCCGTATGTGTTCCACAGAAGCACAATAATATCCGAGCAGCCATATTAACAAGCAGTAGAATCTCATGATGTGTTTAATACAATTGGGAATTTTGAGATTTCAAGTTTTGTTTTGTTTTATTTGCTGTTGTTTCTTTTATATGCTGAGTAATTTTTGTAATATTAAGAAAAAAAAAAGTACAGAAGCGACCGTTTCTCGAAGTTTCCCTGTATTTGATAAATTATAACAATAGATTTCTCCTTGGTTTTTGTTGTATTCATTCTGTGTGAAAAATTCTTTTGAGTCTTACTGACATCCATCTTCCCACGAGTGTAAAAACCTAGCTTCTCTCCTTTATGCAAATGTGGAAAAAGCTTAGAAAACAGTTTTGTACGCACAAACATGCTTTTGTATTGCAGTATTACAGATTACGTGTAAAACATACTAATCAGTCTTTAGTTCTCTAGGAGAATTATGTCGAAACCACCACATGGTTATAAACTTGTAACACCTTTTTCATGACACCTGGATACCAGGTAGACATCTACAGCATACAGAGTGATAATTTTTTGTTTTTTTTTATCCCAAACCTAGTGCTCATTTTACCTCTGAAAACTGTTGCGTAGACCGGACTCGCAATGCTTGAAAACTATAAACATAAAGCATTTCAAGTTTTTCATTTCTTAAGAAAAATGTCATTTCTTAAAAATTTCAAGTCATTTTTATACTTTACAAAATCAAATTAAACCTATTTGCTAGACAGTACCGTATGATTGACACTCCTGATCCAGAGGCTATATCTGTCAACTAACACAAGCTTACTCAACATTATCATCGGACGCAGTCAGATTATAAGAACCAATATTTTGCATGCTGGTGAAACTCACTGCAGATTCTCCCGACAGCTCATACAGCAGGTTTATATGGTTTTCTTGAAACAAGGAATAACGTTAGCTAATTTAGCATGAACTAGCTAGCTAGGACTTCATTTACCTCCCTCAATCTTCACTGCTCTATCCCTGCTGTGGGCAATTAGCTTTCTGATATCCATTTCAGAGTTACACTTTAAATAAATTCAAAATAATATTTTTAACATGTTGCTTTCAACAAAACTTCTTGCAGTGATTCTCATCAACTGCTTCTTCCTAGCCTGCTCATGGAAGTAATATCAGCTACATGTGAATAAATTACCTCATTAATTAGCCATGTGTGCATTATATATATGGAGTGAATACAGTAGTAATGAATTACTATCCTAAGTAGCATGTGGGATGTGCGTTCCGAAGTGAATTTGTTTTTATTGGTGAAATTGTAGCACTTGCCCCAGTAAAATGTGTCTGGTGAAGTGATTGGTTGTAAGGAAGCCAGACAATGTTTCAAAATAAAATGTGAGGTATCAAGTAATGTATGACATGAACACCATTATGAAGATTTTATTTTGAATTTAGTCCTGGAAGTATGGTCGTGACAATGATCTAGTTGTAATCTACTTGATCAATATTACCTTCCTCCTCCGTGAGGCTCAAGGCATGAGCAGCATTTACTGTATGTCAACAAAGCTGTGTTCTTTTTTTCTCAATTGACTTTCAGGGACGCAGGCAAACGAGAGCACTGCAAACCCTATGTATAATACCGCTCCTCTCGGTTTGTGATGATTAAATAAAGAGCGTCTCATACTCAATAAATTACAGTAGGTCCTGACATCTGTGTTCAATTCTTCTTGCGGTTTTTGAAAACCTTTCCTCTTTTGAATGCAAGTTTCTTGAGAAACTAGACCTCCAATGTGTCAAAGTATGATGAGAGCTAAACATGAGCAGAAACTAAAAGATTCAAATTGATTTTGGTTGTAAGAGAAAGCCAGAAAGCCCAATACGTCACATTGGTTTTACAAATGCTCTGGTAACCTTCTTGGCAAGCACAACACATTCCTTCGATCTTTCGCTGTCTGCCTCGCTTTCTGTGTGACCCAAAAATAAACCAGCAGCTGGCATGTAGGAATTCTCATTAGCCAACATCCTCCATTAGCTATTATTACCAATGCATATCTGCTTTCAAGCCACCCATAAGTGTTCGAACGTTGCATCAAAACAAATATGCACAAGTACATCACAATTACTCATAAGAATAGTAAACATGTTTTCTCCTCACACAGGGATGATTGTAGCATCTTTGATGGGTTGATGGAAGAAGATGAAAAGGACAAGGCAAAACGGTAAATTGACACAAAGAACAAGGTCACATACTAGATAAGATTCCCACAATATCACACTATAGTAGGAGTTCACTTTTATAACCCACACTGCCTTTGAAATGTAGCGTGTCCAGAAACAAGTCTGAGAAGAAAAGGAGAGACCAATTCAATGTCCTCATTAAGGAACTTGGCACCATGTTGCCTGGCAACACCAGGAAGATGGACAAGTCCACTATCCTACAGAAAAGTATCGACTTCCTGTGTAAACACAAAGGTCAGGTCACCTCACTTCCTGTTTCTTTGAAGCAAATCAACGGGCAAAATGTTCCTGCTTCTTTATTAATAATACCTCTGTTTACTTTCATTGTAAGAACTTGAGTGAAACCTGTTGTTATTGCATTAGAACCTCCGTAATCAAACACTCCATTTTGTGACGCCAGATGTTCCAATTAAAAAGAAAAAGAAAAAAAAACTCATATAGACAATTTATCCATTACCTTATCCGCTTATCCTGACGAGGGTCGCAGTACACCCTAAACCAGCCAATCAAGGGACGCATTATATGCAATTCATATGCATATGTTATATCCTCTTAAAACACTTATGGACAGTTTGGCCATGTTTTAATCATGATTCTAATGTTAAATTAAGTCCAAGTCCAAGTTAAGATAAAGTAAAACCGTATCACCTTTGGAATACGCCTTAGAGACAGTAATTAGAGTATGTTCAACACGGCTCTCGTTGAAATTAATTTGTGTATGTACTGCATTTGGTGGTTGGTTGATGAAGTGGTATGTTCATATTGTACTGAGTGACACTTTTCCACTCATATTGTTTACATTATAAAAAATAAAACAGAAGAAAAAGCAAAACATAACATAAAACAGATTATAGTTGGTCATTTAATCCTTTTGGCGCTTACATACAGTAGATTTGGAAATTGCAAGCTTTAGTTTGACTTTAGAAGCATATTTTTGAGGGAATGATCATTTTTTGGTGTTTGATTTGAATGTTCCACCTTTGAAGGAAATATGTACATTTCTAGTTTAGCCGCAATCACTTTTTCATCCTTTTGTGTTATCATTAATAGCGCTAGCTGTCATTCTAATTTGCGTTTATTCTGTGCTTTGCACTATCAATACATTTTCAGATGCAGATTTTTTTTTTTTTTTTTTGCTTTATCTTAATGGGGATTCCTATTTCTAAATATATTCTTCTCCTGATTAGAAATCGCTGCCCAGTCTGAGTCCAGTGAAATCAGACAGGACTGGAAGCCACCATTTCTTAGCAATGAGGAGTTTACCCAGCTCATGTTGGAGGTCAGATATTTAACTCTTTAGTTTAAGTCATTTTTAAATGTACTTACCAAGTTAACAGGACAAAATTTACCTACTCCCACACCTGAATATTAATGAAGGGTGGTTTTGTCTTTCTCCTTTAGGCATTGGATGGCTTCTTTATAGCAATAATGACTGATGGGAATATCCTCTATGTGTCAGAGAGTGTCACCTCATTACTGGAACACCTTCCTGTGAGTATCCCAGACTGTATTGTTTGTTGAAGTCATTAAGTCAATACACCTTTGCACTAGTTAAAATTTACAGTCTGTTAGCAACTAGTCACTAGCGTGCAAGATTAACATTTGCATATCTGACTACAAAGCATAGAACATTTGACTTTATTATGTTGCCAGAATGCACAGTATAAAAAGATTTTAACCTTTTTGTCTTGGCTTGGCAGGCGGACCTGGTGGACCAGAACTTGTTAAACTTCCTTCCAGTTGGAGAACACTCAGAAGTATATAAAGCTTTGTCCACACACCCCAATGACCCAGAGACTGTCACGTCAGATTATTTAAAGAGTGAGTACAGCAACTTTTTAACGTGTTTGTAGCTTGATAGGTTTCAATTTTTTTTAACGATTTAACTTCAGATGAAATACAAATACTGTATTAGGAATATATTGTGAAATTTAAATTGTACCTCAACAATATTTGTAATTTTCTGTCGGTTACTGGTTAGGGCTGGATGATATGGCAAAAAAAAAAAAATCTTTATTTTATTCAATCATTCTAGACAATTATGATTGAAACAAAGTAATAAACCCAACAGACATTTATACAAAGAAGGGTTGATTATTCTTGTGCGAAACGTAAAGTTAACATTAATTGCTTTTGCAGAAAAAAATAATAAATGAAAATTGTGCATAAACTGTGTAAATGCCAGAATGGAGTTAATCACTATAGTAAAAACATCTTGTAAACCATTCATTCAGCATTCTGACACTTTTAAAAAACTTCGATTTCACACTTTGACCAATTTTCAAATTGCAATTGTTTTTCTTAATTGCAAGTTAATCAAATTGAATTTATTGCCCACCCCTATTAGTAATTTCACTAAGTATTGTATGCCAGTTTGCATAGTGACTGATTAGCATACAGCACATCCGTACAGAGAATGGATGTACATATTATATATCATATATCAAGAACTTGTCCCATAAATATTAATATTAATACATTTGTTTGAGAATTAAACTAATGTAAACAACTGTTTTTTTCCCTGCCAGGTAAAAACTATATGGAATTTTGCTGTCATATGCTTCGAGGGTCAATTGACCCAAAAGAACCTCCTATCTACGAATATGTGAGCTTTATTGGAAATTTCAAGTCACTCAACAATGGTATGTTTTAAATTAGTAGTGTTAAATTGAAAGAGCAGCAGTTTATCTGAATGAACTTAAAGCAGTTTTCAGAAGACTTGACATGCTCAGAGCTTTCTTTTCTTTTGTAGTTCCTAACGTGACAAGGAATGGTCTGGCAGGGGTGTTACAACGCTCTCTCCAGCCAGCCTTTGATGACCAAGTGTGCTTCGTAGCTACAGTACGGCTCACTAAACCTCAATTCATCAAGGTAGTCTCAGACATGTTCACCTTAAAATCTCAATAACACCGATAATAAAAAATACAGCACACCTGATAATGCTTCAATTTATGTATACATTTTTATTCTCATAGGAGATGTGTACAGTAGAAGAGCCCAATGAAGAATTCACCTCTAGGCACAGTTTGGAATGGAAGTTTCTCTTTTTAGACCACAGGTAAACAAACATCGACTGTATACTGTATATGTGTGATGCTTCACTCATCAGATATTTCAATATGTATCTTTAACACAGCACTGCTCTTACAATGTAATTCATATATTTCATTTCTTTTTCTCAGAGCTCCGCCAATTATAGGCTACTTACCATTTGAGGTTCTGGGAACATCAGGGTACGACTATTATCATGTGGACGACCTGGAGACACTTGCTAAGTGCCATGAACACTGTGAGGGCTCACTTCTATCTTCACTTTGACCGCATCACTAAAAATCTTTCTATGTACCTCTTCTCACAGTTCTGTTGCCCTTTTTTCTTTCCTTTACTTAGTGATGCAGTACGGCAAAGGGAAGTCTTGTTACTACCGTTTCCTGACTAAAGGTCAACAGTGGATATGGCTACAAACACACTACTACATCACCTATCATCAGTGGAACTCTCGGCCTGAGTTTATTGTGTGCACACACACTGTAGTAAGGTATTTTCCCTCTCTACAACTTCACTAAAATTCCCTCTCATGAGGTGTCCCTGACAATTATAAATGTCTGCATATGGACTCAGAAACGTCTTGTTTCCTCCTCCCCCCCCAAAAAAAAAAAAAAAAAAAAAAAACTGTAGCTATGCAGAAGTAAGGGCAGAACAACGAAGAGAGCTGGGCATTGAAGAGTCCAAACCAGAAGTCACTATGGATAAGGTGATATAATGATTTCCAATCAGTTTTCCTAATAGCTTTAACGGCATCTCGTTCGAGAATCTGAATACTATAGTGAATTAAGTAACTTAAACAAAACTTGCTTGTTTCTGTTGGTTGATTGCATATCATTAACCCTTTTGTCCTTGACACAGAGCCAGGACTCTGGTTCAGAGCTGAACACATCTAGTCTAAAGGAGGCATTGGAAAGGTTTGATCACAGCCGAACACCCTCAACGTCCTCACGAAGTTCCCGTAAATCTTCATCACATGTATCGGACAACACTTGCACTTGTAAGTGAAACACAATTTATTTGCACACTACGTGAAAAACCCGTTAACTTAAATGGACGAGAATCAATATCTTTCCTTTGTCAAGGTAACATTTGTCGGTTTAGAAATTTATATCCTAGCATATGAGACATTTTTAACAAGGTCTTTCTACTTTCGGAATTTATTTTGCACGCCCCTATCCATAATAACAGCCAGTTCCATAGTCCTGGTCCTAATACTGTAACCAGTAGCCTAGATCACCTTAATTTGGTTTTATTCATTTATTTATGCATTTATTTATTTATATATTAGGTAAATTACATGATTGTGTTTGTGCAACCAACAGCCTCCAAGCTACATATGGACACAGCCACGCCACCGCGACAGTCTCTAGCTTCAACCATGGAAGTGACGTCGCAGCGTCGCTCATCCATTAGCAGCCAGGTGAGACCAAATGAACTGAGACAATAACTGTAATATCACATTACTAATCTTATTAGTTAATCTTATCAAGGCATGAATTGAATTTCTCTTGTCGTTTGTCCATATTTCTAGTCCATGAGCTCTCAGACTACTGGGCAGAGTGTCACTCCAAGCCTGATCACTCAGCAGCAACAACAACAACAGCAGCAGCAGCAGCAGCAGCAGCAACAACAGCAACAACAACAGCAACAACAACAACAACAACAACAACAACAACAACAGCAGCAGCAGCAACAACAACAACAACAGCAGCAGCAGCAACAACAGCAACTGCCGTCAAATGTACAGGTACAATAATGTGACTCCTGCTTTCTGTGCTCTTTTTTTTTTCCAGTCATTTTTGCAGTCAAATGCATTAATGGATCTTGTACATGCACTTCATGGTATCATCCAAACTCTTGTTTTTCGGACCTCTTTCTTTACCCTTCCCCTGCAGCCTGTGATGGAGTTCTCAGCACAGGTGAATGCTATGCAGCATCTGAAAGAGCAGTTGGAGCAAAGGACCAGAATGATTCAGGCCAACATTCAGCGACAGCAGGAGGAGCTGAGAAATATCCAGGAACAGCTGCAGAGGGTCCAGGGCCAGGGTATCCAGGTACAGTAAAACCGTTACAATATACAGTGGGCCCCCGTGTTACGACATTAATCCGTTCCGCGGTTGGGGTCGTAAGGCGAATTGGCCGGATGACGGGCAATCTAAACTTATGTTAAATAGCTAATGCCTTTAGGACCCCAGGCAAAATCATCAAAATTGTTCATCCCTATTAAAAATTGGTACCAAAATAGTATAGTAAGTGCTACATATATATAATTTAAATTTAAATGTATACAATCAGAGAACACCATAAATAAGAAACACACACACACACACACACACACACACATATATATATATATATATATATATATATATATATATATATATATATATATATATATATATATATATATATATATATATATATATATATATATATATATATATATCTACGACGTCCCTGCCTTACGTTTTTTTTTCACACATGGCGGTTAGTGTGCATCCGTGTCATGTTGGACGTGTGCATCCGTGTCATGTTGGACGTGTCACTGTTTACATCACTACAATGCTGGTGTGCTATTGGTCGCCATCACGGTCAAAATGGTCGCGTGCTAAAGATTGGATCTCGTCTTGAGTGCTAAAAAAAACATATATATTGTGCATTTTACTGTTTGATTCAAACCGGAATGGGTTAACCATGGGTCCCCAAATTGTTAGTGATGTTAAAGAGAGAAGTAAGAAGATGATTTATATGGAAATGAAGCAGGAGATAAACAGGAAATACACAGAAGGGTAAGCTAGCTAGGCTAGGCTAGCCTCACTAGAGTTAAATAGAAGGATTATCACATGAAGGGTACAGAAACTGACATACAAGCCAGCGTGTGTTTTGGTACTAGATAATGACACGGCCTGGCCTTTCCTGTCCCGTTGAAAACGCCTCCCACTCCGTCTTGCTCCCGTTCTGAATGACTCCCACTGCTGTACTGCTGCCAGTGTTCTTTATTTAAGTGTACAAACTGTGTACTCATATGGAAAGAAAACTACAAGCTTTGTCAAAGTTTTTTTTTCATACAACTGCATAATTCTGCTCCCTTCTGTTCCCGCCAATTTTATTTTATTTTTTTTAAATCCTGTGCCGTGCCAATCCCATGATTGAGGGTAAAGACGATTCTTGTCCGTCTCTAGTTTGTAAATGCACTCAGACACAACCAGACAATGGCCATGTATAATTTAGACCTGTTTATTTACTCCTGGAACTAGTTTTAATCTGTGATACCTGGGCTGCTGCCAGCGAGTAATTAACCATTACTGGCAATCGTGATTCCATCTAAATTTATGCAGCCACAACCTGAATGTCTTCTTCGCCTCAGTTTCTCTATTGACAAATTTTCCCATATTTGAGAGTAGCTGCATCTGAGAGGCTGATATGGCAAAACTCGTCCCAAAACTGGCTGAACTTCATCCAGAACCACCCCTTTGAAATAGTGTGTTCAACATTTTACCTTTTCCATCCTGAGCACAACAAATTCAGCAGTTGTGCCCTCTTCCCTATGAATTAAACTACTATTCATCCATCCATCCATTTTCTAGAGCCGCTTATCCTCACAGAGGTCGCAGGCTTGCTGGTGCCTATCTCACCTGGCTTCGGGCAATAGGCGGGGGACACACTAAACTGGTTTCCAGCCAACCTCAGTAAACTACGATTCACATTGCATAAAAGTCACACAAACTTAAAATGTAACCAGAAGATCTTTCTGTCCAATTTTCCCAAATTTGAAAAATTACTTGAACAAAGCCAGAAAATAATTTTGCATTTGCAACTGTTTTGTTTGACTCATAAGCAAAATCATCCAATTATTGTCTTAGTTCTATTGGAAACCATCCTCACAGACAAGTTGGGCATTCTCACTAAATCTTCTCGTTGGCGTTGTTTTTCTTCATTCATTAATGTGCCTACACAAAATAAATATTTGCTCATTGCAGATGTTGTTGCAGCAGCAGCAGCAGCAGGGTGGAGCGATGAACATGCAGCTCCCCCAAGTAGCGCCGGTCCAGCAGGCAACCGCTTTGAGCAGTCAGGTCCCACAAACGCCAATCAACCCCTTACATTCGGGAACGCAGCAGCTCACCATTCAGCAGCAGGCCCCTCCTCCTCAACAGAGCATTCAGCAGCAGGTGAGACACACAAGTACAACAACTATGTATAATGTAGAGTGGAGGCTCCATAGGAAAACACAAATGACACTTGATGACTTCCAAGTTGTTGTAATTTCATACTGCGTTTCCCATTGGAAATGATGTTTACGGAATTAATTACTTTCAGACACAAACTGTCACCATCATAAAAAAGCAGGCATTTTTTTTTAAGTGACAATACGATTTTGTAACATTTTAACATTTATACAAGAGTTAAGAGACGTTATAAAAGTTCAACAAAACTTGGCCAAGTCGCTCACACTTCAGATGCAATCTTTTTCAGCTGATATCGGTACGCTAAAAAACATGATCAGTCCACATTTGCGATCACGTTGTCAGATTGGGACCTTGTTTCTAAAACACTGTCTCTTTGTTCTCTGCATTTGTAGCATTTTGAGTACGCAGCTTGTGTTTGAGTTGCAAAAATAAAACCAAGGTCATGTTTTCCCTAAAATAGAACTATATAGATTTGATTTCAGTTTTAAATTCAATGCAAGCTCTGGACCCGCATAAAAGCATGCAAATTATGCAGCTGTAAGTCATTTTCTCATTCTGTGGTTTTGAGCTGTCGGATATAATTTGTGGACTGTCTGCTTGTCTGCATGTTGCATTGGAAGGAAGATAAAGAAGACATTCCAAAATTGAGAAATTATTTTCAACACTCCAAAATAGATTTGAATGACTGTTTTCCTGTTGGCTTTTTCCCCACTCCAGACCCAACGACAGTCTCAGCAGCCCCCTCAGGGTCAGCCACAGACCCAGAACTCTGTGCCAACCCAACTGTACAACACCATGATGATCTCCCAGCCGGGGCAGCACAATGTGCTGCAGATCAGCACCAGTATGCCCCAGAACAACACGCCTCAAGGCACAACCGTGGCCACCTTCACGCAGGACCGTCAGATACGGTACATTTGTCAATTCAATCATGATCTTAGAGGGGATTTGAGTGCTAATTGAAGTGTTCTTACTTTGTTTTCTAATTGTCTTCTTACCAGGTTTCCTGCAGGGCAGCAGCTGGTGACCAAACTTGTAACAGCTCCAATGGCATGTGGTGCAGTCATGGTGCCTACCTCCATGTTCATGGGCCAGGTTGTCACTGCATACAACCCCTTTGGCGGGCAACAGGTAAGGACAAAGTTGCCGTGTGATTCACATTTTGTCGTCTGCCGTTGCTCTTTTCGTTAGTTTGACTATGGTCCTCTACTTTCCCTTTTTCAGCAGGGAGGGCAAACGCAGACGCTGACTCTCCAACCAGCGCAACCTCCCCAGGGTCAGACTGACGCCACTAACCCGACGGCTGTGGTGGCGCAAAGTGGCCAACAGGGGCAGCAACAGCAACAGCAGCAATTCCTACAGGTACCATGAGATGGCAGCAAAGTGTAGTAGTCTGCATATGCATATGGTCAAATGTTTTCGTTTTGCGTTCTAGCATGTATGTTTGCTGTATTTTAAGGTTTAGCTCTTACATTTTTAATATATAGTGAGTACGAATTGGCCTTCTGAGTGTAAACTTTTTGCATCGCACAAAATTTCTACTAATAATCATATCCACTTTTTTTCTGATAGGGCACTCGTCTTCTCCATAGTAACCCATCCACCCAGTTGATTCTGCAGGCAGCTTTCCCACTTCAGCAGCAGGGTACCTTTACCCAGACAACTCATCAACAGCAACAGCAGCAACAGCAACAACAGCAGCAGCAACAATCACAGCAAAGGCAACAACAGCAACAGCAACAATCCCACCACCCGAGGCATCCGCAGCAACTCAAACCTCAACCCCAGAAACAGCAGAAAGCGTCTTCGTCACACAGGACTGACAGTGTCAGCAGCCAACCGCAGTGAGGTCTACTGGGCAACACAGCACTTAGTTGGAAAAGTCAAGTCCAAGGCCTGCCACATACATTTGTTTAAGTTGTGGGATTGGCAAATCTTTCCAGCTGAAAGGCGCGATCGTGGAGATGAGGAAACCTGCAACTCCGGGAGGATTTCATAAAAGAGCATCACCAGTGACAGCTGGACAAATGAACCCCCAGGAAGTCCCATGTTTTCCCTTTGGAAGGGGACTAGCGTGTCTGTGGAATAGGACAGAAAAAAACACCTCAGCGCCACGGTAACAGATGACTGTTGGAGGTGTGTCAAAGTGGACTAACCTTGTACAAATTTCCTGTATGATATTAAGAAAAAAGTGTAAATATCAAATATAGCCTAACAGGAAATGGAAACGTAGTATTTTATATGATTGCATGGAAAGAATAACTGTAAGCTTTTATTAGTCGCTTTTAAAAATTTTTACTTTGTTCAAAGTGTTTTCTGGCGTGTTGACAAAACCTCCTCAAATGAATCCTCCCCTCGCCCTCACAAAAGACCACAATTATTTTATGGTAATCGGTTTGGGGGACAAAACGTGAAGTGAGGCTTTTATTTTTGTTTGTAACCCAAGTGTTTTTAAGCACTGTAACACTAGCCCTTTTACACTGCCTGCTAAAGCCACTTTTTCCCGCCCGAGTCACTTTTCTGTATAAAAGGCAAGGCACAAATTGGCGGGGAGCAGGACAAAGTCGACCCCGCAAGATTTCTGCCTTTGGAAGGAGTATCAGAGCTGTAACTGAGGCTTGATGCCACATGTATGTAAGGGAATTCGGCAATGCCATGTTGTTGTGTTGAAAGCAACTGTTGCTGATTGACCAAGTAGAGCATATGTCACATTAGGCGCTGATGTGACACATCTATTTATCATAACGCCGGTTGCAGTCGCGGTGTGAAAGCACACACAGTAAATGGCCGACCTTCAGTTACAACGTTGATTTGACAGTTTTGCAGGATTCCTGTGTAAAAGAGGCTATTGACACGAACATGTCTTTTTGTCTTTGTTTTTTGTTTTTTAAACTCTTTGACTCAAAAAATAATGATTACAGTCCAACTGAATTGTTTGCTGGATGATCGCTGCGCGTACAAGATGTTTAGTGATTCCAAGTGCCAATTACGTAGTTCCGTTTGTTTTAATTCCCAACAGCAAAGGCATACATACACAAATCTATATTTTCCAACAAGAGCTAATCCCTAACAATGCTCACGTGTGTGTGTGTGTGTGTGTGTGTGTGTATAAATATATATATATATATATATATGTGTAGAAGGGATACATTTTTAACAGTCAGAGAGCCCTATACTTAACAAACATTATATCCTCATGAAACTTTAGCACTTGATGTGGTTGTGTACAGTAAATCACTGTCTGAGACCTAGTCGCTTGTCAACTGTGGCATATGAATCTTTGTGTGAGAACTCTGTCATGTGTATTTGAATGTGTGTTTGTGTGTGTGAGAGAGCTAGATCGCTTGTGTGTGTGCGTGCGCGTGCGTGTGTATCTGTGTGTTTCTTACAGTAATTGACTTAGTAAGGGTTTGAAGTTGCCGGATGGTACTTGTACTCTCAGGAATGTGGACAGTTTTGCTTCTGCCTCAGTCTGGCACCAGACCAGGAAAGGTTAAACTGTGCTGCTATAAAGACCAGAGGCTTAATTTAAAAAGTCACAAGCAGTGTGGTGACTGGTTAGGATCATTATATGACCCACGTTTTTCAACAGAAAAAAAAAAGGCAGAGGTCCTCATTTGGACCCGTAAACGTCAACATAGGACAGTGTGTCCTGGTCTCCTGGTTCATCACAGTTTAACCCCTCTCTTCCTTGTCGGGCCTCAGAAAACAATCATGCAGTTCACTACAACTATTCCTCAGTTCTCAAGCAGCAGTAAAAAAGCAGGACCAGGTCGATGGGGACCGCCTCACTACACTAGTAAGCCATATCAAACGCAAAAGCCTCGGTTTAGAGGAAGTGTTGACAATTGGTGAAGGAGTGTTTTATTTTTTCTTCCAGAAAGTGTTTCAGGGTAACCTTCAAAGTCAAACTCCATTTCCAAGTTGTCCTAATTTCAAAACCTTTTTCATCAACATAAGAAAAAATAGAAACTATTAGAACATTCCTTATTAACCGCTGCAGAATAAAGACGAGCCGTCATTACAACATTCTCCTGCCAGGTCTTCCACCTTAAAATGGAACGAGAAGAGGAAGTAGTTTGTTTGCACTTTTCTCCTGTTATTCTCATGCTATTCATTTTCTATTTCGCTTCGAGATGTTAACTGCATTAGTTAACATCTAAGCAATTGTTATTACATTTGTCCATCGGCTCTTCTGTTGCCGTTACACAGTTGCTCGTTGTTGTCACCAGTGATGTTTTAACACCAAAAAAAAACCCACACAAAAAATGATTGTGACTTTTTAACATTTATTTTGGAACTTCTGTTTGTACTCTTCCTGGTGTTCTTGACTTTGAAGGTTCCACTGTTCACCCTTGAGTGTGTTTGCTTGTATTTGCATGTGTGCGTGATGAATATAGTGTCTCCTCTTCCTGAGTTGTTCTTGTATTTCTCAGGGGGAACAGTATTGGTTGCCCCTGGCGATTGCCAATCAGTTCTTGCGTTGCAGTATAAAAAAAATTGTAATATTCAAGAAACTTTCCTCGCCGGTTGGGCTCAGTATCCTGGAAGCCCGTGTGTGGGACTGCTCAACTTGAATAAGTTTGCGTGAGAGAGCGAATGCGTGTGGTTGTTCAAGCATGCTGAACATGTCACTGTCAAACCATGTTTTTATATATGGAGTTAGTCGTGTGAGTGGAAAAATAATGTAGACAATGCAGCACATGTATGCCCTTCCCCATCCACCTTGTTAAACAACTGATAGCACTTACCACAGTCTCACGTCAAACTGATCTCAGAACAGAATTTACTTGCAACACTGACCACCCACCACATAGTAGAAATACTGCTAGATCATCGTTGTTGCGTGTGCGCGTGTGTGTGTGTGAGGCATCGCTTTGAAGCGTGGTGCTGATCTGTTCCTTGAGCGTGTCACTGATAAGCCAGCCCAAAGAATGTACAGTAGGCCTATAGGTGGGTTTTTTTTTTTCGTATTATTTTTAAAAGAGACTAATGGATGTTGTTGATTCTACGAAAGAAGGAAAACACGATAAGACAAAGTAAAGTTTGTTTCTTGCAAAAAAAACTAGATTATAACAATGGACAGGTTTAACATTATAAAAGAAGCTCTGAATATTTTTTTTTACTACCCCCAATCAAATTGAGGTGTATGATATTTAATATTTGACAGATAACGGGCTCCCCTCCTCACAGATGACCTACCCACAACACAAATTGGTTGAAATGCTAGTGTAATACTGTACACAAAAGACAACCGTATTCTGTGTAAAACGGTGCTATGCTTTTCTTGTACTGTATTAACCCTGTATGTATATCCCTGTGCTCCTTTTATCTTCCCCAAAGTCAAATGTAATAATAATATTTTGAAGCAAAAATGCTATTGTTATTATAACCCCCTCTCTCCTCTTGGTCAATTGAAAATAAACACAGCTGCAAATATGATATGAAACAATGTGAATGACCTCTCCTTGAAAGAAAACAAAAATCAACACACACGTTGGAAAAATCCAATATGCTTTAAAAAAAGAAACATTTTTATCGTCATTTTAAATGGCACATAAAATGGACACATTAGTTGCCTCTACCATTACTGGTACATTCTTTATTATTACAAGTCAACGGTATCAAAACTGCAAGGACCTCCAAACCACATCGTGTGCCCTCATGACAACCAGACAAAAGCCAGTCAAAATCTAAAGGCACATCTCTATTGTATTTACAATGAATACACATGACACATCAAATAAACGACACGCACAACTCATCACCCATTCACTCCTGAACTCTAAATTAAGATTAGAGCTACTCCACAAATACTGTACATTCGTCTTCCCTCCCACTTGGCCAGTTAACACTCATCAAACATAGAACCCACGTAAAAGAGCTGGTAACTTTTTTTTTAAGTCATTTTAAGGAGCTAGTGCTTGCATGCCACTTAGACAAAATAAAGACAACTCACAAATAGTGTCATACCTCAAGGCCAATTTGATCATTGTTATTCCAATGAAGTGATGATTTGTAAGGGAAAGGTTGCACATTAACCACCAAGGTGCATCTAGCGGAACATTTAGTGCCCAAAAAGCAGTTATTTGAAGGATTTACACGACATTAAGCATTTCAATTTAATTCTTTTCTTGATTCTGAACAAACAGAGCTGCAGCAGTGAGGGACATGTATTTTATGCAAAGGCAGCATACAAGCGACTCTAGTTGAAAACAATTTAGTTTGAGAGCTCTGTGTTTCATAATTGTTTGCTAAGATAATGTAGTTTTACAGTTTTGAAGCTATGCTAAAGTAGCGCACAAGACATGTTGAGGTTGAAACCAGAACTAAGCAGCTTTTTAAATCACAGTAGTCACACAAACAGTGTTTTGCAAGTTACTAACAACAATTGGTGAGCTTTCTGTTTTTTAAATCCATTGTTATATCAATTAAGGCTACTATACTACATATTGGATTAAGGAGTTCATTTGGGAGCTCTCCATGTTTCAAGATTGGATACTAAGATAATGTAGCTAGGGATTGAAGTGCCTTTAGTGATTAAAGACAATAGAATGAGAAACTTTTCTTGTCAATCCGCTCAGCCAAGATAGCTATCAAACTGCCATTTGGTCAAAGATAGCCTAGTTTGATAGAAATAAAGCTGTGGTCATCAAAAATTGGCTCCTGAATCTTATGTTACATAAGGCCAGTGGTTTATGTTTATTTGTCAGTAAGATTTGGTTTTTGGCTCTCTGGGAATGATATCCATCAGAATATTAACTCTTTCAGTGCCATGGATTTAGGTTGTGTGCCAGTGACAAAAATTTTCATCAACGATGTAGTTGTTTTTTTTTAATTGATTGTATTGATGACACTTGTATCTCTTAATATTAAGCCAGTGCTTCTCAAATTGTGTGTGTGTGTGTGTGTGGGGGGGGGGGGGGGGGGGGGGTGAAGTGTAGTTGCAATAAAACAAGAAATTTTCATCATTTTTTTTCAGGCACTTTGATGCACTTGCTTGTTTTTGTCTGTTTTAAACTAAGCTGTAAACCATATAAACACTGTAAAAATCATGAGCAGTTGTTGAAAGTTGATTTATATTGTTTTTTTTCGTTTGTTAATACTAAAAAGGATACAGGTTTAGGTCTACTTATACAATTTTTATAGAAGGACTGTTGAGATGTTTCAGATGTTACTAAAAATATTTGTTTCAAAGTGTGTGAGGAGTTTTCTCCTTTTGTCCAAAATAGCTTGGTGTCACTCTATTTAGCCATCTTCAAACAGTGATTACTAAAGAACAGATTAAGGTAAAATCTAACTTTCAAAATCTAGGTCAGGTTAGGAATCAAATCTTTCGTATGATACCACCAATGTTTAAATAGACAAACAATAACATATTCTGTCAGATTTGAAAGAGTGGTCAAAATATTTGAAATCGGCTGGCGTTCAAGGTGTTGCCTTTACAGGTAATGCTTGGCGCTGAAAGAGTTAAGGTTGGTCAAACAAATGTTTTCCATGTTGTAGTTTTCTTTCTCTCTCAGGCTATGAAAGCCATTTGTTTATACATAAATTTAGTCACCTTATTATTTCATCATTGTTTCACCATTTGATTATTCTTAACAAACCGATTTTGAAATTACAAGTCAAATTGTGAAAACAGTGGCATGTTAATATTTAGTTAAATGACCATTGTTCCTATTTACCATGCATGACACACTTTATTTGCTCTTGTGGGCCCCATGAAGAGATTGAGGAGGCTTGATGTGACACCCTGGCCTTGAGTTTCACACCTGATTTCAATAATGGAGTTAATATATGCATTTGTGCAGCCCATTCTTATGGGAAATTAGTGGGCTTCAGTTCAAAAGTACTGTAACAAGTATAAAACACATATTTTTTTCTGGAATTTCTTCATGGAAAAGCCTCAAATATTTTTAAATGATGGCAAAATCTAGAATTTGTGTGGCAAAATATAGCAGTTTCAGCACAGCATGTCGGCCATGTTTGTGGAATGTGTTTCTGCAGGGCTCGCTGCGCACATGCAGCTGAAGATTACTCCAGATCAAAGTAATGTGCAACCTTTTTGTATGACTTTGTTCTTGTCAGCAGTGTTTCAGACATAGTCCAGGAAGACGTCTGTGGTACTCTGCAGTAAAGGTTGGTTGGGGGCCGTGGTGCTGCACACGGAGCTCAGCCTTCGTGATGGTGCTCTCTGATGGTCCGAGGGGCCTGCGGTGTTGCTCAGCCTCAGGTAAATCTGAGAAATACCAGACTCATAAGTTGGATTTTTTTCCCCCCTTCCCCCACCGAGAAAACACTGCCATTCCACAACATTTTGAATAAGTTGAAATATAATGAACAAAGCGTCACGCGGCAGAGGCATGCGGTATTACAAGACAATCCAAATCATTCATGCTTTGCTCTACTTACATTGCGGGTATTTTCCGACAGAAGAAGCTCAGTCCTCTCGACCAGTTTTCGGAAAGAGGGTCTTTTCAAAGGGTCCTGATTCCAGCATGAGAGCATCATGTCATACCTGCAGGGTCATGCAGTCCCATATGTATTAGAGTTCGAGGTCAAACCAATCCTCTAAACACAGATCATATTTTACCTCTGCTAATCTGAGTCCTAATGATTTTTGTAATGCGAGCGCAACACAAAATGATGCAAAACAAGACAAGAACTATTGTGTGTTTGATTTAGTGAGCGGTATTTGGCTTGGCATTGATGCGCTCCATCAATGCAGCGTTCGGAACGCACATACTTACATCTCAACGGGAGCAAACTCAGGTTTGCTCATCCTGTGGCCTTCTTGAATCAGTCGATAAAACGCAGAGCCCACTTGCATCCCGGGATACGGACTATTGCCTGCATCACACACATTTGGTGTTTTATACGCTATGTATTCTTTTCAGGCGTTCTACAACTGAGGTCTAAATTGTTTACCTAGTGAGAAGATTTCCCACAGCAAGATGCCGTAGGACCACACATCACTCTCATATGTGTAGACACAATCAAAGATGCTCTCAGGAGACATCCACTTCACTGGAAGACGTGCCTGTATGGATGAAAGGCCACATTAGTTTTCCAATACAAAGTCATCTTTTCTGTGGCAATTTTCCACTGTAATCATTTAAAAAAAAAATCACTGAAAATCATACTTTCTGAAGATAAACAAGATTTCAATATCTAGTGATAGAGCCCCATAGCTAGTGAAAAAAACACAACATACAATGCTTCCAGGAAGTAGTCACAGCGCTTCATTTTTTTCCACACGTCATCTTTTGCCCTCCTCAAACTTCCACACGCAATAACTTATTATGACGATGCTATAAAAAAAAATTTGGGGGGGGGGGTGAATTTATTAAAAACAAATATCTAAGAAATGGTATTTACATGATTATTCACAGCCTTTGCCATAAGGCTCAAAATTGAGCTCAACTGCATCCTTTGTCCACTGATCATCCTTGAATAGCAACAAAGACACAAGTGTCGTTGAATGAAAGACAAGGATCAATGTTTCATTTGAATGTTAACCCTTTAAACATCAATGCAGCAATGTTGCACCAAGCAACTTTTACACTATACCTTTACCACTAACCATGTTCAAGCTACAACCTTTTCAAATAGTGATACACAAGCTGAATATTTTATTGAAAAAAAAAACAAAACCCTCTGTTGCCTTTTTTGATTATTTGGCGATTGACAATAGAAAACAGTCTCATTCCTTCTGAGGGCCAAAACTAACTAAATAATTACAACTGCATCTGTTAAAATCAAAGATTAATTAACAACTTTTTGTTGTTATACAGTAATCGTTTAATCTGCCACAATAATACAATGTATTTAAATTAAAATGAAAAAATCTGGTTGGGGCTTTTTCTTAGAAATTTTTGGGTCAGGGGCTAAGCCGCTGGGGTTTTTTAGTGGTTCAGGTTTAGAGAATAAAAAGAGATTAATTAAATACATTAATTACAGATCTTAACTAATTAATTTCACAATTACTTTTACTATTGCTTTTTATCGTATGCTAGTACTTTTTTTTTTTTACTTCAACCAAAGACAGCGATGCAACAAATAAATAGCAGGAGGGAAATTTTTATGAGAGTACAAATCGCTGAAAACTCACATTGCCTCGGAGCACATAGCTGGAATCGGTGGTGATGTCCCGTGCTAAGCCAAAGTCACAGATCTTGGCCACCCTGCCGTGAGTCAGTAAAACATTTCTGGCAGCGAGGTCCCTGTGGATGCACTACACCAGCACAACAAAAACACGGATGTGTGCATATTGACTTAGGAACTGGTTCAGGTAGTGATGGATGATTACCTTGTGTAAGTGTACCGAATGTTGTTGCTGGTGATGAAATTGTTTGTGAAGGGACTTACATTTTTAGATGTGATATACTCCATTCCTTTGGCTGCCTGGTAGGAGAAGCTCAAAAGATCTTCAGCCCCCAGAGAAAGCTCGTCTGTATCTTCTAAAAGAGACCAGACACCATCCGAACTTTTTTTTTTTTTTATATGCAAGTAATGGTGTGCAGTGCATGTTGGAGGAAGCTTTACCTGACTGTGAGGACCTTTCATTGTCTGAGGAACGCATGGGCATATATTCTGTACCAGTCAGTCCTCTGCTTCACACATATACACATGCTATGTTATGAACTATAACATGTATGTTTCAAACACACATTTTATGGTGAGAGGAAAATTACCTTGTGGTCTCACTTTGCTTGGAGACGTTGCGATAGTAACCGTCGCCCGTTTGGGAATTTCGGAAAGACTCTCTTTTTCTGCGCAGGAAGTTGAGGAGATCACCATAGCAACAGTATTCAGTGATCACCAAAATTGGACCTGGAAGGGTGCAGAGATTTCATCAAATCCCTCTAACTGCTGCACAACTCAAATATAAAGATGCTGTTTGTGATTATAAGTAGTTCATTATCGCGGCAGTCAACTCAATTGGTTTGTGAACAGACAAAGTGCGATAATATGAAAACCGTGTGCTAAAATACCAATGTTTTTAGTCGAGTGGGTATTCAATAGCTTTAAATGAGGAGTTTTCATGCCAAATGTCTTTCTACTAATTTGGTATCCATTAAGATCCTGCAGAGTTGTCAATACCAAGGCCCAGGCACCAGATAATGCTCTTTTACTGCACTCAATCAGCTTCTTGTCAGGACTGGCTGCCAATGACTTCACTGTCCAATATCTGATTTCTATTAAAAGTATCACGTCTGCCTTACATTGCAGTCAGTGCATTTTACGCCACCTCACGCAACCTTAAAGAAACCAATAATTTAGTCAAGCAAAAGCATTGGAAAGATGATTAAAGTCCAGCAAGACAAAGACAGCTTTCTTCAACTCTCTCCTGTTTTGAGCTTTCACTTACCTCCGACCGTGCAGGCTCCCAGAAGGTTGACAATGTTCATATGGTTGCCAAGGTAACTGAGCACTTTCAGCTCTGACATCAGCGCCTCCTTCTCCGTGGCGTGAGCGTTGGCTGCGGTGACATCATCACGGGGAATATTGAGGTCACCTCACGTCGCATGTCGCGGTGGGTAAAAACGACACTTACGTTTAAGCATCTTGACGGCAACAGTCGTAACGGTGTCAACTGAGCACAGGCCATATGCCGTGGCCCTCACCACCTTCCCAAAAGCTCCAGAACCCAGAGTTTTACCTGCGTGTTTGCACAGGTAAACTTTTCACATTGTCTGGCGTGCTTTGAGAAAGCATAAGTACAAGTTAATCGTCATACCAAAGCGAAGCTTCTGCCGAGGAAACTCCCATTTAGAGTCGTAGGGAAGTTGGGTTGGGTCAAAGTAAATGTAGTTGTTGCCGTGGATGCTCTCGATGACTTTCCACTGGATTTGGAATTTAGGTTTCTGTCCGGAAGGGGAGGCGAAGAAGGGGGGGGATTAATATAGGTAAATCAGACATGAGGTTACTTTCTGGGGATGTTTGGACCCAATACAATTTATTACAATACCAGTGTGAGTATTCAGTCGAGTACGGAAACCCCACATACTTTTGATATATAAAATTTCATTTAACCACAAATGACAACAATGTGAGAACAAAGATATTTCTCACTGAAGCAAATGATGATTGATTGATGTGTCAATGTGCCATAGAAATTACCTACATTCCATGTATTTTTTTTTTTTTGCCTTAAAGGTACAACGTATAGGATTTAGACCGCTTTTTTATTAAAAAGGAATAAATTAAATGATGATGAATATCAAAAACTTGCACATAAATGTGTTTTTAATGATCAACAGTGTGTTTTAAATATATTTGTAGGTCATTCAATTATATTACATAGGGGGTGGCACTTCTCCAGAGGCAGCCATGTTTGTTATACAGTAGCTACAGACAATGGTAAATGCAACACGTCCTGCTGTCTGAAATGAAACACAGTCTAAAGCTTACATTGTCCCTTCAAGTATTTTGTTTCAAATCAAGCCACCTCTATGATTAACCAGTGCCTTAAAATAATGGGAAAGTCAATGCAGATGTTTTCTTTATAATAATATGTTCTCTATCCCTTCATTGGTTTTTATACAGCACTCTGATTAATAATGGGTGTGTGCAATATGAATTTATAATTACTTTATAATACAGTAGTGAGATTTTTCATTATGGTCATATTTGCTATATTATGTAAATAATATTATTAATGTATTACAGTATACCGTATGCTAGTTTTATTGTAGGAGAAGATTGTTGATAAAAGCCTACAGTATGGTGCTGATCCAAAATCCATGGTCAAGGTCTGCATGTTGATGCCATTATAGTCGATATTTTTTGTTACAAATCATGTACTGTGATTTCTTATATTGTGTACCTACAGTAATGTTGAAGCCAGTAATTGTGTGTTTGTTTGGTCCCCCCCTATTCCTACTCCATCTGCACCATGTACAATTATTTGCTTTCCATGCACTTTATACGCTGACGTAAACCAGTTAATCTTGGAGCCTGAGTCACTGCACCGGACTAAAAGCAAGATGTCATGCTGTTTCAGACATGTGTCAATTCAATCTCTCTCTGAGTCATTTCAACTTCATTAAAACACATTAAAATTCTGCAAAAAGATGTTAAAAAAGGCAGGAAATTGTTTGCAGATACTGACTTGAAAAAATGAGGCATGACTCATCAGGGGATGAGTGCAGTTCCTTTTCAAGTCGTTTTAAAGAAAGTTTATATTTTGTAACGCAACATGACTGATCAAAATCATTGAAATTTGAAGTCGCGGTTTGGCATTTTGGGGTGCATCAGTTCTCTTACCTGCATGTACTTATAGAGCAGCACCACCAGTATGAGGCAGAGGAAGGCGCCAGTGGCCACCATGCCAGTCAGAAGTGGGGTGAACAGTTTATGCGGGACAAGACGCTCTGTTCGAGGAACCACAATCATGAGTTACACTTCTTTACACACAACACAGGGCCTCAACCGACCCCGGCTATAGGATGACAGGAAGACAGGCAGCTGCCGCAGTCGCGTTTGTTTGTGTCCGGGATTAGCGTACCGACACCATCTAATCCCAGCCTGCTTTGTCAGCATATGTTAATCTCACTCAATCTGCAACCAGTAACCAAACACCTGGCCTGCACAAGCACGCGGGGTCAAAGGATTCTTATGTGGATCCTTGTGGTGGGCTTTATGAGATAATGCCCACGCAGCCATCTACGTGTGTGTGTGTGTGTGTGTTTTTGAGATATTAACGATGGATGTGGTACCGCTGATAGAGAAGAGCGTATAAGCTTCCTCCCGCTCTGTAGACGCCACACACTCCAGTGTATGATAGTTGCCATGCTCCTTGCTGATGTTCAGTCTGCTCTCCACCTTACTCCTACTAAAGGTGGACTCTGTCACCATGGCAACATCCGCAGTCTCCCATTGGGTGGCATTGGGTAGGTGTGAACACCTGAGAAGAGGTAATGTGTCATTCCTGTAGATCCTCCCCGCTTACACAGCTATTGGACAAATCATGACCATTTGCACAATTGACAGGTTGTAGTGAGATTTATAATGTATTTAATTCCAGAATTTGTCATGGCATCTCTAAAATACTCTACCCAACCTAACCTAACCTAAACTAACCTAACCTAAACTAACCTAACCTAACCTAACCTAACCTAACCTAACCTAATCTACTTACTTTTTATCATTTACAATTTTCTCTCAATATCACAGGCTATAAAAAAAATTTTCGATCGATGAAAATATATTAGAATGGGTTCATTGTCAGTTGCATTATTTATACTTACGTCGAGCTATTAAAAAAAAACATTAACAAGGAAAAAAAAGCATGTATAAAAAAATTAACTCAATCAGTTATCTAATGAGATACATTACTAAAAACTAAACGAATAATGAATGAAGAGATTTTATTTAACCCAATTTGCATGGAACTTAACTAGTAGGTACATGACAACCAATGCTAGCCTCAGAAAAACAACTTAACTAGCCTTTGTCAACTGGTTAAAATTAGACATAACAACTTCATTGTTACCTTTTGGGATAAAACGATACATTTTACGTAACCATTAGTTAGACGTCACCAACTTTCACTTTTGTTACATTCTTCAGGGGGAAAACATGAAAGAGTATAAATAAGTAGGTTAAGATAGTTGTGGGCAGAATATGACATTTACTGTATATACAGATAAAATTGGTGGGGTGTGGTGTGGCTCACTCGAAAAACAGTTGGGTTAAAAGTAGTCTGATTAAGAGTCCAAAAAGAATCAACCCACTATTTGGATCAATTTGACCCAACTTTCTGGGTTGTTTTATATAAAGCAACGCAATTTTTGAGAGTGTCTTATACAAAATTTTACAAAACAACCCAGAAAGTTGGGTCAAATTGACCCAAGTATTGCATCAGTCCTTTTTTTTGACACATAATTTAGTTATTTATTTCAGCCAATTGTTTTTCGAGTGCTGGTTAGTGGTGAACGCAAGTAATACAATACCTTGTGTGAGGAATGTCACACATGTACCAGGTGATTTTTGGAACTGGGTGACCAGCGGCGACACATCGCACCTGACCATCAACTGGCCCTTCCTGGGCGATGATGACTGGTTTACCTTATAAATTGAGAAGAGATTATGCTCGGATCCTTAACCCTGTAGCGCCTCCATTTATGTAAAACAATTGACTTACTATTGACATATACGTGAAAAAAATGGTCGACAGATGCGTCTTCATGACTGGCTGAGAATTTATAGATGCCACCCTCTGAGCCAAGAACCCTCACAAGTTTCAGCTCACTAATGAACCTAAATGAGAAGTCACATGATATTTATAATTCCTTGCGTGTCCTCACTCTATCAAATCAGACCACATGCAACAATCATACCTGTATTTATGTTGGTGTATGGTAATAACATGCTCTGTAGTGTTGAGCAGTCGTTTGTCGTTGTAAAACCAAGACAGAACGCTGGGTGATGGATAGGCCTCCAACTCCACTCTGAGATTCAGACTCTCCCCCTCACGGACATCGGCTTGGATGGGACTTGGCCGGCTTAACATGGTAATGAATCCCCTATCTGTACAACATATGTACAATTGTTCATTTGTATAACATATGTACAGTTGTTCATTTAGCAACAGCCCATCATATTACTACAGGCAGTTAATGTCATGTTGTCTTTACTTTTTGCGGCATTTCGAAGGTATCTCGAAATCTCAGTACAAGTGACCTCGGTTGCCATTTCTCTGCGCCAGGTACTAATAAGACTCATTCTAGTAGAAAAGTAGGTTCTATATTGTATTTTGAAAATGTGAGTGGGGTTGTGTAGGCATACATATCATGCTGGTTAAAAGAGTCTAATCAATTGACTCTGACTTCAATGCTGTTCTGCTTGTGACCCCAGGCCAGCGATCATCAGTCTTTAGTACTCAATGACGCATTTTGGCTGTCTCCCACAGATAAGAACAACACTTGGAGCCACAAAAGAACTTTCTGACATCTAATGTGAGGATATCAATGTTTACTGCTACAAGAGCTCTGTAGTCTTAAACATACAATTGCATTTGGAAAATTAGCAAATTACTGTATTTTAATGTAGATGAAGTAATTATTATTTTTCAAAGTCACCGAGCGCTGTAGCAGAGGGATGGCAGAGCCACATATAGTTTGGGAACCCGCGTTGCAGACCCCTGTCCTTAATATGCAGTCTATAATTGGGAAGAGGTCGAGTTATGTAAAAATTCTGGTATCTGAAATTTTCTTAATATATGTGTTGAATTATGTTAACCGTGTTGACCGAGATCGAGACCGTCACGTACGGATAACAGTACGGATAAAGTAATCGGTTTCCTCCTAACTCCCAAAGTGAGGCACTTTTTATAGATCTGAGTTTGGCCTTGTTAGTTTACGCCACAAAGAAACATATACGTATATTTACAAAATATTTTGTTATATTATTATAGTGTTATTACAGCATTGAAATTCATATTTAAGTACCTACTAATGTATTGAAAAGATCCAGATTCTTTGCGGTTAGAGCAGTCGAATGAGTCCGGTTATTGATGTACTACAAAACCTACTGCTGCTGTATTAGGAGACAGTTTTTCTAGTGTTTGTTCTGTCATGTTATTTGCTTCGAGGCCATGGCACCACCTCGCCATGGTCTTGTCAACATGTCATGTCCGAGCAAGTTCATAGGCTCAAACGTTGTTATGGGTGCACCTTGAGGAACTGAATTGTTAGGTTGGATGTTCTTTTAGGGCTTTTGATTTGCATCACATGCAAATGAAGGAGAACCTTGAGGGCATTAGGTTTAGTTTATTTTTTGTCAGTAGGAAGTCTGCAGTCAACAAATATCAAGCCCATGGTATTATTGCTGGAGCACAATTCAGGAAAGCTCAAATAGATGACATCATATCGTTTCAACAGCTTCTTACCTCTCTGATATAAAGCTTTCTATAGAGTTGCTACAGAGGCAATTTGCTTCAGAGTGTTTCCATACTGTACGGCATGGTATATGGTATCAGCCGTGATTTTATTGCAGATTCATTAGCTAGTTTCAGTGATGCAATGCCATCCCAGGACATATACTGTCATTGACAGTATGTGCTTTAATGCTCACCGCAGACATCCAGGTGCAGTGCTGTGGAGCTCCTGCCTCTCTCATTGTGGGCCGAGCAGCGATACGTCCCTGAGTCTGTTTGTGTTACGGACTCTATCGAGAGCCGGGAGGCTCGGTGATAACCTCGTGAGCCGGACAGGATGTGTGAGGTGTATACTTCTTCTGGATGCTGCCAGCGGCAAATGAAAGCAAAGTTAAGAGAGGTTTTGTTTTGTCACCATAATGCACATTTTACTGGAAACCGAGGAACAAGTAGTCGTAGGAACGACACATTTTTTTTTTCTAAAAAATCATCTCTCCTCTCTCTAATTAGATTAACAAATATCAAGAAAGAAACTTTTTTTTTATAACTTTGATGGAAACTGACCTTTGGGTAATCACCGTAATCCATTGAATTTGCTGAAGTATTAGTGTCTGATCTAATGAAATTCCCTATGGGGGTTCCTGACTTGTCACATTATATGAGAATGCGATGGATGTGACCTTTGATCAACATGATTGAATTACTCTTGATGCTGAATAATGCCCTAAGTCCATTTGAAGAAACCTAAAGCATTCTTTGGGTCCCAGAACATGAATGTGGACATAGGGCCATAGAAAACAGGCCTTTTTTTTTCATCCATCACATTGTTTGTTGACCTCCTCAACCAAAATCTTTTGTTATACATCACACGTGGCTATAGAGTAATACATGAAACTGCTCACAGTTGGTATAAAACTCACCGCCTTTGAGGGATAGTTCCACTTGACAGTAAAGTCTGGGTTGACATTGGAGGAGCTACAAGTAAGCTCAAACTTCTCTCCTTTCCGCAAGATAAGCTTGTCACTTTGAGACAATGTTATGACTGGAAGTACATTTGGAACTGCATACAAAAGAGCAAAAGGACATAACATAAAAAAGGCATTAAAAAGGTCATTAAGTGTCTTTGGGACTTACTTTTTCGACACAGATTATTGGATTGGTTGAATTGACAAGCAAAACTCAAATGAATAACAATGAAGAAAATTTTGCAATCAACTAAAAGATCCGCATGAGTGTTATTCCTCTTTGCTCAATGGAAATAAATGAACACACACACACACACACACACACACACACACACACATTTGTATTTGCATATCCATATCCTTAGGCACACAAACTGAATGATTTAATGCTTTCAATAAATGTCACTGACGTCAGGAGTGGCCGTGTTTGACAAAGGCTGTCATAAGTCTACTTCGCACAAATGCCACCTTCATGCAAAGTTACAAAGCTTTGTTCAGCATGGTGTTCTGTTAATCCCTGTGTCCTTCACCACAACAACGTTTAACTCCCCCCTCGCCATAACTCAAAAAGAGACTGATAACTCTGCAGGGCAGCTTCTTGTTAGGACATTGTGATGCTGTGCAGGAATAAACACAAAGATGAAAGTCAACCTTTCATTTTACAGCGATGGAGCTTTCTCCTCATTCATTGCTGTTAAGGGTGTCTGTTAAGGATACACCAACTGACTTCCCACCTCTGTTAACTCAAATGGTTGGGTAATTTCTTCGTATTTTGTTTATTTATATCTGTAAGTTATTTATTTGTTGCGGGCATAGTGGTATCAGACTGAGCTGTGTGTGGCGTTCTGAGAGGGGGGGGGGACCAAGCAGATGACTGTGCAAAGCGAGCCTGACAGAGTTACAGCAAGAGTAAGCTCCACTCTAGGCTCCACTTTAGGTTGACATGCAAGGGCCGTTGTCCCATTTGGCCAAACTTTGTAGGTTTACAATCTGCTCTGCTACGAAAACATTTTCTGTAATATTGTATTTAATATTTTACTGTAATATTGCTATGTGTGAACAAGGATGGACTCGAATGTTGGTTCAGTCTTCTCGCTTCTTTTACTGAAACTAATGCCGGAACAACCTTAGCCAACACAAGTTGCTGTTAGCTGGCTGCTTACAGCCAACTGACTTCCGCCCTCTGGTGTGTCTCATTACCTTAATTGCCTCAACAGAATATAGTTGATATAAACATGTGTATCTGTACGCAAAACTCAGCTTATGTGGATGATGAATGCAATATTCCTTAAATATAGACGAATAAAGAAAAACTCTAATATTGAAGTTACCGTTTATATGCATCCATACTTTTGGCCTTTATTTTTGGGAAGAAAAGTGCATCTGATATTTCGGAAAATACAGTATTATTTATTTCACCTGACTGTGCATTGCATGATAAATAATGATGCCCGCACACATGTATGCACATGCTGTTTCACCATGGCTACCCCACAGAAAAATGTCTGACTATGCCCTTGACTGCATTCACTCCCACAATGGCGCAAACTCCCCTTTCTACCTGTGCTCATCTAAGAAAGTACCAAAATAAAGAAAATTCCACACTGTGCTTTCCACTGGGCAGCAAAAAATAGTGCCATTCACAGTTCAATTCACATAGAATGTGAGTGAAATCTGGAGTAGTAATCGGGGTCAGCCACCGTGCTCATTCACACCCAAATGTCAATCTAGTGCAGCCAGCTTGACAAGTCCTAATGGAATCGAAAACATATTTACCTAGCCGCACATCCACGGTGTATTGGCTCGATGTCACTTTATCTGCTCCAAGCTGTCCCACACACACGTAGCAGCCTTCAAACTCCCTGCTCGCATTGCTGATGATGACACCTTGCTCGTAGTGTGTCCAGTAACTCATGGCAGAGGGCAAAGGTCGCCCGTCACACGTTTGCAAAGCCAGCAGGGTGACCTCCGGGGTGGTCACAAGGCATGGAATGGTGCAATTCTCGCCCGCGCGCACCAGAATGACGTTGACCATGGTTCGTTGGAAGGCGTTAACAGGATCTGTGCGGATAAAACATGGAGAGTTCTCATCCATTTGTCTGTGAAGTCAACTTCTTCCTCTGCCTCACCTCCAACACCCACCTTTTACATATACGTAAATGGACGTGCTCTCCAGTGTACTGTTATTGATGCACACATAGCGGCCCATGTGGTAGGCTTGCGCTGCGGGCACCTTGACAACAGCCACGCCGCCTTCCTTTGCCTCCCCCTCCAGTCTGCGAGCATTCTCCCTCTGCCACCTCAACATGGATGCGGCGCCAGATGTGCTGACATTGTCATGGCAATAGAGCTCCAGCCTCCCCTGCTTGGGAACAACTACGTGTGGTCCGCTGGGGGAAATAACCGGCTTGCCCCACCCTGGAAAATGACAAAGGATGAGTCACAACATGCGCATTTGGCATTTGCGACACCTGGCCATTACCTGGCACAAAGGCAAAATGGAAGAAAGTAGGGAGTTGGCCCCATTCTGAGCTGCCGCTCTACAAGGAATAATTTCTAAAAACTTTGTCTCTGGGGATTTTGCGTTTATTCATCTAGAATAATCGGGTGAAGGTGATGATTCGAAATTTTACCGTGGCAAGCTCTATAGAAGTGTTTCCGACTTTTGTAGAGCAAAGGCACGTTTGTGCGGCATGCTACTCTCAAAAACAACGGAATATTTAGCTTTTGATGAAATGTTAAGAAGCACCGAAAATACACTAAAACCTTGACTTTCAGTAAATCGTGTTTCAAAAATAGTTTGAAAGTACAAGTTAAACTTCTGAAAGTTTTTGTACTTTTTGCTAAACTTTCTGTTCTCTAACAAGGAGTTGAACTGAAAAAATAGTGGCGAATGTTTGATGCATGAATACAGTATAGTCATTTTCAAGTTCTGTTAGAATTGGTATTTAAGCAGATTTTAACATCATGGAATCAAGACAACACAAAAAAAAGAGGAATGATAAACAAAAAGTTGCCAACGTGATGCTTCTAACAGGATGTTCTCATACCAAAGGAGCCAGTATGCTTGGAATGCCACTGAAAGCAATCACAAGACAGAGAGGACATCCATAGAGACTGGAAAAGTCACCAAATGGCACAGATGTAAAGTCCCTGTAAATATATTGGTAGTTCAAACACCTTGTGAATTTTTCAGCTTTTTGTTAGAGAAACAGCAATTTGTGCAAAAATTACTGTTGCATTGAACTTTTGGATGTGTATCGCAACATTTAGAGGTCAAGATAAATTTACCTGCAAAGATTTCAGAGCATGTTGTATTTAACTTGGAAGCTGAATATTTCTAACTTTTTGTGAAGTGTACCGCCAAAAATGATGACATGACCTTTTCTCAGCGTACTTACATATATTTTGTATGAAATATGATTTTGAACTTGAAGCTGATGTAAATGCAGTAAGCCATGAAGTACTACCCCTTCATACATTTGTCAATACATGATACTGTGGCTATTTGGAGTTATTTTTGAATTGTTTTAGTCTAGTGTACCTTGTAACACATTTTTTAACAGCCATTTTGGGATCAATTCCCATTCAATGCGGCACTGACATTCCTCCTGTGATTGACTACCATTCAGTGCAGTCCGAGGCATATTCTGCCATTGACACTAAATCAGATGATCTGGGCTCCAGTCCCTGCCAGGATGCTGAACCAGATACTGTATTGTAAGTATTTTGAGAAAACAGATGCAGTGTTGTTCATTATGAATCGAGCTAAAGTTGCACCTTAAAGACCAACGCTGGTTTAAAGTAATGACCAACATATTTCGGTACAGGAAAAAAGACATATTCATCAAGAAATGAGGATTTTGCAAGGAAGGGAAGTGAAGCAGTGCCAGATTTTTCTGTTTGTGGGAGAAATGTCTTTAAACTTCTCTCTACCTTGTTCTTTCCCATGCTGCATTTTTCTGCTCTAGGTGGTTCAAGAAGTGACTAAGTAAGTGGAGCTTTATGGGTCATTTTCCCAGCAGCAAGGAGCCATGTGATGTGGTCAGGAAAAACAAACTGTGATGTTGTTTGTGTGATGTTTTATTTTGCCATTAGATAAGAAAATTGGAAAGAAAAAAAGCACATCAGGGATTTACTGTAGTTTTCCTGTTATGTAGCTCAAGCAAATGCTGACATGTTGCTAATATTAACAAAAACTGGGTGAACAAAGCAGAGTACGATAAATACGGGGCTTAATGTGATGATTAAATACGGTATGTTTTGATTGGCGCGCAGCCATTGAGGGAATTACGCGATATAACCAGCACAGCTAAGTGGAATAATCGATAAGTGTGAGTTGTCTTTAGCTGAGTAATCATGACCTCAGGCCACTAAAATGATCATTCACTTAGGATGAATACTTGAATCTAATTTTTCCATCTCAGTTTACCGCCAGTGAGAGGATTTCTGTCTGTCCTTCTCCTGCATGTTGGGCAATTATTCAAGAACAGGATCTTCATGTGACTGTTGTACCTTCAGGCTGAACCGAATCAAGATCCGGAGGACCGCAAACTGGCACCTCTCTCAAAGTCAACATTCACTTTTCTTTCTGGTCTCTTTGGAAAGACTAGTGAAATGTTGACTTTGTTTGCACTGAGAAACATGCTGACTGTTGAGACTTTTGTTTGCTGTACTCTGTACAAGTATCATTATGGGTTCGATGAATAATTGATTGTTTTCTAACTGACAACACATGCACACCTGTTGCCAGGCGGGAAAAGACGCGATCCCTTTAGCCCCCCTTCCTTCTCCTACTATTCCTTCACGGTGGTTATGCAAATATGCACTGATATGATCTGGAAACTTGAGCTCACGGGTTGAGTTAAACTGCACCATTAAACTCCAGCACATACCAAGGAATAGTGTCTAATCTGTTCTTGACGTTTGCAAAGGATGAGCCAAACCCACGGCTGACTATTTTACATTCAGAATTTTCCCACTATAAGTCAAAAGGGTTAAAATGTGTCTATACAAGAGTACATGCTTTATGACCAACCTTGATTATGCTTTGTTTAATAATTCTATATTGCTGCAATTTTACCACTATATTTCCCCAGCTCGAGGTCCGTATGCAATTTATATGGCCCCAAAAAGCTTGCAAACAAGTATCACATTAAATGCATAAAATTAACGCACTGAGTTACCAAGCCAATATCCATCCATTTTCTAGAGCTGCTTATCCTCACAAGGGTCACAGGCTAACTGGTGCCTATCCCAGCTGACTTTGGGTCAGTAGGCGCTGGACATCCTAAACTGGTTGCCAGCCAATTGCGGGCGAACGAGCCAGTAATCATTATGATTTCTCATTTTTTCATTAACCTGCATTTTTTTTTCTTGTTAGCTTGCAGGAGTGGGCAAAAACTACTCAGTTGATTTCCATTGAGTCCAAAGATAACTTTATACCGATGAGGTAATTTTGGTGAGGTTCCAGATCAACGTAAAACATTATTCTATCCTCTTGCACAACAACAACCACAACAACAATAATAATAACATTCTATATTTCCTTAATTTCTTAAGGAATAATGGGTCAACCTATATTACTACATTAATTTCCATTTGATCTTGATATATATATATATATATATATATATATATATATATATATATATATATATATATATATATATATATAGAGTTCTCATCCATTTGGGGGATGGACTTGATATATATATATATATATATATATATATATATATATATATATATATATATATATATATATATATATATATATATATATATATATATATATATATATATATATAAATATATATATATATATATATATATCAAGTCCAAGTAATCCTCTAAAATGTAATCCCTAAACAAGAGCTTTATGGCAGCAAGGATGTTTCCTACCTGTCAGTGGCAGAAAAATCAAATGTGATGTAAAAACAATCCACATGAATGTCATGCTGAAGTTTTCCATCTTGGCTCTTATGCCATGTGCCTCATGACATCCTGCAGAGCCACAAAAATGCTCCAAACTGGACAAGAACAGACCTACTCTAATGTGATGCGTTCATGTGGGAGAGCTCTCTGTGATGTACAGAGTGCGTATTAAAGACAGTTGTGAGCATCTCCTCCTCACCGACTCTCTTCCCTCGCTTGGGCACCTCCTCCCTGTCCCGCATTGGCTGGAGGCATGCCAAAAGTGAAGACAGGCGCATTACTGGGAATTTAGTTGACAATTTCCAGCCTGTACGCATTATTATGGAAAGAATAAGCAAGAGCTGATCTAACGGTTTTGTGTTGTGCTAATTTGTTTTGATGAGTTAAATGTACTCAAGTGTGATAGTCTCTTCTCACACTTGAGTGCTGCCTACTGAGATCTGCTGAGAGCTCATTCTGTTGTTGATGGGGCCATTTTCTGCCTTCACAAAGGGAATAATGTTCAGTTTTGGCGTGCATTTAATATAATGTTTATTATGGTGGATGGGACTGCATCATTCTGAAGGCTAGAGATAGTACTTTCCAACTTTGAAATGGATAAAAATGATAGCCAAAATATTAGAAGTTAAAAACAAGCAGTGGTTCATCAGATTTTAAGTCAGAATTTTATTTTCGACGCAGAGAACTGATAAATGTTTGGAAATGTCTTTTTGTAATGGCAAGTTGATTTCCCTTTGAAAGTTGGTGTTTGTTACATTTGGGGTTGTGTTAATACCTGTTTGGCACTCTTGCCAATGTTGTGCTGTATGATACACTGCTATTATGAAGATAAGAGGAACAATACTCCATTTTTATGGTTTGAGAAGTGTTAACAATAACAAATGAGCAGCAATACTAGAATGGATATTTAATATATTTTTGTGTGTGTGTGCGTGTGTGTAAGTAAAAGAAGTGTGCCTAAAATCGATTCAAAATGGAATCAAGATTTTCATTTACTACCATTCAGAATCAATTTAAATGGCCCCAAAATCGATCTTATAAAGGAGAAAAAATAAAATAAAACAAATTCCCTTCCTGTCAACTTCCGCGGAACCACATCAGATGTGCACTGCCAAGGATGAGACAACAATATCATGTTGCACACCAAGAAAATGCTGCAAAGGCCAACTTCAAAATAAATAAATAAACACTAAATTATACATGGTTGTCAATGCAATGGCCATACTACACTTTTATTTTAAGTTGTCCTTCGCGTCAGTGGTTGCTTGTATGTGTGTGTTTGCGTGTGTGTTTGTATTTATTTGCAAAAAAACATAACTGAACTGAAACTATATGTTTTCTTAATTTCAGCTCATAGGGTTTTCAGTGATTCATCTGGCTGGAACGAAAACACACACTAGTTTTGGCGTGTAGGAAGCTGCCCTACTCTTTTGTCTCCCATACTGTTCACTGCAAGAGGTGAAATGGTAATTATGGACGCAAGACGCCAAAAGCAGGTTGTTTTCATCACAAAGCAAACATGACTTTTATACTGAATGAGGTTTTATCAATAGGGTAAGCCTCCAGGCGGCGGTATGAAACAAGCACTTTATCCTGAGATTGCTCCTGAGAAACATGTGAGCGGACACTGGGACTGTTGTGTGTGTATTTTTTTTCTTTCTTTTTTTTTTTTTTTACACACATGATGGATTTCTCAATGCATTGCCCTATGGCTGTTAGTGCCATTCTGAGCTCATGACATGATTCTAAAAATGATACAAACAAACAAAAATAAATACCAACCAATTTTTGTGTCGCTGTTTGGTCTATATGTTGACAAATTTCATGTTCTGTGGCCACTAACTATTCTCAAAAGGGCGTGTCTTATTTTCTGTGAAATGACTCAACCCGGTTTAATCAAGTGGTTCAACTGAATTCTCTTAATGTATTCTGTGAAAACAAACGTTTTTTTCCACAGCAGTAATTCTGCCAAATTGACAATTTTATGTGGGCAGGGGAACAATAAGATTATAGTCATATTAGCCTGCTTAAGAAAAGTTGAGTTGGCATGAAGGGTCAACAAGGTGGACACTTTTGCTGATGATGTGAATACTTATAATTCAGTACTTATAATTCAGTTTTTGGGATAACCTAGCTGAGACACTTGTCATATGTTAGCGTTAGTCTCTGTGGGCAAGCCATTCTGCACTCCTAAACACTGGGATTGAACAGTGGGGCTAACTTACATGGAAACATCTTTCCGCACTGAGTTTCTACACATGTGCTTGGACAGACTTTGTACAATATAACTTGACCAAAAGATTATGCCACTCCACCTCAATATTATCAATTAAAATGAATTACAACATTAACATAAGAACTTATCGACATCCAATGGTTTGCTGCTTGTCCATCTGGAAGACACCTGCAGAGTAATGTACATCCAAACAAAGGAAAGGTGTCAAAGTACACACCTGAGCTGAGCATATGTCTTTTGTGAGCATGACATTGTTTGTTGTTGTTCAGGACTGTCCACAAGCGTCCATTTCCACTGAGTTCACGTGTCACTCGAGCGGTTTATTTGCCTCCGCCTATTTCATTATTCATAAGTGAGGTGAACGTCAAAAGCAGATCTGGGCTGACTCACTCTGACTTAGCGTGCACATTCGTGTGTGTGTATGAGTCACTCAGTGCTTTTAGACGGATGAGGACAGCACCCTCGTGGAGGACAGCAGAGGTTTTATACAAGAAAAATAGCCACTTCGATTAGATTACATCATGGCGAGCATTCCTCTCCAGATGCCCAACCCCTCTCTCTCCGTTTCACCTTCCTCTCTCCTCTATGTCTCTCATTTCTTCTCCCCATGTTACACACATACACACACACACACGCATGCACACACACACACACACACACGCTAACCCAATCACCTACAAATGGAGTTCACACCCTCGGGCAGCTATGCGGAGTGTGCCAGAAAAAAACACACTTATTTAAAAAAAAAACAAAAAAAAAACGACAAATCATACCTCATGGTTTTGTGTTTCACTGACTGGCCAAGCTTTTATTACGATGCAATACAATGCTCTCCCATCTCAACTTGATCTCCCCGTCTCCCTCTGCTTGGATACAGTAAGATGTTGTTGTCTTTTTTTTTTCCTTTGTTCTCTTCAGTGCGGTTGTTAAGAGTCACTTTATGGTTGAATTGTGGTGTTTTACAACTGTTATGACCCACTTAATAGACTGGACAAAGAGGAGCAACAAATAAAAAAAAGTGGACTAAATTGTTGCTTTACCCTAGTCAATAAAATGGAATCTCAAATCGCCGGAGGTCATGTAACAAGCATTTCTAATTTGCCAAAACGTTTTGGCACAAAAAGTTATGCAATTCAGCTGCTGTCATGCATGAAGGCACACATTATTTTTATCATGTCAAAAGTTTGACCAGGAATAAATAATTTCTATTTCCAGTAGTCGGGGGGTTTATTTACTCATTTACAAACAAAGACACTTCTCTGTCTGCCTGTCTGCTTGCCTGTCCAAAAATGGTATTGCATTGTCAGAGAGGCAAATACTGTATATTAGAAGTTATACCCAGTATTAAAAGTAATCTAATGAATTACAAATTAAATTGTATTTCAAGTTGAATTGTTCATTTTTCTAAGTATACTTCCAGCAGAGAACAAGCAGACCTGTAAGCTCCACAACAGATGGATCTTTTATACGCAACACAAAAAAGACAATCTGTCATGTTCAAACCGCAACACTGAGATAACCCCTTGTGTAATCCAGGGATATGATGTGGATTGACAACAGGCCCGCACGTATCTGAGTAAGCTATTACCAGCGTGTATAATTATACTGATAGCCCTGTGATCGTCCTCGGTCGGGATAAACATGATTAGCATCGACTTGGCTGTAAACCACCCTAATCCAACGTACAGTGAGCGAGAGGGATGCGGGCAGGCGGGGACTGAGAGGAGGGCGCGTGTTGTACACCAAGGAGGAGTAAAGGAAGACAAAGATTGAGAAAGAGGATGTGAGGTGTAGGAAAAGGATGGAATCAAGAGAGGAAAAAAGTGAGGAATCGAGTTTTGTTGAATTATGATCATGACAGTTGTTTTCTTTCAAACCAGGGGGTTATTTCTCTTACCTGTTAGGCCTAAATTATTCTTGCCTTTACGTGCCTAATAAGTCAGTTAGATTCTTGCTGTACACTACACAAAAGAAGCTACAGGATCTGCCTTAAAAAAAACATCTGAAAATTAAATTTCATATCCCAAAGTTTCATTTTCTTTTCTACAGATTTGCTGCTGACTGATTGACTTGAGTTATTGTTTGCATTAACCAACATTTAGGTAAAACAATTAGTGTTACATGCTTTTTGTGTTGAACCAATTGAATTATGTCAAATGAAACTTAAAATATTGTAAAAAGCTTTATTTTTTTTATTGATATTATACATAGCAGTACTCTCATAGGTGTGCCTATGATGTGGTGTCAGGTGAGCCTATCATATTCTCACATCTTCTGTTTCCACTTCAGTATAATGTTTCGTTGCGAATCATTAGATTGGGGAGTGTCGTAATCATGTTTTCTGTGTATTCCACCCTTCTAAATGACTACATATCTAATCATAATCCTTGCATTCGCTTCATTTGTTTATGGTTTTAAATGCAGCAAGACAGTATGCTAAATTGACCATGACATGAGAGTGAAGTAGAGACAAATGGGAGAGGACAAAGAGATGAACATGAATAAAAAAGGAAGGGCAAATGAGAAGAAAATGACTGAAAAGATTGATGGATGAGAATGGAGAGACAAAGAGAATGAAATAAATGTAATTTGAGCACTGATCAGTTTAACGGGCTGACCTTCCTTGCCCCTCCCTTTCCTTTATCGCATGTATGCTCAGGCACACAGTCGGACTTTTAAGTTAATTCAGATGTGGCAGACTATAACCAATGTATGATAACGTTCCCTTTATGTTTATCATTTCAGCACCACATGTGCAAACATGTGGGAATGGTAATTGTGTGCAGAAAATCACCACGTTAAGGAGGTGCTAATTACTAAAGTGGTGGGGAGAAATGAGAGAGTGAGAGAATCCACAGATTTCCCATGTCAATAAATTACATGCTAAAGTGGCCCCTCTTAACTGGTCACAAGCCATAAGTGCATTTACAATGCATGCTGCATTACTGTGACAACTACTTCTGGTGTGCAACACAACCACAACAGCGAACACGTGACACCACTTTATTGTTGACAAGAATCAAGGTTGCGCTGTAAGATCACAAAAGACTGAATAAAACAGAGTATTAAAACACATAAAATGTTATTTGTTAAAATGTTAAATTACAAGTGTTTATGTAATGGCTCACTAGCCTGACTACTGAGTAAACGCGGTCCCTTTAAAATGCCTGAGAAAAAATGGGCTGAAATGTGGAGAATGAGGTGAGAGTGCCACATATAAAAAAAAAAACCCTTTAATATTACATTACCTTAATTGCATATTTAATCTGTGCAGGTAAAATTCAGTTTGTGACATTTCCAGGTAGGATAATATTTGCACATCTGCCTTGTAGAATTGAGGGTTTGGATATCAGTTCGGGCCTTCCTGTACAGTTTATTTCTAGCGTATGTTTTCCTCTAAAACCACTATAATTAGTCTCAGTCCAAATTGTAAAATGTACACTAAGATTTTCTTTTTTTAAGCAGTTTACAAAAATTACTGTGAGAGGAATTTGCATATTGTGCTCCTTGAGAATGCATTTCCAAATAATGCTTCTTTGGTATAATTGAAGATTTTAAAAACATTAATAGCAACACGCAAAGTGCTGTACATAAGGCTGAGGAGAAACATTTAAAAACAAATTCGTTGAAACTGCAAATTAACAACATAAATACTGTAAAAACAATAATAAAACACATATAATTAAAAAGTGCTCTGGGACGACTTTTAAAATTTGACAGAGAAAACGAATGTAAGTCCAGGCATAAAAATGAGCCTATTTCAAGTTCATCAAACCGAACATCGTAATGTAGCTCAATTCGTATTGACCGCTAGAGGCGCTGTCATTTCTGACCTACACTAAGGCACCAACAAGTCGTTGACCGTTAGAAAGGAGGTCTTTCAATCGCTTCCGGTTTTCACCTGGCTCAACAACGTTAGAGATGAATCTATGAAATCTTAAAATATTCTCTCAGACTTGCGTTCCCAATAAAAGGAATAATCTTATGCGTGCACCACGTAGAAGAATTATTAAGTCTTGCGCCAGTACAGCAGCTGTAAAGTTTGGCAAACATGTCTGTCGCCGAAGAAGCGGACAAAACGGCTACCACGGATGCTAGCGCCGGAGACGAGGAAGTATGGCTGTATGGAGGTAAGGACTCTTTGGCCCTGTAACAGGAGCCCCCGTGTCAAGCGTCCGCGTATATTCAAGTGATAGCTAATTGAGTAATACCGGCTAGTAAAATTATTATTATAGCGGTAATATCCAAATAGAATGGTGTGGCCAGGAGTTAGCTTTGCGCGGCTAGCCAGCTTGCGTTTTCAATGGCTAGCGTAGCCGCGTGAGGCGCGGAATTCCAATACAACTTTTTTTTCTTTTTTTTACCACAACTTGATAAAATCGTCCCTTGTGTAGCTACGTTTACACGAGGAGAATTCACTGTGGTGTTAAATGGGCATAAGCCGCTTCGAGGTTGACTTAATCACACTGTTGTCCCGTTTACAGATGAGGGCAAAGAAGAGGAAGAAGAAGAAGCCAAACCCATTGATGCTGACAGGTAACTGATAAGCACTTCCGACGAACTTGTCAAGCCATCGTGGACCAAAAGTATTTTCTCTGTTTTTTGGAAAAAGTGACCTTACCTAAAATGACACAAATAGTTACAAGCTACACTTATTTTGGCATTACTTTACTAATTTTGGCTTTCTATCAATTCAACTTGACTATTTTTCAACTTAAACACCCAGCATATGTCAGGATGTCATAAATCAAGAACCCCCTGTGCTAGTAATTGCAGTATGCAAGGCGTCTTCCAGGTGATTTCCAAAGCAGACGGTTTCCTTTTCAAAACTTGAACCTTTCGTTTGCTCCACAGTGCTCCTGCTGAGGCTCCTACTGAGGAAGCTGTAGAACATGCCACAGGAAATGGCATGGTATCCGAGGTTAGCCCACTTGCACATAGGCAACAGTGACTATAATGAGTCAAGTATCATTCTATTCATCGTAATAAATGTTGTCAGTCCCAGGCCACTGAGGATGCTACAGGCAATGATGCGGAGAGTGACAGCGACAGTGATGATGATGACGACGATGTCCGTGTCACCATTGGAGACATTAAAACCGGGGCTCCACAATATACGTATGATTTGAAATACTGCTGACATGCAAAAATGGTTGTTGAAATGGACGGTCCAGATAATACTGGCCCTGCCTATTTGATCTATTTCATTTATTTGTTTTTTTTTCCTCCTACAGATCATATGGTGCTCCACCTGTAAATCTCAACATTAAAACACCTGGGTCTAGATCTTATGGGCAAGGTAGTCCTCCATCTTTGGAGCATATTAACAACATAAGCATTGTTCACAGAGCGCCATACACAACCCAGAAACTTTAAAAATTAAACAAAAAACTTTTAAAATGTATTTCCAGTTACCACAAAACTGAAAGGTGTTGATCTTGATGCTCCTGGCAACATTAATGGTATCCCAGTCCTGGAAACGGATATGGATTTGTTCGAGGAGAAGCCCTGGAGGAAACCGGGTATGTTTGCATTTACTCAACGATCATTCGTAGTCAGTATTGAATGTTTGGGTTTCACAAGGGTTTGTCAATGACCATCTGCATTGACATTGGACATCTCATCCAAAGATGATTTTTTTTTTTTTTTGACATTTTGTTTGTATGTCTGCTTTACAGTTATATATATATATATATATATATATATATATATATATATATATATATATATATATATATATATATATATATATATATATATATATATATATATATATGTGTGTGTGTGTGCGACTAATTTAAAGAATGATGATCTCTGTATATTTACAGGGGCGGATTTGTCTGACTATTTCAACTATGGCTTTAATGAAGACACATGGAAAGCTTATTGTGAGAAGCAAAAGCGATTGCGAATGGGCCTGGAAGTCTCAACCGTAGGATCGGTAACAAGTAAAATTACTGTGAGTGAGCCTTCAAGTACCATCCTATTAAAGTCCTTGTATTCGCCTTGTGAAAAAAGTGAGAATCTTGTTTTTGTTTACGTAATTCCTTCCAAGGTCCAACAAGGCAGGACAGGCAACGAGAAGGAGATCTCCAGTCTTGCTCTTCACAGTCTTCAATCTTCCAAATCTGACTTCTCGTCCCAGCCTCTCAGCCTCTACAAGCCTACCAGCAGTCAACTCCCCAGGTAATTTGTTCGCTTTTAATTCTCAATACATTCCAGTCTTCATGGTAAGAGGCAACCCCAACCCCAAAAAATGTAATACCTCTTTTCTGTGTGTGTATTCCGTACACTAAAAAAGTGCTATGTTCAACTTACTCAATTTTAGTTTGTTCAAGTGGCTGTATGAAATAAAAGTATCTAAATCCAGATATACAGGCCCGATCAAAGTCAGCTGGGTAAGCCTCCAGCTTAGTTGCAACCCTAAGTAGGATATGCTATAGAAAATAGATGAATGTTTTGGAGATGGCCAAAGTATCATGAGGTTCACATTTTGGTCTTTTGACAGCGCTATGTTAATAAAAAAAAAAAAAAATAGCACAGAAAAAATAAATACAGCATGTTTAGTTGAACCACAGTCTCATCTTAATGAGTGGTTGTGTGTTTTTGTCTGATCCCAGAAAAACAACTGGCACGATTGATGTGATTGGCGGTGGGACAGCCACCATCAGTAGGGTTGAAGGGCGACGCAGGCACAACCTTGATGGCAATAACATCCAGGTTCTCCAGGCACATCCTGTCACAGGAGCATCAATTTGTCATTTTGTAATTCTTAAATTCAAAGCAAACTTTTGTGTTTTGTTTTCCTTATTGGCCAGGTGATCTCGGAACACTCAACATCAGACAATGATCCCGGCGCCACAAAGATGCCCACCTTCTTCCCCCCTGGACCACTGCCTCCAAACATCCCTCCGCCTCCTTTCCTGCCCCCACCACCCAACGTCAGCTCAGCACCGCCACTCATCCCGCCACCCCGTGAGTTGAAATCTGCTTTGTATTGCCAGATAACGTCATTTACACGCATGCCTCTTGTATGGCTTGGAACGTTAGCGAGTTTATTCTTTTTTACTTATTTTTTGTCCCTCTTAGGGTTACCCATTACTGTTCCCCCTCCTGGCTTTCCCCCTCCACCAAGTGGTCCACCACCTTCAATCATTCCTACTATGGACAGGTACCATATGACAACACATGATATTGTTGATGGAAAGTGTAACAAAAACTTCGGACAATTTTTACTGGCAGACACAGAAATGCATTACATTTCAGCAACTTTTGTATGTTCCTGCACTATTAAGTGATGTGTAAGCACAAAATCTTACACACACGTTGACTTTTCCTGCATTTTCTCTGCAGCCATGCCGGAGCTTACGATGGACGCTCTATCCCCCCATATCCCTTCCCTCAAGGTAGTACGCCTTGAAATGTCATTTTTCATTTCATTGTCTCATAATCAGAATGCAATTAAAGCCTGCCTCTGTTACTTTGTCTCCAGGTGCCTATCCTCCCCCCTTGTCTGGTGGTGTGCCTACTTCCTGGCCCCCATTGATGGACAACTCCAAGCAGTGGGACTACTATTCTCGTCGTGATGACAAGCGAGAGAAGGACAGAGAGCGTCCCAGAGAGAGGACGCATGAGCGGGAGAGAGAGAGGGAGCGAGAGCGAGATCACAGCCCCGCAGTGATTGGCTACACAAGGTGAGATGAAAATTCTTTTCTTCTCATTGGTTTTCATAAGAGGTTGCCTTTCAATTTTGCAAACTCATTTTCACGACATGAAATATTTGTTTTAAACAAAGGGCACGCCATAAAGTTTGGACTTGACATTGCAAGGTTTTTCCTCTAGCTTTCAGTCTTGTTAGTCATTAGTCCATGTATTAGTCGAGTATTGCCCTTATTTCATTTTTATATAAATTATTGTTTATTTAATTTACGTTCATTTTGTATTTGCAAGACAAGTTATTTTGTATGTAAAAAAAAATAATGTTAACACTAGTATTAGGTATAATTTTGTGCCACCCATATGTAATATATTTTAATGATAGTTAGACCTACGATTATATTTAAAACATACTGTTGGTCATTAAGAACACATTTCTTTGCGAGTTTTTGAAATTTAAAATAACTTAATTTATTCATTTTTAATGGAAAAACGTCTAGTTCTTACACAGCGTCCCTTTAACTTGTCTGCAGTCTTGTTTTCCTAAATTTATGTCAAACTGTTGAATTTGCGCCACTCATCATTAAAAATGTGTCAACAACTAAGGTTTCTTTTCAAATGAGTTATCCACTCCTGGTTTAAGCTCTGCAGGAGCTAGAAAATGATCTGAATCATTTGAATCAGCAGTGTTTGAGAGAGAATGTTCGAAAACATGCAGGATACCGGCCCTCAAGGACTGGAGTTGGACACCTATGAATTCACGTGGTTTCGCCGTTGTAACCCTGAAGGCAACCATGACTGGACAAACAACAAAAACAAAATGGACAACCTTGCCTACCTTTTTATTTTCCTTTTTTTTTCCCCCGTAATTTCCCGTGACAGTTTGTCCTCAATCAACTGATTCAAGTCAAGGCAGCTTTATTGTCAAATATGCTATATGCACATCATACAACACAGATGACAAACATGCAATAATTGAAACAAGAATGCAAAAAAACTAGGTGGCAACAAATATACAAAGAATGCAAAGTATAAAAATTGTAGTTAATAAGAGTTATATGATCAAAGTTATATACAAAAGTGTAAATTGAAAATGGCACTTTGTGGTAAATACTGAGTCCCTTCTGAGTAAATGCCTGTGACTTTGCACAGCGACGAGGAGCGGTATCGTTACCGTGAGTACCAGGAACGTGGTTACGGAGACCGCCATCGCGAGCGGGCCAGCCGTGAGAAGGAAGACCGACACCGGGAGAGGCGGCATCGTGAGAAAGACGAAGGACGCCACAAGTCGTCCCGCAGGTACGGCCCCGCCGTCTCGTCTTTCAGCCTTGCCGTCACGGCGCCCATCCTTTCTCAAGTTCTCTTTATTGATCCACCCCCCTGTCTCTTCTCTCTCTTCCGTTCACCTTTTGTACCCTTCAACTGCGCTGCTAACTTTGCATTTCCTTGGGCTTTCGCCTTGTCTATCCCTCGGCATTAGCAGCAGCAGCAGGCGGAGGCATGACAGCGAAGAGGCCGACAGCCACCGGAGGCACAAACATAAGAAAAGCAAGAGGAGCAAGGAGGGCAAAGAGGCCAGCGAGGACATGGGCGCGGACCAAGAGAACCAGGAGGCCATGGAGTGAAAGCCACCTGTTTCTATCGGTTCCCCGTTCTTGCCCCCGCCCCCCATCTGTCTAAAGACGAGGCCCGGTGACGGCTGCATCCTGACCCTGTCGCTTTTCTTAAACCGATCTCTTTCAACCCTCAATCTGCCGTTTCCCGTTCTTGCAAAGAATACCTGCCGCCCGCAGCAGAGGAAGGAGGGAGTGAAGGGGTAGCCGTTTTGCTGCTTTCCATCACCGGGTGGGTGACTCCAATTGCCTCAGCCTCCTCTTTTCATTTGACCTCCCAACATGTTCCTTGTTTTGTTTCTCTTGCGTTTGTCATGGTAATTCATGTTGTTTGAAAACAGCCTTTAGTTCCAGAATTTGTCAACTTCAATTAAAGAACATGTTTTTGATAACTTGTCTCCTTGGATTACATATCCTTTATATTTGGATTTAGTAGTGGGTATGTTTCTCAGTTGGAGGTTAGGATTGCAGATTTTTTTTGAACATGAATATGATTTTGTTAATTGGCATTTCATGGCTGTATTTGTTCTTGTTAACCCATATAGGCAGTAAGAACATGACCATAAAACATTTGGAGTACAAACATGACTGTTAATAAAAATAGATAAGTGGACAAAAAACACTTTTCTGTCTTTTTACATTGAATCCAAACAGAAAGTAAAAAGCCCAGGCACATTCTTGTTTTTTTTTTGTTTTTTTTTGCATTCGTGTGGCATCAAGGAAGGTGTGGACCCAAATGCAGCCTGTATGCATTTGGGTTGCGCTCGAAAAAAAATACAAAAACACTCAAATCTAATAAGGCAACAAGGAGCACCTGGACAAGAAACAATTGGAAGATGGAGCTGATAGGCCAACACAAGAGAAGCAGGTTAACAATGACAAATGGACACAAACACACTGGTGAGGACAGAGACAAGGGGGAACAAAAACATGAAACATGAACATCCAGCTGCAGCCACAGCTAACGATAGCAACAAAGACGCTAATGTAGTGAGCCATAGCAAAGCTCTTAGCCAAAATGAACTCAGGAACATGCATGTTTGATTGGGTAGTGACAGGATGGACAAAGATTCATATTCGTGTTATTTAACAAATAACAAAAGAAAACAGCCACCATTCCACCTTTTGTTCAAAACTCAAGATCGCAGCCAGCCTTGGGACTAGTTTCAAATAAAGTAGGTGAATGCATGTTACACTATGTCTTCCGTTGCACATCCATTTTTCGATCTACCACACAACACATCATATATAATTTAAAAACTGAGTTTTCCTTAGAAATTTTTTGGGCGCTATTTAAAAAAAATCATCCGATCAATTAATTACAGATCCTAATCAATCTCAATTATTAAACCCGACAACAGAAATACCTACACACATATGTAATGTAGTCATTTTACCTTTATATAAAGGTACTTGCTGAAGTTAGTACTACCTGAATCATGATTATGAGAAAATACAAACACATTTTTTAAGTAAGGTATTGTGAGAACTTGAGCATTCATTGTAATGGGCTGGTCTGAACTTTAATTTGTTTTCGAAAATGTGCAGCGGGCCATAGCATCTTCAGCCGTGCTATGGTGCAACCGAGAAGAGCGGATAAAACACGAAGCCACAAAGACCTCTTGTCTTGAATTGGTGATTGAATAAATCAATCTTCGCCTTGTTATCACAAATTACCTCGCGGTCTTACACAAAGAGTTTTGAGCAGTGATGCAAGGCGCATACACATATCAAACTACTCTGTTACATGATCCACACTTCTTCATTTAGGTACTTTGGGGTTTGTAGAACTAATCGCTAAAACAAAGCTGCTCTGTGAAACTCCGATCAGATTGAGATTCCTTCCATTCCTTAGTCATACGGGTCAAAGTTCATCTCCCCACGCCCCCAAACACAAAAACGGATCTCCCCGGTTCTCCTTGCTTCACTGACGTCCTGCAGCTGGAAGCATACAAACATTTTCAAAGAGCCGCCAGACTTGAAGATGAAGGGCGGAGGTGTTGTGGTTGTTCTTCTAGGTTTTCTCTCCGTGGGCTGTGCTGCTCTGCCAGTCGACTGCGACGCCCTGCTGAAGCCTATCAGCATCAGCAATGAGCAGGTAAGCGCAAATGTGCCATTTCATCCCTTCAAATTTACTATTCAATTGATTCAAACCCAGTTGACATAAAGCAGGGACGTTAGACTTCTTGTAAGTAATCAATTACTTTAGTAGTTAATTACCTCAAGTAATGCTAGTACCTAGCATTTTTAGACCCTTCTTTAGACAATCACTGGAATCATTTTGAAATAAATAAATAAAGCATCTGGAATTGAATGTGTTAAAAGCGAAGGCAGGCGAAGGCAATTTGAGTTTGACCCTGTCAGAATAATTGTAAAAATAGTCATTATACATTTGCTATAATAAGTAAATATAACTGCTTGCAATGTAGAAATGCTTTGCTAAAACAAATATAATTCCTTGCAATGAAAGAAATGCCTTGATATATAAGAAATATAACTGCTGGCTTTGCTATGAGAATGGATGCACTGCTTGAAATGAAACAACGTGTGCTATGAGAAGGTTGCTGTCTCGAGCTTCGCCGTGGGAAAGACGAACAGCCCGATCAAGCTTGGCCGCAGTCACGTTGCTTGTTATCTACAAAATATCTTGCCACATCATCACATCTTACACACACATGGAAAAACATGTGAACAGGGTTCCAGCCATGTTGTTTTTAGGGTGTGAACCTGTAAATTATGGACTTCTAAAATCAAATAAAAAAAGAGGGTTCGGAGGGGCTGCTTCAGAGCGCAGTAGTATTGACCTTGTGCAGTCCTTCTCCGTTCTCCTCATGCATGAAAAAGAAAAAAATTGCCTTCCCTCCTTCTTTGTGTACAGTTTCTCACAAATGTCCAACAGGTGAACCTGAAAGACCCCTAGAAATAATGCTGTGGACTTGACACAGATGTTGGGGCGCTGGCTGTACATTGGCGGGAGCTCCGACCTCCCAGGAAGTAGATCCTTGGCGCATTTGCTCAACAACATCTGGCTGGACATCCGCGCCACTTCTCTAAGCAACGTGCTCACCATTTTCCAGACGCAGAGAATGTAAACATCTTCCGGCCGTGGTACAATTACAACTACGGTACAATAATAGCAAACATTGTTAACTGAGGACCCTCTCTCCAGCTACGGCGAGTGTTCTGGCATGATATACAACGTGACCATGGAAAACAGCACAATGTTGATAGGTGAGGAAACACCAGTCAAGTCAAGATTTGTGTTGTTGTTGCTTTTTGAGGATGCGCTGTAATGACGTGCATCTTTTTTGGCAGAGCACCCGTTCTACCTGAAGGAAGTGTACCTGCCGACTGACTGCACGGACTGTCTGGTGGTCTATGAAGAAGTCAAATCCAGCCAAGATTCCTTTAGGAGTCTTATGCTTTTCAGTAAGACACACGTAACACTCACTCATCAGGTTAAGCATTTTTAAAAACTGAATTTGCAAGTGTTTTGATTTGCTTGGTTGATTCTTGGGTTGAATGCTTTGTTTGTGGGAGTGATTTTTTTAATGATCATTCCTTGCTTTGCTAAAAAAAATAAAAAAAGCCTAGTAAGTTGTTTCTTGGCTGGAAATTGTTTTAGTCAACTACAGGATGGCTGTTGATACTTGTTGGAGGATTTTGAGTTGTATCTTGATTTGATTTGTTGGTTGAGTGGCTTTTTTAATGTTAGTCTCATTAGAGAGTGCTTGGTTAAGTGCTTAAATAAAAAGGACACCTGGTTTTGCCTCTTAGTTGGAAATGTGTTTTCAACAGTGGAGTTTTCTTCTATTAAAAATAAAATAGACATCATTCTTTTTGAGCCTGAGGTCTTACACTATGGCTACATTGTACTACTTCCTGTATTGACAAGTTGCTATGTTTTAAAGCTGATACATGTACAAAAGTGACCTACCTGTCGCAAAAAGCACACATCTAGGATTAAAATTGAGCTAAGCCATGATTAGCTGCGACCTTAGCTCCGAGTACATGTGATGCGATTGTCAGTCAGCAGCAAGTGGCAAAATGTGACTTTAAAGCTTTTAATGGTGCATGAAAAATTATTAAGTTATTTATATTAATTATAGACAAAATATCACCAACTAAATATTACTTTCAATTTCCCTTAGCCAAGAGGCATTGTTTCTTTCACTGAGGGCTTATTCTACTCAAGAAAGCGTTTGGCTATGCTTTTCAAAAGCACTGGTGGTGATTGCCTCATAATAATCCTACTCGGGAATACTTGCTAGGGAATTGTATGAGGTTCTTCTGTGTCCAATGCATTAAAAAAAAAAAAAAAAAAAAAAAACATCAGTAAATGAGTTAGCTGGGAGGGAATGAGTTAATGGTTCTTGCGTGATCTCCAGGCAAGCAACGGAGCGCCTCAACTGCTGACGTGGAGACGCTCAAGATGCAAGCAAAGTGTCTTCAGATGCCATCCCCACTCATGATGGACCCAAACTATGGTGAGAAACCTGAGTTCACGTAACTGCACAATGTTTTATGTTGTTTCAGACAATGTATTGGCTCTTATGTTTATGTACGCAGAACCCTGCCCAGACAACATTGCAACCTCAGATGGACTTGCTGCCTTCAATTCCTTGTTGGAGGCCAAGATGGGACAACGGGTTGCAAGGCTCCTGGACAAACTTTTCGACTTCTTCATCAACTGATCAAATCTGTTGGGAAACACGTTCACAATGTTCTTCTGTCCACGTATCTTCAAACATACGCATATGATTCAAATCTATTGCAAGTAGTGCAATGCTCTGATTTGCTACTAAAGATGATCACAAAACGTCATTTGTGTGTGCGCCTTTGAGAAAATGTGAATGAGAGAGTAATGCTTGGATCAGGGATTGGGAAACTTGTGCTTTGATCTTCACCCCTCATCTTCACAAGGTAGTCATGCGACTTTGGGCTATTTAACCCTTTTACTCCCAAAGGGACATTGCTTCCGGCAGCCTTCAAAAAATGGCAGTGGGTATAAGAAACATAGCAATAACATGAAATAGCATCCTGGCGCTTTATTACACACAAATCTACAGACTCTAGTGGCATTCAGCAACTTTTCCAGACACAATAAACCAGTGCTGGGCCGACTGTCAACAAAATAGGTTGCGTTGTATAATTTCTCGTATATTAACTAGCATCTAGTATCCCCGCATCTAGAACTGCGGAAAAATATTGATATGTGCTGTGTAGTTGTCTTACTACACTGTACTGTACCATATAATGCCTTCTTAAACAGTATATACTGATTAGTATGTACTGTCGGCGTTTGGTGATAATTTTCACTCCTCTAGCACTCTATACAGTACAATACAAAGGTATTTCTTGGTGGAAATGGAGGTGGGGGTTTTTAAATATATTTTACAAGTATCCTAGACTTATAAAGAAGTAATATATGCCATAGTTTAAAAAAAAAAAAAAAGAAAACGAATCAGTAGGGCAGTACAGTATTGATTCATGAAGCATTCACTCAAAAGAGCCATTCAAAAGACTTACTACTTTATATTTTTTGTGTATATTAAAATAGTAATGTTTTAGTCTTTAAACACTTGGATCAGGGATACATTGCAATACTTGGGATACTTTAAGTGATGGGACATTTAAATATTGTCTTTCCCAAACATAATAAGTAGTAAGCAGAGACGTGAAATCCAGGTCCAGAAAGTAAAAAGCCTGCCACAGTTTGGCTTTAGCCACAGGTGCTTCTAATCTACTTGCAGTCAAATGAACTCACCTGTCACCGAAAGCACAAGTGGTTAAAGGCAAACTGTGGCAGGCTTTATACTTTTGGGACCTGATTCGACCATCTCTGTTAGTAAGCATATTAGGCTTATTGGGAATTGTGCCAAACATGACTTCATTTAAACATATGGAAAATAAATAAAATAAGTAAAAATAACAGTAACAGTTAAAAAAAAGTGTAAAAATGCATTCAAAACCCTCCTATTCTCTTTAGAACATAAGTAAATATAAACATGCAAAGCACTTTTCACACATTGGCTAGCATACGTGTATGCACTGCATCTGAACCTGTGTATCTCCATCTTATGTGCCATATGGTGTTTTTTCCAAGATGAAAAATATTCCTGTCAATCATAGTACAAACTGTTCTAGTCAACTTGAACCAGCAAAACATATCTATACCGATCTGACCACAGGGTAGTACAGTACATTTTTCTCTATGGAAATGAACATCGAGTTGACCCAGTCAGTTCGGTTCGAAAAATTTGATTCTGGTCACATGGTGTCATCTAAAGAAGTATCCCCTCCTAAAAAACTACAACTAGAGGTTTTAGTGATTCTGGCCCAGCTGAATTTCTGGAATCTGCCACCAGGCATTGCTGGCTGGTGATGAAAATGAAAACCTCTTGGTTATTCTATAGTTTCATACTGCTGATGTTAAGACAGCTCGCTCATAAAGGTCAAGATGGCGAATGCCCACGTGGCTTTTTAGAACCCTCTATTTTCTGCTTTACTACTCAAATTACACGTCTTAGTTAATGTTCACTGGTCAAGAGGTCAGATGGTCAGGGGTCCGGTAACTCCCAGTCCCCAAGGCAGGCCCAAAAGGAACACCTTTGTCTCCGACAAAAACTACTACAATAAGATTTGAGCAAAATACTAAAGAAATGAATACAAGTAAATGAACATCCCAAAATACACTTCACAAGCAGTCTGCACTCTCTTGGGTCAGCCTTCTTACAGAAAGATTTGCCTGCATTCTGATTACATAGATATGTGGTTACTCAAATGACTACTCCCTTTGTTCCGTGAAAGGCAGGTCCAGCCTCCAGATGTCCATAACACAGGGCAATAATAAACATGATTCTCTGTTTCACACCAAGAGAATCCACACAAGTTTTAAATGACATCTTCCACTGAACGGTCCCAAAAGTCCCAAAGTTCGGTTTGACCCTGCCTAAACTTTCCTGTCCGTTTCAAAACAATTGTGCGCAAACAACAGTTTAAACGTTGATAATTCCATTAAACTGGGAGCTGATGGATTCATCCTTCTGGCTCGGGCCGCACCGAGCTCTGCGCGTAGGGCGACGAGTGCTGAGATGGATGAGTGTCAGAAGCAGGTAGCCTGTCTGAACTTGCCTTCGCCCACCATCTTGGACTCAAAGAAAGGTGAGAAGGTTTGATATTTTTACCACCAAGAGGATTTCCGTATGTTGTTTCTTAGTTGGTTTACGTCATGTAAAAATGACACAAACGAAAGCTTGTATATTTAAACACCACAACGTTTAACTGAGTGATATAGAGTATTTTTTAGCAAAATTACACTAGCTTGATGCTGACATATGATGTGAATTGGCGTAGTTGGGCTAACTGACATTAGCGTCACTAACACAGAGAGCTGCAAAACATCCATCCATCCAAACAGTGATTACCTCTAGCCACTTATCCTCACAAGGGTCGCAAGCTTGCTGGTGCTTAACCCAGCAGACTTCCGGCTGTAGGCGGGGGACGCCCTGACCTGGTCGCCAGCCAATCGGAAGAACAAGCATTCAACGCCCCCAATCAAACCTAAGGACAATACGGACTGACCGATACACCTGCCATGCATGTTTATGGAATGTGGGAGGAAGATGGAGTGCCCAAGCAAATGTTTGAAATGATTAATGATTGAGATTTGTTGTTGTTGTTTTTTGTTCTGGTTTGGACTTTTTTCCTCGTTTTTCTCGTCTTTAACTTTCATTTTCTTAATCAAAACTTCCAAGTGTTTTTGCCACACTCCCCTTTCTCCTTCAATGAGAGTGACTTCTTCTCTCTGTATCAAGTCCAAAAAATGTACCGGTATGTCTGCTGCGTGGATTTACATTTTGAAAAACCTACGTTGACTCTTACAAAACGTGTTTTTAAAAAGGTTGCAGTGTCACTTCTGAGTTGACCTTGGCCAACAACGCTCTCCGTACGGGTGAGCGGTAAACATTCAAATCGATCACTGGACTTTGCGCCAAGTAAAAGTGCAAGCAAACGTTGTCCCTTTGTCTGTCTGACGTATTAGTTGTGCATGTTTGGCGTACCATCTCAGAGAGGACATCAGTAGCCTGTTTTCTTGATAGTTTATTACCATACACATACAGTATCTGCAGATGGGTCATATTTACATATCTTCCCAAAACACACACGCGCACACGCACACACTCACGTAAAATTAAAAGGAAAATCTGTGCGGGTTTTAAAATCACAGTCTGGGATTACCAGAGAACATTTGCATACTACACCATTATGTTCACGGTGCCCAAATATCTGCATATCATGGCCTCATAAACACTCTAGTCTGATACAGTTATTAGTTACTGTATGTAGGTCATGACCCCGTAATTACATACAGCTGACCCCAAAATGGTTTTGCATTTGAAGCTGGGGGGGAATTTTATGTTGTGCTGGAAATTGGTACTTTTTGTGCATTTTTATCCGGCCCACATCATCACGTTTCTCGATATAACGTGCCAAAATTCCAAGTGGCATTTACTTTTAATAGTGTTGGAATATTGCAAGCCTTTTTCAACATGAATGGAATAATTGAAAGTACTATTTTCATTGACTTCAAAATTCCAAGTGGGTTTTCGTGTATAAATTATACGGGCAATTGATTTGGATTCCATCATAACTGTCCTTGTTGGGAAACTAATTGCAATGCAAAAATTGTAACTGTCTAGATTCTGATGCAATTAACAAGTTACTATAGAATTGTGGAAAAATATTGCTAGCTTTATGAACTACCCCGAGTGATGAAAAAAACAACCCAAAACAATTCATTAATGTAATACAGATTGTTTTGCCGCCTGTTTCATTTCCAGCTAAACATAAAAGTCACGTTAATTCAACATATGACCAGCAAGCAACAAAGAGTGAATGTGCGGTAGATAGAAAAGAACACACAGTGGTTGTATGTGTTTACTTCTTTCATTGAAGTGGAATATCTGGAAGGGTGGGGGTTATACACTATAAAACAAATATTCAAGTACTGTGGTATAACCATAGAGAATACCCTGACTGTGCTACATTTTAGTTAAAGATCGATGATAATCCCCTGAGTGTGACCCACATCCACACGCTGCTTAGTTCCAGGTAGGGATGGACATCATTGGAAAATGAACTCAACCCTGTCTACTCTGTGGAAATATAGTTGACCAATACAATGCCATTAAATGATTTTTTTTTTACACATTGATGGTTAATTTCAGAACATGTAGTCGAATGCCCATCCCTACGTACAAATCTTATAAATTCTGTTAGCAGTACCTCATTAGAGTGGGCTGAAGCAGGAAGTCTGATTAAAGATTTGAACGGTACCAGCGATGGTCATTAATATGGGACATTTTCAAAATGTAATGAAACATAATGACAGCTATAGGAATCGCCACTTACTGAGTTGTAAACTACAAATGAAAACCAGTCACTTATTACCGAGTTAAGCCACATTTACTAATGGACTACTCGGTGGGGGGAAAAAAAAAAAAAAAAAAAAAAAAAGACTATTTTCCCATCTGGGCCACACTCTCAGCTGTAAACCTCCCTCAGGGTTAAGAAGTAACAAGAAGGCCATATGAAGGACCACATCCATAATGTGCTTTTACAGTTGACACATGACTATATACTAAAAGCAGCTGAAAGCTCCAAAGTCGAAAAAAAAAAGAATCAAAATATACAACTGGGAGTTATAATGGTATTTTTTTTTCTTTTTGCTAGAAAATAAAACAATCCTTTTTGATGCCATATACTGTATTTGCTAATCTTCACAATTGTTTTATTTGAAGAACATATATATATATATATATATATATATATATATATATATATATATATATATATATGCAAAATGGCACTGACTGCATTCATCTGACTTGATTTACTATTGTAAACTCACATTAGGTGGCGTAATGTACATTCCCATCACTTCAGAAATTAGAACATAAAGAAAATTGAGTGATATTTTCTTACGCCTTTCAGGTAATATGCAAAACTTTATTTGCATTCCTTTTACCGTTAATTTGACAACAAAAACTCCACAGTTGTTCGACTTTGGAGTTTGCACTCAAATTGCAAAAAAATGTCTCACAAACTTACAAACAAAATGCATAAAGACGTGTTTGGCAAAAAAAAAAAGGCTGCCTTGGGGGGGAGGGGGCGCCTTGATGTGTGATTTGACGTCACAAAGGCTTGCCACATCGTTGCTTTTGACCAAAATGGTAAAAAGGAAAAAAGCAACCCTTTTCATCACTAGCGGCCTCCCCCTTTGTTGCCATAGCATCTGAGGGCAGGGCGTATGTTGTCCCAGAGTGTGGAGTGCCGTCACTACTGTGCGATTGTCTCCGGGTTCAGGCAAAGCACAGTGAAATGTGCTCAAGTGATGAAAAAAAGACAAGAAGGGTGTCTGCTGCTGTCCGCTACACACTCGAAGCTTCCCGTCCTCTTTTCCTCTCCCAAAAGCACTGGGGTGTATTTGGTGGGTCGCCGCGAGCCGACCTTCCGACGGCGGGCGTTCCCGTCCGTCACCGCGCCGGAGTCCGGAAACGCGCGGGACGCCGAGTGTTCGGAGAGCCCCGTTCCGACGCCAGTTGCGAAATCCACACCGCTGCCAGATCCGAATCAAACGGGGGCCGGCCCCCTCGGCCGAATTCACTCGTAAAGATGCTGGGCTTGTTGACCGAAACGCAATGAGATGGCAACGCTGTGCCAGAAGTCGTCCGAAAAGAAAAGAAAAGGGCCGATGTCGCCCCGTAAACAGAAATTCCGAGCGATTCTGGAGAAAGGTTCCTCGGCAGCTCGGACGGTGACGGTTGTCAGGATCTGATTGGCTGGCTAGTCGGGTCTGAAGATGGGGATCTTCGGTAGGAATTCTATTAAGATTACCTGATAATGAGAGAAATGGTCATTCTTAAGTGGATGGTTGCACACTTCAAAATCTCAGTTTGGGTGAGTGAATTGTCTCCAAAAATCACTTCAAACATTCCATGGCTGACCAATGACAAGCATACTCAGTGGCTAGCTGCATTCAAGTGCTACACTGTGGATATTACACCCAATGCTGCCTCTGAGGTCACACAAAACAAGGTAGGAGCAAAAAGAAGAAGAACTTACACCTAGCGAAGTACGCAATTTTTCTGACGGATCGATTTCTTCCAAATCAAGTTTCTATTAAAAATTAAAAAAAATATATAGACAAACTTAAAAAAAAAAAAAAAACGTACTAAAACATCTTTATTTGCACTGTTCCATGATGGGTATTTTCCTACACAAAACAACTTGGAAGTAGATGAATGTGTGCACTTCAATGTTCCACACCTACATCATAAAATGAAAAAAAGTCTTTTCATTGGTAGATGGTAGCATGTTTTTGGACAGTAGTAACAACACACGTCACTTACATATTCCATCATGTTGTTGGATTCACACTTTCTTTTGTTCAGTCTCCAATGCAAACAAAGCTGCAAACAGATGAACAATTAAAATATATTCAATACACAGCAGTAGAGAGCAGATGACGACTCGTAACTTGTATATTGGGGCACTTGGAAATCAAGGCACTGTTTGGCAACGCTTGAGTTAAAAGAAACTTGGGCGGTGGTTGTCACGTGCCTCTTCAGGTTTGTCGTGTTTTTCCCTGGTTCCTCCCTTGGACTAAATCAAGCTAAACTTCAAATATGCCAATATAGTTTGTCTTCTTTTGTTCAACAAGATTCAAAAGGCCGTGTGAATGATCTTTGGGGCAGGATGGGCGGATTTAAACAAAATCATACTATTTTCATCTCAACTTTGTGAACTAAACATGATCATTTCCGTTTTTATTCTATTAGAATATTTTACTTTGTTGCTAATTTATTTTCTCCTTTGAAATTTTGTGTTATGGTAGATTGAGTTTTGAAATCAATGAAAATTTGTGTTTTTTAATCGTGATGTCAATGCCAATTAAAATAAGCATTATTTTTTTGTTCACAAAATACAAATGTTCTTAACATTGTACAGCAAAAGCAATGTTGAACTGGGTTGCCGCAACAAGTAGGAGTCAGTTAAATCATGCCTCTAACGTCACGATATTCTATGAAAAAAAGAAGTGAATTTAAACTCTTCAAACTCAAATCTGTACATAAGCGTTTCAAACCATAAAAAAGACAGCGTCTACTGTGGCAAATCCGATTTTGATCCTCCAGGGCCGGTATCTGCATGTTTTCCAGGTTCCTTTCCCTGACACAGCGGATTGAAGTGATCAGCTCATCGGTAAGCTCATCAGATTCAATTCCGATCATTTGAACCAGGCGTCTTAGGGAACGAAGCCCGGAAAACATGCGGGATAAACTTTGGACACCCCTGGTTTACCGCAACCGTTTATGCGGGGCCTCAATTAAACACATGCTAAATATGTAAAAAACAAACATCGGAGGACTATCAACTTAACGCACCTTGTGGTAGAGTCTGCTGTTCTCCCACTCTAGAAGTTTCTCTATAGATCTTCTTGTCTGGAAGACGACAGTGAAAAGAAGGCCCCGGTGAGACGGCGGTGATATTTGGGCGCCATTTATGTGCGTGCGTGAGCATATATTACCCGCTTGCTGAGACAAATCACAGGCCACAAACTGAAGCCGAGTGTGCAGCAGCAGCACAGGCAGCCGCAAAGCAGCCAGCGCACGTTCACTGGCAGCGTCTTTTTCAGACAGCTGTTCACACGGTTGATGCTCGCTTTAAACTCCTCGGGCGCAACCTGACGCCGCACAACATGTTTATATTGAACCCATAGAAATACGAATACTTTAACATCGATACTCACCTTCCCTGTAAGCGCTGAAGGAAATTCGGATTCAAATTTGTTGCTAAGTCCAAACCTGCGGAATTAAGAGGACACAAGAATGTGACAGTAAATACTAATAGCTATTATTATCATCATATATTATCATTATTGCACTATTATTATTGAATCTCTACAAAAACAAATGCATTTTGGATTCTGAACCATCAGGCAATATGTTGCGCAACAGTACAAAAAATACTTTTAGAAGTATGTGTACATTTGGGGGGGGGGGGGGGGGGTCTTTTTTGGACAACACTTTGTTCAAAAGATTCAACTTCAACAACATATATAGAAACCAGCATGTTTTTTTTTTTAATAGAGCCTTGCAGTTCACTATTTGCATTTGTACCATGGTTTTCGCTGAACTCGTTTCTTTGCATCATATGTGCTTGTTTAACAACTACGATACAACAGGAACATGGCAAAATGAATCTTATCTGAGAGACCAGCAAATGCCACGGTGTTTACATAGACTGTCAAAAAGCAGAATCCCATTAACCGGAGATATCCTTCCTGTATGATTTAAAGGTTTCTTTCCCTAAGACACCTGACTCAAATGATAAGAATCATTATCAAGCTTCTGCTGAGCTTGCTGATGAGCTGATCATTTGAGTTAGATGTGTCAGGCAAAGAAAGTTGAAAAATATGCAGGATAAGGGCCTTTAGGAGTGTGTTAGGACAGCCTTGTATAAACATACATCTATTTTCTTGTTTCTACATTTTATGATTAAATGTACTGTATATTGCAGCTAAAAAAAATTAAATACTGTAGATGCTCGTACAGTTAGTCAAGATTTTATGACTGTTATGATTTCATTAGGCAAAAACAATTGTAAAATATAATTATATTATAAAAAAAATCTTTAATACTTCTCCCTATGTGTGTAATGCATGTTAAGTAGACTTGAACTATGTCTTGTCTTTCCATTACCTCTTTTTGTGCTTGTTCTGTAACACCCTAAGATACCACAGAATCGTACTAAAATGAAACTCACCAACGCCATATCCTTAATGGTGGTTTACAGAGACATACATACATCAGAATCCCAAAAAACATTAACCGGATATTGTTTCCAAATTTTTGATTAGGTGTACTAGGTATGAGTGTGTGCAATTATCTATTTTACTGTGTCACCCTGCATGAGTAATAACATACAGTATGTTAAGTAGACTTGATCAGAGCCCTGTCTTTGCATCACCTTGTGGAGGATTTTTTTTTTTAATAAAACTTTTTTTAACCGGCCATGTCACGTTTAGGTTGGTTTGAACTGAGGCACTTGACCAACCCTAAAATAAAGATTTAACCACAAGCGTGACTGCATATTTTCGATGTTTCTCTTTCAAACACACCCAATGCAAATGATTAAGCTCATTTTCCTAGCATCTGTAGAGCTTGCTGATGAGCTAATCATTTGACTCAGGTGTGTTGGGGGGACAACCCTGGAAAACCTGCAGGATACCGGCCCTCGAGGACTGGAGTTTGACACCTATGGATTAAATGAATAGTAAGCGTATAACCTGAGGGCTGCATGAAAAGGCACTCTTACTATGCTTATCTGGTCACAAAGTGAAAGTCAAGACATTTTACCCCATGACATTAGTACAAAAAAACAGGAAACAGACATGAAAAAGAATTCGTGTGCCTGAAAACAATACAAATATGTAAACGCAGGTTTTAGTCTCATTGTTAGCTGGCGGCTAACAGAGGAGCTAACAAGCTAAGCTCATCTACAGGCGGATGCTAATCAGTTAGCATTCGCTCAGCTGCCCCTCCGTGCCAGTTCATTGTCACGCGACAACTGAACTGTGTCAACCGGCCTCGTTGGCCACTTACACCGTGACGTGTCCGGAGCCTCGCACCACCACGGGATCCGGAGCGTACTTGAGGAGCTGCTCCTCCGCGGCCCTGTCCTCGTCCTCCTCTTCCTCCTCCTCTTCCTCGTAGATTTCGTCAAAGTCCTCCATCATCGCACGCACAGCCCCGAGGCGAGGCGTCGCGCTTCCCGGTCGAGACGCCACTGGGCTCCCTGAAAAGCGGATCCTCTCCGATTGCGAATTGGACGAGAAAAAGCGACCGAAATCAAACGCGAGCCGTCCCGAAGACGATATTTCACATCGCTCAGCTGCAGGCTCGCAAACAAAATATCAACATCCGCTGCCGTCGCCATACGACACCGGAAGAGCGAGAGAGGCGAGCTGCAACTTTTCCACACACAACAGCTGACAAAAGGAGCAGTCTCGTCTGGCCCTTTTCGTCCCCACGACCAGATTTTCAACGTTTTACACAAATGAAAATGTGTTTGAAAACATGATAGGTTGTAATCTCCCAACACGAATACGAAATAAAAAACAAATGTGAAACGTTTTAATGTCCTTTAAAATTATGTATTGAACGCTAATCTTGGCCATAGAAAATGTATTTTTTTAATTTAAGAAATGCATATTAAACAATAACACATGTACAATACAATTACGTTTTTTTTTAATCCAAGAAACGTACCTAAATTATATTTTAGGATGTTTCTGGTACACGTTCAAAAGATTTGTATGCTCATGTCCATTGTTTAAAATATATTTTTGTAGACTCAAGAAAAAAAAATCAATGTTGACTATCCACCTGAAGTGACTTTCCGTGCAGGTTCCACTCTCTTGAACATTCGCAGCCATTGCGGGAAATTTCCAAAATAAAACCCAGTCAAGACTTTTGGTGGTAATGTTTTCAAATAAAACCAAATAGACACTTGCAGTGCTAGTGAGTTTTGTCAATCTAAATACGTATATTATTTTGTGGTAGCAGCACTGAACAATAATAAAAAAAAAAAATACCATTGGCACACTACAGATTAATGGTAGCGGATCTAGTGGCGTTTAATCACCGCACTTTCTGATTTTAAACAAACGTGAGGGTGGCGCCTGTTCCAGAAACAATGATATTGGAAAGATCCCCGTCTAATTCGTCCGTAAAAACACTCAAAATGAACCAAAATAGTAATTTATACCTTATTTTGAAAAGCGTAACCGGAAGTTTCAGACAAGGGCTGTTTAGTCCACTGTAACAAAAAAAATGTAACATTTTCGCCTTTTTGTTATACTGTACTTGTTGGTATTTGCAATCGAACAGTAATGCGCAATGCTGCACTACTTAACAGACTACAACGGCCTGTACAGTCCGTAACGTTAATAACGCTACTTCCGGGATTCGGCGATTGTTGACCGGCCAAATTAGTTTTTATTGTGGTCTAGAATCCCACGACCAAAAGAAGAACATGGTTCCTTTTAGAACAATCGTCCAAGTTTTCGGAGGTGTGCTTCCGGTCATTACGAGCGGGATGTTCCTGATCGGCTTCACCTCTTGCGCAGTATTTGGACTCCAAACCTTCTTGGATTTCTCTGAGGGGAGCCTCAGTGTTGGAGCGAGTGTTTTTGTCAAAGGTCACGTGCACACACTCTTGGCGTACCCTTTCTACCACAGAACCCTCGGTCAGCTGCTCCTAAGCATCTGCACCATGGTGTTTCTCACTGGTAGTTTGGAGAAAGGCTATGGCACCGTTCGCTTTCTGTCGGTGTGCCTTTTGATGTCCACCCTGACAGGCTTGTCATACGCCTTCCTGGATCTAATTCAGGACAGCAATGTGCCCACGGAGGGGTTAGTTCCAATGGCCCTCGCGTGTGTGGCCCTCACCACCACGCACACAAAAACGACCAAAGCGTTTCTCTGCGGTGTCAGTTTCCCCAGCATGGCTCTCCCATGGGTGTTTGTCCTCATCACCAGCGTAGTAATTCCTCACACGGTGCTACCCTGCAGCATCATTTCCACTCTCATCGGCTGGATGCACGGAAGAGGATGGTTCTCCATCATGGACATCTCTGAGGCCAGGGCAGGTCTTGTGGAGAAGATGTTACCTTTCCGCTTGCTTAGGAGCATCGGCGTGGTGGCGTTTGTTCCAGCTTCCACAGAAGAGAGGAGAAAAACACTCCTCCCTCAGATCAACCCAACACCTGGATCTTACCCGGTGCAGGCCTATGCGCCGTCGTCAAGCGCCAGCATGGCAGTTAGTGGCTCCAACAAGATGTATGAAGGTTGGGTGAACCCTGTCACTGCACTGTCTGGAGCTGCACCCTTCTCAAATAATCCTCATGCCTTTGCACCAAACCTCGGTGGGACAAGTCATGGACACAGCTGCGCGCACAGCCATCACAGTCATGGCCAGCTATAGTTTTTCTTTTAAACACCATACCCATTCAAATAAATGATCATGGAAATAATACCATTTTATTTAACTGTGACAAATTTGTGAGTTTAAGTGTGTTACTAGTAAAGATGAAGGATGTGCAAAAAATCTTGCACATCTGTTTATTGGTGCATTGCACGCAATTTGTAAAGATGTTACGGGCACTCTGTAAAATGCACAATGCCAACTAAACTTTAAAGATGTTTATAAATAAAAAAAAAAAAGTTTAACAGTGACTTTTACATTTGGACTATAAGACACAACTTGGTCTCTCGGCGTTAATCACCTGTGGAAATAATGTTGAGGCTTTTCTCAATTTTAAAGTCTCAAGCACAAGTGTGTCACACTTTCCTTTGTGCGGAACCTATTCACCAATATTCAGTCGCTTGCATATGATTTTGTTTCCACCGGCTTCATGTTTAAAAGTGAGCTAAATTAAATCTGCACACAGTAAAGCATTTAGATTTATACTTTGCTCTGCTCAAGCACCCTCAAAATACATCAGGGTACATTAGTGAAAGTGTAATATGTGTATTATGTGTAATATTCAGTCATATACACAGAGAACTTGAAGGTTTAATTGACTTAGGCAAAGATGTCATAAAATCAGTGAGGTACATTTTTACACACAAATGCTCATTCTTCCCAGCTGTCTCCATAGATATTCTTCTTCACTGTAACGAAAAGAAACATTATTAATTCTACATTTTCATGAATTTTTTTTTTTTTTTTACCACTTTTTGATGGTCTTTGTGGCTCTTTTTCAGGGGACGGTTTGAGCAGTGACTCTGCCTTCTGTGTGAGTGTGACCTCGTAGTTCTCTCGGTTTTTCAGCCGCAGGTCTTCATAGAGGATGGACTTCCTCTTGGGTTCGTTCTCTTCTTCATAGGACTGAGCTGGAGATGACAGTTCGAAATAGATTGTGGTTATCTAATCTTATAAAAATATGTGTCCCTAATTATATAAAACTCTATTTGAAGAGGATGTTGTACTTCAAACAATGAACTCAAGGCATTGTGTGCTTTACTTTCTTACTTGGATTTAGAGGATGACTAAACAAATAGATAAAATTGTTAAGTCTGCCTCAGATAAAAGTATCAAACAACAACAAAAATAGACACAAATAGTTGCTTTTGAACTGCCCTGCTGAAATATGGAAAAAAAAACTTGCACCCACAACTGATTATTGCTTGGCAAGTATTCATAGGTTACCTGGTACATTAAAGTCATCAGCTCTTTGCGTGTGGACAGGTGCTTCTGGGTTAAATCCATATCCATGTTCTGTGATTGACATCCCTTCTGGTTGGAACATAGTGTCATAGTTCTGACTGTTAGGGTCATTCTCTCCCGACTGTGCATCTAAAGGACTATACAGGAGAACCACAAAATGAAATTAGTGGTCTGCTTTTACGTGTGTTTTTTTTTTTTTTTTTTAAGTGTGGTGGTGACGATAAAACACACAACTGTGGAGACAGTCCCGTCCTTTGTCTGATCGCCTCTCCCAAAGGCGAATTGTCCAGTCTCTTGAACTTCTCCTGACACGTTTTCATATAAGACAGCTTTCCTGTCAGGTAGCCACAGAAGCCAGCAACTGGAATATAAATCAGACAGACACAAAGACACATAAAAATTATGGTTGCTAGTTTCTAGACTGAATATTTAAAATATCCTTTTGAACTGTGTGTGTGTGGGGGGACTTCAGAAGTCCCATCTTGAAACTTACAGGCTACTTTGGGAAGAGATCCAAACCTTGGAGATGCAGAAAGAGACCCTAAATGGAAATTGTGCAGGTGATAATACGTTTTCCCATTATCTTTTACATCAATGTATGATTAGTATGATAGGACATATATTGGTTATGGTCTTACCTTTAGCAACCAGGGCTTGAGTGATTGCCATGCTTATCAATGAGAATGGCACCGCTGCGAGGGAAGCACATATTGTGGTTATTTTTATTCATTTTTGGTTTATTTGAACTTGCAGACCATAACTTTGAACACACCAGCCCCAAAAGGATTGACATGAACCACCTGAATCTTTGTTAATATTTAAAACACCCTTAAGAATATTGTATTAAACGGTGCAGGTTTACGTCCTAACCTGGTTAAGTGGAGTAATACTCTTAATACTCCTTAGTCAAAAAGGCTCGTTACACTTTTTAACCTTGCGACACAACGTGCAAAAGACAGGGACATATTGTTGCGATGCTACAGATTCGATTTCATGACAGTAAACTTTTTTTCTTTAACACTGTACAGGTGTTAGCGTTGACTTGTCTCGCTATGTTTAGACAACATATTGCTTCAACAGAAGTACAGAGCTTCACCAGATTTGAACACGTGTATTTATACTGCTTCTTAAGCGAAGAGAGTAACCAATTTGATTTTCGCAATGGTTGTTAAGAAAACTTACATCGATACCAGAAGCTTTCGTTGTTGCATTCCCTGAAAACCCTCTTCTCCTCCTCCGTGGGGATATATTCCACGGGAACCTGCAGAGGTGCAACCACAGACACTTTTAATCGCGTTATTCCTGACTCAAAGACAGCTATGGACAAAATCCCGACGTAAATAGTTGAGTCCTAAATCGAAGCTAGCTGGCTAAACGTGCTAGCACACTGGAGGATCGGAGAATACTTGGCGGCGTGCGGCTGACCTGCGCTCGTTGGCGCTGCCGAGCCTCATCAAAACCTGCAGTCGTGGATGACATGTTGAGAAAATAAAAACTGAACGTTTGTTGGCCTTCAATGCAAGTGAAACAGTAGAAAAAAGCAGCTGCAAGAAGACTGGCGTGTGTACAATGTCATCGCTGACTGTGACGTAACCCGGAAATGAAAAGATGTCATTTAAAGGATTTCCGGACAGTGAATAAACAGTCACAAAAATTAAACGTATTTATGTTTGTCACACAATTAGTTGACAATACTGGTTGACATTGAATTTCGGAAGATACGGTATAATAATTAGATACAGTATACGGTTTGTAGCTCTTGTTTCAAGAACAGTTCACGACTGCCCTCTAGGGGTTGAATTGGTCACTGTAGATTCTTGACATACATTTCTAAAATACAGTACCGTACCTTATTTAACGCAACACGTGAATAATTTAGAAGTGTAAAACATTTCAAGGTTAGAAGATTTCTGTAGTTTTAATAGGATTTCTCAGGACAAGAAAAAAAAAGAAAATGGATCCTGAATTAATTTCCTAGCCTATTGGTTTGCATGTCCACTTCACAGTCGAGAAATTCTTTTTTTAAATTTCAGCTCTGACCTTCTTTGTGGTGTTTGGATGCTAATTCTGCGATGCTTAGATTTTCTCTGCTTATTCTAAGTTCATCCCACATTTAAAAACATCAAGCAACAAACAGTGAAGAGTGAAGACGTCAAATTTGTCACAAGTGTAAATTTGCCTCTATATGTGTCCTCATTCCCTGGGACTGAATATTAACCAGTCCAAAGTGTATGGGTTTTCAACTAAATTTAACTGGACTATGCTCCAGTTTACCAACAAAATGCAAGAGAACAATTATAGTATAAGATTAATGGGCAAGTAATGTAACACTTTGCACATGCACAGTTGCACACACGAAATTTGAAATGTTTTTATCGCATACAGTACGTATTTATATTTATCAGCTGACATGAAATGAAATGAAGTTTTGCAATACCTTATTATGCTACCTAGAGGCTGCTGTTACACTGTGTTGGAAATGACTGAAAATCACAACTGCATCCACACAGGTTTGAACAAATGTAACTCAAAAGTCCAAAGGCCCCTCCACACCCCCCACAACAAAAATAAAAACAAACGATAGTTAAAACAAATAGGTGTGCGTTTCATACAATGCACGTGGTATAAAATAACAATAATATACAGATAAGAACAAAATAAAATAATTTCTACTTCAAGCATGTTCGACTCAAATTTTCACGCAATAAAAGATACAAAGCTATGACAGTAATAATTCTCTCATTGTAATCTAAATAGAAGCCTTGAAACGTTAACATTTTTTCATTTAAAATAGTCTAAATTTAGCACACTGTGATGTGTTGACCAATGGGTAGCTCTATTAAGAAGATCAATAGTGTGCTACAATGATCCACAGTCTCCCCATGACACACACACACACACACACACACACACACACACACACACACACACACACACACACACACACACACACACACACACACACACACACACACACCTACACACACACAGTTGCAACACATAGCCGAGATTACAAGAAAATTGTCAGTGGCCAAGCAAGGTGTGTTCCTCTTATCTGTGAAAGCTCTCAACAATGTAGAGGCATCCATCCATCATCCTTCACCTTCAAACTCCACCTGTGTGGACGCAGCATTTGACTTAAGGCACAGCACAGACAGGCAGCATGGATGCACTCAAGCCACCTGAGGTGAGGATTTTGAGATTCATTTTTTCATTCTTTCATTCTAGTTTTTACATGAAAGCCATCTCTATACTCATTTACATAAATGTTTATTCATAGAAGATCCTCAAACTATAAAAATAATTCAAATGCATTTCTATGTTTTTGTTCTAATTTAGGTTGCTAGAAATCCCTACGAAATACGTATCCAAGTAACTCTTAATATAAAGAATTTATGGATAGAGGTGTTTTTTTGATCACCTACCAAACAAATATTAATATAAAGAATTTATGGAGAGAGGTGTTTTTTTCTGATCACCTACCAAACAAATATTAATGATGGTGTAAAATAAATATGAGCTTACAAGTAACAGACGACAAGATTCAAGTATTAACACTGATCTGTATTACATTCAAATGTGTTTTTTACACATGAGATCAGAACACGACTTTATTGATGAATACAAAAATTGCAAATATTCAAAGAGCAGACCGACAAGAGAATAGTTGTTACTACTTTATTAGAACGATTGTAAATCTTTAAACACAAAAACCAAAAAAATCAATTCAGCTTCATTTCCGTGTCATAGTGTTGCACATGGAATTTTGCTGTGGCCGTGTGACTGTATAATCAATACCTTGTGGCATGCATGTGAGTGGGCAAATGTGCGTGATCGTCATTGAACAGATAATGCTTTTGAAACTATTCAAAAGTAAAATGTGGGAGGGTTAGAATTAAAATTAAAATGAAATAAAATGGCGGTAAAACTCTTAATGAAACATCCCAAACTTTTATAACTTGTTTGAATGATTCCAAATGATGACTGACGTTTATTTTGACCTTACATTTCCAGCTTGTGGATGATCACAATGAAAGAAATGACAGCAAAAGTAAGTTTTCGAATGAAAGAATTGTTGTGCAAACAAAGAATGATGTGTCATAGTTGTGCTCTTGCTATAAACGTGCGAATAGATCAAAGAGGAAGTCCTGCACACTCGACTCTGGCGCTGGTGGACGAGCAGCCAGAAGAGGAAGACCCTTGGGATCTGCCTGAGCTGCAAGACACCGGGGTGCCATGGTCAGGTGAGGTGCGGTGTTCATGCATATTTCGCATCAATGACATTGAAATGGAAAATGCCAAAGTGAGTTGTCGGCCAATGCCGATTGAGTCCAACAAGCATTATAGCACCGTTATACTAATGGCACTATACAGTTTATCATGTCATAAATAAAAATGCAGCGTAAGTTGGAGTACATTGGGTGTGTTTCCCTAATAGGTTTGGTATCATATGATGATGACTAATAAATGATAAGGACAATATAATTGTTATAGTTCTTTTTTGTCATGCAAGTTTTAAGTGCTAACAAGCAATTGCAACTTGGGTTGCAAATAAGCCTCAGTTTTAACTGACGTCACCCTGATCCACACAATTAAATGTGGACGTAAAAAAAAAACACAAATGTGTCAATGTTGGAGCAACCAAAGACAATTTCAAGGGTTTCTTTCTTCATTATCATTGAGAACCATTTGCCTTTTGATAAATAAGCTTACCAGGTAAAATTTGTATAAATGGTAAGTGGATAGACCATTTCTATATATGTATGATGAATCATAAAGGGATTCAAATGACTGATGTTTCCTTTTTTTATTTTCGATATTATATCAGCTCTGGATACCAAAGGGAAGGTGTTGCGGGTGTTGGTGTCTGTGCTGAAACTGGTTGTGCTACTGGGTCTCCTCTACATGTTCATCTGCTCTTTGGACATCCTCAGCTCAGCATTCCAGCTTGTTGGAGGTAAGCGTCTGAAGGTCTGACATGTCACTACATTTGGACAACAAGAATAAAAATGTTATCCGCCTTGTCCATGCAGGCAAAGCAGCTGGCGACATTTTCCAGGACAACGTGGTCTTGTCCAACCCTCTGGCCGGTCTGGTCATTGGCGTCCTGGTCACTTTGCTGGTTCAGAGCTCCTCCACTTCGTCTTCCATTGTTGTCAGCATGGTCTCCTCGGGATGTGAGTGCCAGCACATGTGATGTGACACATTCAGGCATGAGGAGAAGACTGAAGAAGTGTTTTTTTTGTTTTGTTTTTGTGGCAGTGCTAACAGTCCAGCTGGCTGTTCCAATCATCATGGGGACCAACATCGGCACCTCGGTCACCAACACACTGGTTGCCATGACGCAGGCTGGGGATCGTAGTGTTTTTCGCAGGTAACATCTGATGCACGGGAGTGGGGAACCTTGGGCTAGAGGGACCTTTACGACCAGTCAGAATCTCAGATTTGGCCCACAAACAGTTCTACAATACCTCGGATTAACTTTTAGAGTCTAACTTTCAAATGTATATTCATTCTTTCTGGGGAAAACACTATGATCCCTAGTTCCTTTCTGATAGTGGCAACATAATAACAAATTTTACCGTAGCGTATGTAAACACAATACTATATTTTCTTTCAGCCAACACCTGGAGTAAAGTTTCAGTGGGGAAAAAGTGCAAACATTTGTGAACTGTGAATGGCCAAAACGTATTGTAAATATTTTTACCAGACGTTGCTCTTGTCACAAAGAACTATTGAACATTTTCAAAGCTCCTTACAACAGGTGCAAGTGACCTCTGGCGACCTTGAATGAACCCTGGAGGAGATCAAAAGAGCTGCAACCTTAACAGACACTCGTCAGCATTCCCCCCTTAGTGGGATACCAGCTGTAGGATAGAGAAAATCTGATGACCCCCTCTAAATTGGAAATCTGGTTTAGACAGGCATAATTGAAATAGCCACTATTACCACTAATTGTAAAGGAGAGTGTTCATTTTCCTTCCTTTCTCAAAAGATTGTAATGAATATCATGTTTTGGTCACAACTGAATAGTATCAGCTAAAGACGTATGATAATGCGTCCATTATTGCAGCGGTAGGTCAATAAATCATCCGGCGTGTCATAAAACAGCACAGTATTCATAGCTTGACTGATACACTAATAACACAGTAATGAATGTTGCTACCAATAGAAGCGAGCAAAGTCCATTCTGCTCAACGTTAATCAAAATCGTCTTTACGACTTCTCAGGGCGTTTGCAGGGGCCACGGTGCACGATTTCTTCAACTGGCTGTCGGTTCTGGTGTTGCTGCCTCTAGAGGTCGCCACTGGCTACTTATACGTGGTCACCAGGCTCATCATCGACTCGTTCCAGATTCAGAGCGGGGAGGCGCCTGACCTGTTAAACGTCATCACTGATGTCCTCACGGATTCAATTATAAAGGTAGACGGAGATGTGCATCGGTCTTTTTTTTTCCATCATACATTTTGTATGTGTTTAAAAGATGAGACAGTTCAAATGAGTAGACAACAAAACATATTATGAGCATGTTTTTTTTTTTTTTTTAAAGTGTACATCCAGAGCTCAGAAGGAACACAACATAGGTTCATCTGGAATAATGGCATACAATTGTATTTTGGTTACACCGTTAAAGAAAGCTTACAAAAACTCACAAAAACTTTATGTAGGAGACACTATGGAGGCCGCCAGGCGCATTTAGCACCATAATAAGCCCAAAAAAAAGAAAAGGAAAAAAAAAGGCCTGGGTGATCGAGTTTAACACAAGTCTGTCTGGAACCAACTTAAAGCAGACAATATTCAGATTTGAACAGCTAAATAGCAGGGCACTTAATTGTCTGGATTACATTTCTTTTGTATTGTAGGAATACTCACCAGTTAGATGGCTGATCGGGAGCGGGGGTGCACACACGCTTCTTGATTAAGCCATTGATTTACATGAGTTTGAGTGGTACTTTGTGGGCGACACATGAAAGTAAATCAACCCTTCAGTTAAGAATTTTAGATCATTTTGTTTGATTTTATCCTCTGCAAGTTTGTATTCATGCAAAAAAAGCACTTGATGTCTGGCATGTAATTAAAGTAGCATCCTCCATCTTTGCCTTGGCTTCCCTCCTGGCGTCTTGCCAACATAGCATTTTCTTCATCTTCGTCTGATGAATCTGAGGCAGTCTTGCCATTTTCTTTGCCTGATTCCATATGAGAGGCTCATTCTGGCTCAAATAAATAACTCTGTTGGCCCACTCCTTCTTTCAACAGAATACTCCATCTTAGCAATGACTGCAAAGATCTGGATGTAAAATCCAAAGACAAACAAATTCCTTTGCTTGTCACCATGGTCTTGTGAAGTTTGTGCGGGTCTTGTGCAATGAGCTGACCTTGACATTTTGCTTGGTTTCAAGGCAACAATCTCCTTGGTTCATAGATTTTTTTCTTTTGAAAAAACAATGTTTATTTTGCCATCTTCTCAATCATGTGGAAGAATGATCATTTACGATCAGTTATCAGCTGTCATTTACTTGCATATACAACAGAAGATGTTTGGTGGGATTAAAATGATTCTGCCAGGACCATGCATTACATTGTTTTCAAACCACTTTTGTCTTATGTTCATTAAGAAAATGTCCTTTAGACTTGATCAATTGGTCTATTAGACTGGACAAGATTAATTCTGATTACACATTTGTGCATGTTCTCCTGTTTCCTTCTGACACAGCTGGACAAGTCTGTCCTGAGCGAAATAGCCACTGGAGACCCAGCTGCCCGCAACAAAAGTCTCATCAAGAAGTGGTGTAAAACTTACACTAACATGGTAGGTGCAGTTATCACTGGTACAAAATCTTAGGCTGAGCAGTTTAATATTGATTGATCGCATAAGATTTTCAAATTATAATACCAGGAGTAAATAAACAAATCACAAGTGCTTCATGAGGGAGTCAGGGATGGATAAACGTTTTGCCAAGCTGCAATTTTGCAACACTTCCAGTCAATTAGTGTATCAGTGGACGATATGCTTATCAATACAGCAAAGCCTAAGGTGTCAATTGCTACCAACCTCAAACCTCTCTGAATAATCAAATGAAATATAATAACGGATGTGCATGACACCCTGGTGAAATTGTTTGATTTATTTTTTTTTAAACTGTGGCTGACTTACAGACCACAGTAAATGTCACCGTTCCTGGTCCAGAGAATTGCACAACTCAGTCAATGTGCTGGGTGGATGGCAACTATACATTCACACTCAAGAACATTTCACAGACGTTCAACATCAAGAAATGTGAGCATGAAGGGACATAAAATAATTCATCTGTGTACGTACTTGCCTACATGCTGCCTGGGTGTGTGTGTTGTCAGGTGATCACCTTTTTGTAGACGTGAACCTCTCCGACCTGGCTGTGGGTCTTATTCTTCTGGCTCTTTCTCTGCTGGTTTTGTGCACCTGCCTGTTGCTTATAGTCAAGCTGCTCAACTCCATGCTCAAGGGTCAAGTGGCCATGATCATCAAGAAAATACTTAACACTGGTGAGTGGTGACGCAAGTTTGGCTCATACAGCACAATCCTTTCCATGTGACTGGTGAAAATGTCTTACGCTAACACTGTGCGTTCATGTGTGCAGATTTCCCATTCCCCTTTGGTTGGGTCACAGGATACATTGCTATTTTAGTCGGAGCCGGGATGACATTCATTGTGCAGAGCAGCTCTGTTTTTACCTCGGCGATCACTCCACTTGTTGGTGAGGCCACGCATCTGTTTATTCATTTTTCATCCATCTGTCCTTCCCTCCAGTCATCCACTGTCGTGTACACCGTATATTTTCAAATACCAACGTAACTGCAATGAATTCACCTACCAGCGATGTGTGCATCTTTTTAACCACCCATTTAACCAAAACCACCCATCATACAGTACATCTACTCATCCAACAACCTCTACATGTACTGCTGATCCATGCATACAAAGTGCTACACTTAAAAAAAAAAAAATCTTTGTATTGTTTGTACAACACATTGGTCTTATTAATCAGAAACAAACCCTAAACAATCAAGCTTATAATACAGTGGGAGAATGTTCATCTTGGGGGAATGATTAGAGCAAAAAAAATTCTCATAGGCCTGCTTTGTGCACATACCTGCAGGTATTGGTGTCATCAGCATACAGAGAGCCTATCCATTGTCCCTTGGTTCCAACATTGGCACCACCACAACGGCCATCTTGGCAGCCATGGCCAGTCCAGGAGATACGTTGGCTAACGCTCTGCAGGTCAGTAATATGACACAAACATTCATGACGAATCCATTTTTGTGGTTTACCTGCATGCTAATGTAGCGCATTTATGGGTTCTCCAGATCGCCTTGGTTCACTTCCTGTTCAACATCTCCGGCATTATTTTGTGGTATCCGATTCCATTCATGCGCTTCCCCATCCGACTGGCCAAAGCCTTGGGGAACATCACGGCCTCCTACCGCTGGTTTGCTGCAGTCTACATCATCCTTTGCTTCTTCCTTCTGCCGCTCCTCGTCTTCAGTCTGTCGCTGGCTGGATGGCAGGTCCTAGTGGGCGTGGCGTGCCCTCTCGCGGCTCTTCTCATTGTCATCATTGTCATCAACGTGCTGCAGAAAAGGAAGCCCGAGTGCCTGCCAGCCGCGTTGCGGTCTTGGGACTTCCTCCCTCTTTGGGCTCACTCGCTGGAGCCCTGGGACAAAGTAGTGGGTGTGTTCACTGCCAAATGCTGCTGCTGCTGCAAATGCTGCAACACTGACGAGAAAGGACAAGGCAACAAGAAGGGGCAGGTAAAAGCTTATGACAACCCTGCAATGTGTGTAGAGGAAGAGGTGGAAAATGAGATCAAGCCAGTGAGTCTGAAAATGACCAGACTTTGAGTTTCCCATCATGCTGAATGCAACCAAGCACATTATGCTACAAAATTAACTTTATTTATGTCGTAACTGGATTATTTAATGTAATGTAAAGGGGACGATGGAGTAACCGTGAGCTGGCAGCAAATGTCTGACAATAATGTAACACTACAATACAAATGGGATCATATCTGTAACTTCAAATCCTACATTCTTTCAGTTCCAACAATGCTCAGTGTAACTCTATTTTCATCAGCCTCCATTGTTTGTATCGCCTAGATTTTTTTCATGTAAAAAAACAACACAATGCAGTGACCTTTTTCACACGTCCTTTGAGGTGTGAAATTATTTTGTAATTATAAAGAGTGATTATATTCAAAGAATATGTGTTTGAAATTAGATGAATGTCCATCTAAATAAACTTTTTCAACTTTAGTCATGTGTGTTCTGTTCCTACAACATCTATTCTTACCTATTGATCGTTTGGCTGCTTCTAATAATAGAAACAAATCCATTTGCTCTCACATGTTTTGGAACAATGTGCATGAGCAATATAGGGCAGCTGTGAGTCATAGAGTACACTGTAAACTGCTGTAATTTATCCAGGTTTTAAGTCCCCAACTTCAGTGTGGTGAGTCTATCATTAAACAAATTAGTGACATAATTGCCTTTAATAATGCGGACATAGTCAGTAGCACACACGATGTACCCAAAAGACACCCTCTCTGGACTTTGCATGGTGGTCACGTGCAACGTCTGTCAGTGTGTAACAAATGCACACAGGTTGTTCAGACCAGCATGTGGATCTAAAGAACATGCTATTCGTATCATAATGCATCTTGCTTGAGTGTGTCAAATCCTTATGATGTACACGGCCATATTTAATCTTCAATTAGCCTGATTTTATCTTCAATTCAAAGAGGCAAAAGAAACTGATAAAAAAAAGAAAAAAACAAAGACATAGACAAACAAGCAGTTGGTAATTGACGTCATGATTTGGGACTACTGTAAAAGAGTACCTGTATAACCGTTATTGTGTAGTTCAGCCGCTCCCAACCTTTTTATCACTTGCCTCCTCAGCGCTCTCAAAACCACATGATCCTTCTCACTATGTAATATCAACAGCGGCCAGAAGTAGCGCCAAAACGCAAAGATCAAACCAAACCAAAGCAGCCCGGTACCAGTTGATCCACGGACCGGTACTGGGCTACGGAGCGGTGGTTGGGGCCCTCTGCTGTAGTTCTCTCCAAAGTAGGAGCCTGCATGATGAACTGGATTATTATTGTGGTGTGTTGAATGTCCAGTAGAAGGCACCCTTAACTGATGTCGGTATTTGTCAAAATTGTTATTTTGCTCCTGTGGGACAAACTAAAGTTTGAAAATTCTTTTATCTAGTATTCATTACCATTTAATCTTACAATCTCGTACTATATCTGTGTACAATGGCAGTAAAGGCCTATTCTATTCTATTCTATTCTATTCTATTCTATTCTATTCTATTCTATTCTATTCTATTTATTATTTTATTTATGACACAGCTGGAATTGTATTAATAAAATGAAACCATCTTCAGATATATACGATGAGTTATCCTAATTTGTTTTAAGAATGATTTAAAGAAGAAAGAAAGAAAGAAAGAAAAAAAGCAAGAAAGCAAGAAAGAAAGATAGAAAGCAAGAAAGAAAGAAAGAAAGAAAGAAAGAAAGAAAGAAACATTAGAAGCTTTTCAAATAAATCATCATGCTGCATGGGTGTGTTTTTTATTTTATCTATGTGAATGTAACTTTTCTCAGCAACTCATAAGACACTATCTTATCTGGAAAACAGTTTGCCTGTAAAAGTTATTAATTTCTTAGTTAAATTGGACAGTACTTGATGCCTCCAAACTCTATTTGATCTTGTTTTTTACAAGACAATACAACCTAAAGTACAACAAATTCATCCGCTCCATTGAAGTCAATAGACAAACTGAATTTAACATATGACCCTGCTGAACTTGATAGTTTTAAAGTAATTACTACAGGGTCTTTATCTAATATTGATTGCAAAGTTAATTATTTGTGCCATATCAGAACTTCGTGTGGGTGACACATAGACTATACAGCACAGTATTGGAAAAACCTAATTCAATCAGCCTGCTCAACACTGACATCTAGTGCCTGCGGAAGCTAGCTCTATCATCCGACGAAACTATTGGGGGAAAAAAGTTCAATTCCAGCTAGCTAGGCCTTCCTGCGACGAGTTTGCATGTTCTTCCTGTGGCTGCGTAGGTTCTCACTTCAGCTTCCTCCCACATTCCAAATTGATGCATGGCAGCTGTAGCGGACACTGTAAATTGTCCTTACGTGTGATTGAGTGCATGAATGGTTGCCCGCCCCTTTGTGCCCTGCGATTGGCTGGTAAACAGTCCATGGTGTCTCCCGTTTACTGCCTGAAGACAGCTGGGATAGGCACCAGCAAGCCTGCGACTCTAGTGAGGATAAGCGGCTATAAAAAAATGGATGGACGGAAAGGATTTCCACCAAGGAAAAAACAAAACAAAAGATTTGAAGACATTGTTGGCCAAAAAATAATTTATTTATTTGAAATCCAAAGGCAATGTGTGGTTACAGCCATGGGAGATTGTTCACATACGTTTCACACACTCTGTACACAGCCACTAACACTACTGTACATCTAGGAGCTCATTAATATAACCGCTGCTGAAGCATGGCATAAATATATCAATACAATCATTCAAATACACTTTTAGCACCATTCATCATGTTGTACGAAAAGGGAGGGGCTGAGGAATCATTTCAACAAATGTGGGCAACTCTGTACTTTATGTGCACCTCTTTGGACGTCACTTGTGCAAAGGTTTGTGACCTCTGTGTGAATAATCACAAGGTGGTCCAAACCGTAATGTGTTTGTCTCCTACTTGTTGAGGAGATATGATGCGCCTGTTTGCTATGGCACAATAAAAGAGAGGCAAACCAATCGAAGTTGTGAGCGACAGCGCTTAGAATGGAGGGGGGCCGTAGTAAGCCGTGTAGGCCGCCACGATGCCCTGTGTCTCGGCCATCTCGTCGCAGCCGGCGTTCAGCTCACACACCTCTCTCAGGCTGCACCACAATCAAGACATTGCATTGTTGACAAGCGTTGAGGTGTAATGAACTGAAGTGAAATCATTTGAAAACAAAAAACAAACAAAAAAAAAAAAAACAACTCTTACCGCTCCATCTGGTAAAGGGAGAGGGGGGCTTGGCGTCTCGTCCTCAGCAAAACGGAGGCCACGTCTCGCTTCATGACCACGTGAGCGTCTTGAGAGTCGTTGCCTAGAAGGGGGAAAAGTTGAATGTACATTTCACATGCAAAACATCATTTATGTAAAATCCCCCAAAAGTAGGAGGGCCTTACATTGCTGCCTTTAACTTTTTATTTTTAATTCATAGACCCCTTGATACGTTGCCACAATTGTTTAAAATGGATTACAGATTTAAAGGACAAATGCATAATTCATCTGAATGCAAACTTTAAAATAATCTGTTTTGCTGTGAATGGCATGATAAAGAAAGACGGATGCATGCACGGCCACTGCTCACTAAGTTGTTATCAACCCTGATGGCTACTAGAAACAAGTAAAAAAACACCATGTCTTAAACTAGAGGTGCAATGTTTCATGCATAGCTGAAGTGTTGTCATGAGTTTAGGATCTTCTTGGGAGGCTTTGTCGCCGTATTGTAGGCATGTATGAATCATTTTTAGGAAGGTGTCAATTAGATGTGGCTATTTAATTGGCAGTAGGAGAATTGAGTACTCACTGATAACAAGTACACTCCAGTAGTATTGATGTGTAAATTTTAATTAAACATAATGACACATTTTGTGGCTCAATTTCTTTCTGAAGCCGATGATTATTCACCAATATGTCAAACTACCATAATAGAGCACTAATTACATCTTGGTGGCTGGTATCAGCAGCTTCAACAAGTGCCGGTCCCTTAAAATTAGGAGGGTATTGGCAATGACACCTGATTTCAGAAACCACTCATTCCTAATTTTTACTAATCATTGCAATGCTTGGTCCCTATCCATTCACCATACTCTGTTATTTGTAGGAAAAACTCACCCAATCATTGTTTTGTTTTGTTTTTGTGCTTTCTGGAACCAATAGATGGTGCCAAAGTCCTGTCTAATAAAAAAATAGTACTACAAGCAACTTCTCATATATCTTAAGTATTGTAATACTTGATGCCAGGTGAAGAAGTTACAAGACAGCCTTCACTGCCTTACATCTCATATTGTGCATTTTGTTGAAAATATATCATCTGTAAGCTACTCATTTTTAAGGGCTTAATTTTTGAAAAGTTTAAGCAAAGACTGTTTGGCTATTCATTTTTTGGGGCGTCAATCACACACGTTATTTTGCTTTGTGTTGGTATCAAAGGCTTACCTTCAGTGCTGTCTGACTCAGACGAAGAAGAAGATGAAGAGGAGGACGAGTCGGAGGCAGAGTCGGAGTCAGAGTCAGATGCTGAGTCGGAATCAGAGTTGGAGTCTGAGTCAGAATCGGATGAGTCCGATGAGTCGGAGGCCGAGGAATCGGCGTTGTCTCCGGCGTCGCCGTTGTCCCCGGCATCGGCGTGGTCTCCGGCCTCGGCGAGGTTGCCGGCATCTGAGTGATCAGAGTCGCCATCGTGAGACTCAACGACTGTTGAAAGGAAGAGAGAAAATGATCAGCAAAGGTTCCTTGGAGCACGGGCGGTGATGTTCCGGAACGCTCCTTACCTCCTGTGGCCCAGCAAGCTGAGAGGAGTGCGCAGATGGCGAGGAGGCACAGAGTCTTCATCGTGTCTTGAAGTGGAAGTTTGAGTTCTTCGGATGAGCTTCTTGCTTCTGCTTCCATCCCTCTGTAGCCAGCTTCATTATATACTCTTGTCCCCGACCAGATTCAGACAGTCAAGAGACCCTCTGATTGGTTGGAGAATCGCATGTCACAATGTCAAAGGAGGCTGCCACAAAAACTCCCACTCTAGCCCGGGACCCTTTCCAAGATTTCAGTCACCCCAACGCACGCGCTCATTCAACCTGAAAAGTTCTTGGACTTTTTTTAGGCTGAAATTCTTCAAGTGTTAGGGTTAGGGTTACATAATCATTTCCATATACTCCTTGAGCATTAACACATTTTGTTGCAACAAAAAAGGCAAAAATCTATATCAACTAATTGAACAAGTTTACGGTTATAATATTTTTGGATATTTCATTGCAGTCATCTTTTATCTCACATTTGTAAACTTTGATTTGTGTTTAGATTTTTTTTTTTTTAACTACAGTACAGTACATGGAATATTTATCTATATTTTAAAAAGGCAACAAAGTATTGTGTAACAAAGCCAGTTAAAACACAATTCTCTACTACACAACTACACTTAGGCCAATAATGATAGGCTTGATCCTCATCTGCTGATTTGAGCCATTTTATGCAACATTTGTGATCGGCTTTAATATCAGTATTTGTCAAGTGATTACTGATGTCATTTTTATTTCACACACACAAAAAATCATGATTGTGTAAAGTATAATCAAAATAAATACATTGAAAATTAACCTTGAAAGCGTAATAGTGTAAAGTATAACAAAATAATACATTTAAAATGAACCCAGAAAGCTTATGTATGCAATTGATTGTCAGACAAAAACAAAGGATACTTTAATCATTATTTTAGTTAGGTTTAGTTCCGTTTATACATGTAAGATGCGGTTTGTGAGGTTTTCTTCAAGCAATTTTGTTATTTTATTTCCTTAACATAAATGTGTTTGTCAGTTTTAGGTTTGAGTTATTTCATGTTTTACATTAACTACAATAACCTTAGTCACTGAAACATGTAAATGTGAACAAGTGCTAAAATATAGGGGAATAAAAAAAAAAAAAACTACAATAAAAACGTACTGTATATAACTAAAGAGTTGTACTTAACTACTGTACTGCGCTATACTGGATTTAAAAATAATTTGAAGCTATTTTTGTGTGCAGGTACAGTGAGGTAGCATATAGCTAGTTTTTGCTAAATCTTAACAGGGATCTTCAAAATGATGCAAATGTTTGCATGCAAAAAACAAAAACTATGTAAATTATGAGTATACTATCATACCAAACTGACAAACAGTCATGACAAACAGCCTTCTACCACCCATTCTACGCCCATTCAACACTGTGTAAGACAGATAAAAGTGAAATATGACAAACCACTTTACAGAAGATACATATGTTTTTACAACTGTACTGTTTTCAGTTTACAAAGATATTATACATGGACTCATACAGTTTAAAACTGCCCACTTTTGAAAGTGGTAGTTCAAATCTTTTGAGGCCTCAACTTCATTGCGCTCTAAAGATTACATTTCAAACAGGTGTTTTGCTTTTGATTTGGCTTTTTGTGTGTGTTTTTTCTGTGTTATATTATGTTATATGAAGTCTTTTCAATGATAACCAGAGAACAGAAAAATAACAAATAGCAATATGTGGGGTCATGACGTTCACACGTGAACATTCGATTTGTTTTCCACTTGAACCCCTCTCCCCCACAACCGCAACTCTGCCGTCAAATTTAATGTTCATTATTAACAGATGTTTTCTTTTACATTACTTACAGTATTTCCACATTTTCGTACATGACTTGAGAATGCATTTCAAGATGCCTGTAGAGTTTGACCCTGGAGCGGGTTCATTTTATTTCCTACGGGAACTTGTATCATCTATCTTATCTGTGCATGTCATTTGAACAGATGGAAGACCAAGCAATGTTCCAGAACAGTTTGTACTGAGTACAGTGAGTGCATGGGTTCAAGCGTATATGTTCATTATAGCCCACTCCATCGATCAACGGTAAAATGAATTTTCATAGTTTCAATCATATGTCTTGGGCACAGCGTTCAAATATGATATGAAAGTTTTAGATGAGCATCATGTATGCAGTGTGATTGGATTTTAATAGAGTGTTTCTTCTGCAGAGTCAAGCGATGCCACTTGTGCCATTGCTATCATTTTACTACGCTCCTTTGCCCCACATGCTTTATCCCACCCCCACAAACCCCAAACTACAGTGCGAGGGCACCGCAAGCTTCTAATCGAGTGACACGGAGTAGCGGTCAGGCTCATTATGCGACAGACTTAATTAGAGTGCTCCAGCGTCCCGCCACAGCCGCGGGCAAGCACTATTTAGAGATGGGAGAATCTGGCACGGGCAATGGCGCTTGGCAACACTAAGCGGTGGCCCGATAGACACATGCCTCGTGCTTGCGCGTAGCTAAATATAAGGAAGGCCTATGTGTTGCTATATGGTGATACGCAAGCGGTTTTAGGATGTGAGATATGGTTCAAGTGCGGATGCAGCTGTG